>NW_026087842.1:0-347891 GCF_022539395.1 Myiozetetes cayanensis | reverse complement strand
TGGGACCCCGGAATGGGGAGGGGATAAAAACACCCCCAAAATCACTGCGGGATGGGGGACAAAAACACTCCCCAAAATCACTGCGGGATGGGGGCTCAGCTGGGACCCTGGAATGGGGGATAAAACACCCCCAAAATCACTGCGGGATGGGGGAAAGGTGGGACCCCGGAATGGGGTGGGGTGGGGATGGACACAAAGCCGGGACCCCCAAAAAGATCCCCTGGACCCCAAAACTGACCCCCAAACACAGAGCTGGGACCCCCAAAACTGACTCCCCCAAATCCAACACCTGGAACCCTCAAAATGACCCCCAAACACGGACCTGGAACCCCCAAAAGCGCCCCCAAATCCACACCTGGGACCCCCAAACACAGACCCCAAAACACCCCCCCTGGACCCCAAAATTGACCCCCCCAGATAGAGATGTGAACCCCCAAACACAGAGCTGGGACCCCCAAAAATAACACCCCAAACGGGGACCTGGAACCCCCAAAACTGCCCCCAAATCCACCCCCGAATCCCCCCAAAACCCACCTGGGCAAGGAATGGGACCCCTGAACCCCAAAACTGCCCCCAAACCCAGCCTCCTGACCCCCCCAAAACCACCGCACGACCCCCAGTGTCCCCAAGCTGCCCTTCCTGGGGTCACCCCCTGCAGACCCCCAGGACCCCCCCAGTCCTCACTGAACCCCCTCGGGACCCCCAATACTCCCCCAGGACCCCCAAATTCCCCCAATTCCCCTCCAGACTCCTCAGTTCACCCCCATTTCCCCTGTCCCCTTACCGGGGATCCATCCCCACCCCCGACCCCCAATCGCCCTCAGTTCCCCCCATTTCCCCCGTCCCCCTTAGCGGGTCGCCCCTCCCCAATCCCCCGACCCCTAAATCCCCCCAAATCCCCTTACCGGGGTCCTGCCCCTCCAGACCACCCAGGTCCCCCAGACACCCCCAGATCTCCACTCCCCCAGTTTCCCGGACCCCCAAATCCCTCCCAAATCCCTCTAAATCCCCCGTCCCCCTTACCGGGGTCCTGCCTCCTGCTCACATCCGGGTCCTGCTCCTTCCGCCTTTCCGCGCCCTGCCCACTGCGCACCCGAGGACCAATCACAGACGGCCTCGCCCTGACTGACGGCTCTTTCAACCAATCGCGAATCGGGAGAGTGAGGCTGGGGGCGGAGCTCGCAGGGGACACGTGATCAGGAGGGGTGGGGGAGGGCGCCCCTGGTGGGCGGGGGCACTGGGGTGTCATGGGGGGAACTGGGGGACTGGGAGGGTACTGGGGGTTACTGGGGAGTACTGGGAGGGTACTGGGAGTTACTGGGGCACTGGGGTACTGGGAGTTACTGGGGGACTGGGGTACTGGGAGTTACTGGGGGCACTGGGGGGACTGGGGAACTGGGGGTACTGGGAGTTACTGGGGGACTGGGGAACTGGGGGTTACTGGGGGACTGGGGAACTGGGGGTTACTGGGGGCACTAGGGGTTACTGGGGGCACTGTGGGGTCCTGGGGGTTACTGGGGGCACTGGGGGCACTGGGGGTACTGGGGGGCACTGGGGCAACCGGGCAGAACTGGGCAGAACTGGGGGGTGTGGAGGCACCGGGCGGACTGGGAGGCAGGGAGGGGACTGGGAGATACTGGGGAGACTGGAGATGTTGGGGGGGGTGGAGCGGGGCCACGCCCCCTTACCAAACCACGCCCCCACCACACAGGCCACGCCCCCTTACCGCGGCAGCTGCTGAGGCCACGCCCCCGTAGCGGTGACCACGCCCCTTTTGCCCATGGCCACGCCCCCGTTGCCCCGGCAACGCTTTGGTGGATGTGGAGGCCACGCCCCCCTGCTGAGGCCACGCCCCCTCCCCGGCGGGACTGAGCGCAGGGAGATCCGGGGGGGTTCGGGGGGATTTTGGCGGGTTCGGGGATTTTGGGGTTCGGGGGCCCGGGGGTAAAACGGGGGGGGGAAACTGAGGACAGGCCCTATAGCCCCCCACAGGGACAGGGACAGGGAGTGGTCCCATAACTGAGGGACAGGGATCGACCCCATAACTGACCAATCCCATAACTGATGGACAGGGAACAATCCCATAACTGAGGGACAGGGACTGACCCCATAACTGATCGACCCCATAACTGAGGGACAGGGATGGTCCCATAACTGAGGGACCTGGGTTGACCCCATAACTGAGGGACAGGGAACGACCCCATAATTGAGGGGCAGGGATTGACCCCATAACTGATCGATCCCATAACTGAGGGGCAGGGAGGGTCCCATAACTGTGGGGTGGGGTCAGGGGCAAAGGAACCACCCCCAGAACTGAGGGGGGGTGGGGTCAGAGCGGTCACCCCCAAAACTCCTCCCCACAGCTCGTGGGGTGCATTTTACCCCTTTCCTGCCCCCTTTTTCTCTGCTTTTAACCGATTTTGCCCCATTTCACCCCATTTTTCCCCATTCCCGGCCATTTTTTCCCCAATTTGTGCCGGATTTTGCCCCATTCCTGCCCCTTTTCCCCCAATTTCCCCCGTTTTCCCCCGTTTTTCCCCATTCCTCCCAATTTATGCCCAATTTTGCCCCATTCCTGCCTCTTTTTGCCCCGTTTTTGCCCAAATTTTCCCCATTCCTGCCCCTTTTTCTCCCATTTTCCCCCTTTTTTCCCCCCCCATTTTCCCCCGTGGGGTCACAAAGGGTCCCCCCCCCGGCGGTCCCCTCACCTGTCCCCTTCCCCCCGTGGCTCTTTGGGGACCCCAGGCCCGCCGACGGGTGCGTGGGGGTGGGGGGGGTCGGAGCCGTTCCCACCCTGACCCTTATCGGGAACATTCCACGCGTGCCGGGGGCGTGACGTGTCCCCCTCCCCTCCCCCTCCGTGTCCCCCCCATCGTCCCTCGTGTCCCTCCCTCCCCCTCGGGTGTCCCTCTCCGTGTCCCCCTGTGTCCCCCCGTGTCCCAGTTCCCCACGGGGGAGGCTCATCCCGGGGGCTGTGGAAGACTTGGGGGTCCCCACAGCCCTTGGGGGACTCGGGGGGGCTCTGAGGGGCTTGGGGGTCCCCGTAGGGTCTGGAAACCCCTCAGGGCCCCCCAAAAAAAACCTCCAGGGATATCTCTGGGAATTCCTTCCCGATAAGAGGAAAGGGACGGGTGGGATTTGGGGGGTTTAGGGGGGATTTCGGAAGTTTGGGGGGGGTTGAGACGCCCCTGTGGCGCTGGGGGGGAACGGGACAGAGCTGTGGGACTCCCCCGCCCCTTTCCGGTGGAATTTGGGTGGATCTGGGAGATGGATTTGGGGGGAGGGAGGGAGGGAGGGGGAGATGGAGACGCTGCCCCACAGGTGGCACCTCCCAACCTTCCAACTGCCTTGGAACCCTCTGGATCCCAAATCCCAGATCCCAAATCCCAGATCCCAAATCCCAGATCCCAAACTCTGGATCCCAAATCCTGGATCCCAAATTCTGGACCCCAAATCCTGGACCCCAAATCCCAGATCCCAAATCCCAGATCCCAAATCCCGGATCCCAAATCCTGGACCCCAAATCCTGGACCCCAAATCCCAGATCCCAAACCCCGGATCCCAAACCCCGGATCCCAAATCCTCATTCCGTTGCATATTTTTATTGGGTCAAAGTTACAGACCTGGGGGGGGAAATACAAAATAAATAAACCCCCCCGGGCTGGGACCCCTGGCCGGGGCTGGGGGTGGGGCAGAGCCCCTGCGTGTCCTGGGGTGGGGTGGGGGTATGTACAGGGTCTGTCCGTGCCGGGGGCTGCACAGCCCCACCCCTCCCCGGGGGTCTGACCCCTCCTTGTGCCCTGGGGGGTTGGGGGTCCTCCTGCCTGGGGGCTCCCAGGGGGGTCCCCTTGCCTGGGGGTGTCCCGGCAGCTTGGACTCCATTCTTGGGGGGCTCCCACTGATGGGGGGGTCCCCACAGGGTGGGGTCCATTTTTGGGGGGTCCCCGTGGTTGGGGGGGTCCCCACACGGTGGGCTCCATCTCTGGGGGGGTCTTCGTTGCCCAGGAGGGGTCCCCACAGGGTCTCCAGGGGGTCCCGGTGCCTGGGGGGGTCCCCACAGGGTGGGCTCCATTCCAGGGGGGTCCCGGTGCCCGGGGGGGGTCCCTGGGGGGTCCCGGTGCCCGGGGGGTCCCCCCACCCCCCCTCAGTCCTCGGTGATGCCCTTGGCCCGCAGCTCCTCCTGCACCCGGGCGAGGTACGTGGGGTCGGGGTACCCGAACCTGGGGGGCACAGGGGGGGTCGTGAGGGTGCCCCCCCCATCACTGGGTGCTCCCTCCCTCAGCTGCCCCCCCCGGGTTCCCCCATCCCCCAAACGTCCATCAGCCCACCCCAGTAGCCCCCCATCCCCTAAGAACTGGACCCCCGGGGTAGTTGGTCTTGGTGCCCCCCATGTCCCCATCATCCTCCCAGGTGCCCCCGGGCCCCTCCATGTTCCCCCATGCTCCCCATGTGCCCCCAACAGCTGGGGCCCACTGGAGCTCTTGGTCTTGGTGCCCTCCTGTGCCCTCAGGTGTCAGCCCCGTGACCACCCTATGCCCCCTCTGCCCCCCTTCCCACCCTGTCCCCCTATGCCACCTGTGCCTCCCCTTGCCCCCTCGTGTCCCCCATGTCCCTGTGCCCCTGCACAGCTGTGGGCTGCCCGGTGCAGTTGGTCTTGTAGTGGATGTCGTTCCCCAATCCCCACCCTGTCCCCCCATATGCCACCCCATGTCCCCCTCATGTCCCCTCTGTCCCCCCTGTCCCCCTGTCCCCTGTGCCCCCCGCACAGCTGCGGGCCGCTGGTGCAGTTGGTCTTGTGGTGGATGTCGTTCCTCAATCCTCCCATGTCCCCCCATGTCCCCCTGTCCCCATGTCCCCATATCCCCCTGCCCCCATATCCCCCTGTCCCCCATGTCCCCCCGTCCCCATATCCCCCTGTCCCTGTGCCCCCACACAGCTGTGGGCCGCGGTGCAGTTGGTCTTGTGGTGGATGTCGTTCCCCAATCCCCGCCCTGTCCCCCTGTCCCTCCATGTCCCCCCATCCCCCATGTCCCCCATATCCCCCCCATGCCCCCCATCCCGCACAGCTGCGGGCCGCCGGTGCAGTTGGTCTTGTGGTGGATGTCGTTCCAGGTGATGACGTTGGCCCTGCCGGTGGTCAGGGAGGTGCCCACGGTGAAGGTGAGGCGCTGGGCGAAGGCCTTGCGGAACAGCCCCAGCACCTTGTTCCCCTCGGGGCAGTCGGGCAGGTACGCCACGCGCGTGGTGCCCGGGTACCGCACCCCGGGGTTGGGGTGTTCTACCTGCAGGGGGGGTGTATGGGACAGGTGAGGGTCAGGGTGCCCGGGTACCACACCCCAGGGTTGGGGTGTTCTACCTGGGGGGACAGCACAGGTAAGGGATGGGGACACAGGTGTGTGACACGGGTGGTGCCCGGGTACCGCACCCTGGGGTTGGGGTGTTCCACCTGGGGGGGGACAGCACAGGACAGGTGTGTGACACACGTGGTACCCAGGTACTGCACCCCAGGGTTGGGGTGTTCTACCTGCAGGGGGGGTATGGGACAGGTAAGGGAGGGGTCACACAGGTGTGTGACATGGGTGGTGCCCGGGTACCGCACCCCGGGGTTGGGGTGCTCCACCTGCAGGGGGGACACAGGTGAGGGTCAGGGTGCCTGGGTACCGCACCCCGGGGTTGGGGTGCTCCACCTGCACAGAGGGTATGGGACAGGTGAGGGGTCAGGACACAGGGGTGTGACACAGGTGGTGCCCGGGTACCGCACCCCGGGGTTGGGGTGCTCCACCTGGGGGGCACAGGTGAGGGACACAGGTAAGGGATGGGGACACAGGTGTGTGACACAGGTGGTGCCCAGGCACCACACCCCATGGTTCAGGTGCCCCACCTGCACAGGGGGGGCACAGGTGAGGGACACAGATGAGGGGTGGGGGGACACAGGAATCCACCCCAGGGTTCAGGTTCTCCACCTGCACAGGGGGCACAGGTTAAGGTGGGGGGCTCAGGTAAGGTGTGAGAGCTGGGGGGGCACAGGTACCACACCCCGGGGTTCAGGTGCCCCACCTGCACAGGGGGCACAGCACAGGTGAGGGTGGGGGTGAGGGGGGACAAGTAAGGGCAGGGCACAGGGAGGGCAGGGCACCACAGCCCCCATCCCTAAAACCCCAGAACAAGGGGTCACTCCTGGGCCATAAAGACGGGGGGAAAAGGGGTGCCCTAAAATCCCAGAAAAGGGTCAATCCTGTGCCCCAAAATCCCAGGGAAAAGGGGTCACTCCTGGGCCATAAAGACTGGGGGAAAATGGGGGACCCAAAATCCCAGGAAAGGGGTGGGTCCTGGGCCCCAAAAATCACAGGTGGGGGGGTTGAGGGAGGTGGGGTAGGATGAGGGGAACAGGAGGACTGGGGAGCCCAGGGTAGGGTCAGGGACATTTGGGGATATCAAGGGTGCCAGTGATCCCCACCAGGATTTGGGGACACCCAGGGTCACCCATCGGGGGCTGAGGGCACTCAGGGGTGTTGGGGGGCACGGGGCTGGCCCAGGGCCACCCACGAGGATTTGGGGGCACCCAGGGGGCCCAGGAACCCCCAGCAGGATTTGGGGGCACCCAGGGCCACCCAGGAGGATTTGGGGGCACCCACATTCACCAACCCCTCCTCCCCCCAGCCACTGTGCCCCCCATGTCCCCCCGTGCCCCCTTCATCCCCCTGCCTGTGCCCCCATGGCCCCCGTGTCCCCCATTCCTGTGCCCCAGGACTCCTGTGCCTGCATGTCCCCCCATGTCCCCTCAGTGCCCCTGCCCTTCATGCCTGTGCCCCTGTGTCCCCAACGCCCGTGCCCCCTGTGCCCCCCGTGCCCCATGACCCTCCACGTCTCTACCCTCATGTCCCCCTGCACCCGCCGTGTTCTCCCATTCCTACGCCCCATGTGCCCCCCATGCCCTTCTTACCTGGACCCCCTGTGCCCTCCGTGCCTGTGTCGCCCTGTGCCCCGTGCCCCTGTATCCCCCGTGTCCCCTGTGTCCCCCTGTGTCCCCTGCATCCCCCTGTATCCTCCTCGTGCACCCTGTGTCCCCTGTATCTCCCCCCATCCCCCGTGTCCCCGTATCCCCCTTGAACCCTGTCCCCCGCCCCCGTGTCCCCCATTACCCCCGTGTCCCCCTGTGCCCCCGTGTCCCCCATTACCCCCGTGTCCCCCTCTGTCCCCCTGTGTCCCCCCGTGTCCCCTGTCCCCCGTGTCCCCCGCGGCGCCCTGGCTCCCGCACTCACCCCCTGCACTCCGGGCGGGAACACGTACTGGATGATGATGGTGCCGAAGGCCTCGTAGCCGGGCAGGGGCAGCTGGTGGTCACGCGTGACCAGCATGCGCCCGTCGGGGGGCTGGTTGCCCACCAGCTGCCCGTAGAAGCGGCCGCAGACGGGGCAGGCGGAGCGGACCTGCAGGGCCCGCGCGATGCAATCCCCGCAGAACGCGTGGCGGCAGCGCTCGAGCGTGCGGGGCCCCCGCATCTCGCCCAGGCAGATCGGGCACTGCCGCTCGGGCTCCTCGTCCCGCCCCGCCGCGGGGGCCGGGGGGGCTCCGGCCGCGCCCGCGGGGGGCTCGGCGCGACCCCCCGGCCCCTCGGCGTGGCCGTGCTGCGGGTTGTGCTGCGGGTTGTGCCCGTGCGGGTGGTTGTTGTTGTTGCTGCCGCTGCGCTTCTTGAGCTCCTTCTCGGTCTCCTTGAGCAGCGCCTTGAGCGCTTTGCGGGCGGGGCAGAGCCCGCCGGGGGGGTCCGGGGGGGTCGCGCAGAGCTGCAGCACGTACAGCTCGGGGGTCTCGCCGTCCACCAGGATCCGCACCCGCGCCTCCTGCGCCAGCAGCGCCAGGCGCGCCGCGCGCTCCCGCGTCACGAACTCCCACACCCGCTTCGGCACCGTCACGCGGCTCTTGGCGGGGCCCCCGCACCCCGACATCCTGGACAGCACGAACGACACTGCGGGGGCACCGCGCCCGCTCAGGGGGGACCCCGGGACGGCGGAGACAGCACCCCAAAAACACCCACAAACCACCCCACCGGATCGTGGCGGGGCCCCCGAACCACGAACGGCACCGTGGAGACCCCGAGGAGTCAGGATGGGACCCCAAAACATCCGGGACTGGAGCCCAAAGGGTCAGGGATGGGACCCCAAAACATCCGGGACTGGAGCCCAAAGGGTCAGGGATGGGACCCCAAAACATCCGGGACTGGAGCCCAAAGGGTCAGGGATGGGACCCCAAAACCATCAGGGACTGGACCCCAAAACATCAGAGAATGGACCCCAAAACATCAGGGAGTGGAGCCCAAAACATCAGGGATGGGACCCCAAAACTCTCTGAGGCTGGAGCCCAAAACATCAGAGACTGGATCCTGAAACATCAGGGACTGGAGCTCAAACATCAGGGATTGACCCCAAAACCATCAGGGGCTGGACCTTCAAAGCCCTCTGAGACTGGACCCCAAAACATCAGGGACTGGACTCCAAAACATCAGGGATGGGACCCTAAAGAGTCAGGGACTGGATCCCAAAACATCAGAGACTGGACCCCAAAATATCAGGGACTGGATCCCAAATCCATCAGGGACTGATCCCAAAAACCATCAGGGACAGGACCCCAACTTCCCCCCCGAGACTGGACCCCCCAGCCCTGTCCCCCTGCTCTTGGTGCCCCCCCTGAGCCCTGACCCCCTGGACAGCACCAACAGCCCCCCCAAAACATCAGGGGCTGGCATGGACCCCCAAACCCCAGAGGCTGCACCCCAAACCATCTGGGACTGCCCCCCCAAACCTCTGGGACTGCACCCCAAACCATCCGGGACTGCCCCCCCAAATCCCAGAGAATGCAACCCCAAACCACCCGATTGTCCCCTGAGGGACTGCACCCCCAAACCCTCTGGGACTGCACCCCAAACCCTCCGGGACTGGACACTGCAGGGGGGACCCCAAAACCCACCAGAATCTGGACAAACTGCCCCAAAACCCCCCAGAGCCTGGGCATGGACCCCCCCAAACCCCCAGAGTCTGGACATGGATCCTCAAAACCCCCAGAGCACTGGGCATGGACCCCAAATCCCCAGAGCCTGGGCATGGACCCCCCAAAACCCCCAGAGCCTGGGCATGGACCCTCCAAAACCCCGAGAGCCTGGGCATGGACCCCAAACCCCCAGAGTCTGGACATGTATCCCACAAACCCCCAGAGACCTGGGCATGGACCCCCCAAAACCCCCAGAGCCTGAGCATGGACCACCCAAAAATCCCCCAAATCCCCCTGAGCCTGGGAATGGACCCCAAAACACCCATAGCATGGGCATGGACCCCCAAAACCCCCAGAGACCTGAGCAGGGACCCCCAAAACCCCCAAATCCCCCAGAGCTGGGCATGGACCTCCAAAACCCCCAACCCCCAGAGCTGGGCCGGGACCCCTCATGGACCCCCAAAACCGCCCTGAGACAGCATGGACCCCAAAACCACCCTGAGACCTGGGCATGGACCCCCAAAACCCCCAAACCACCCTGAGACCTGGGCATGGACCCCAAAACCCCCAAACTGCCCATGAGACCTGGGCATGGGACCCCCAAAACCCACAGATGGGGGTCTGAGGGGGTCCCCAACACCTGGGGGTCCCCAGAGTTGGACAGGGACAGCAGAAGGGGGGGTTGAGGGGGGTCCTATGGTTGGGGGAATCTGAGGGGTCCCAGAGCTTGGGGGGTCTGAGGGGGGCCCCGTGACCAGGGGGACTGAGGGGGTCCCCACAGATGGGAGGGGTCTGAGGGGGTCCCAGAGATGACAGGGGTCTAAAGGGGTCCCCAGAGCTGGGGGGGATGTGAGGGGGTCCTCATGGCCAGGGGTGGTCTAAAGGGGTCCCCACATATCATAGGGGGTCTGAGGGTTCCCTACAGCTGGGGGGGTCTGAGGAGGGGTCCCATGGTCTGATGGGGGTCCCATGGCCGGGGTCGAAGGGTCCCATGGCCAGGGATGGTCCGAGGGGGGTCCCATGCGGCCAGGGGGGTCTGAAGGGGGTCCCATGGCCGGGATGGATCTGAGTGGGGGTCCCATGGTCCGAGGGGGGGTCCCATGGCCAGGGGATGGCCTGAGGGGGGTCCTATGGCCGGGGATGGTCTGAGGGGGTCCCATGGCCGGGATGGTCGAGGGGGGTCCCATGGTCTGAGGGGGGTCCTATGGCCGGGGGATGGTCTGAGGGGGTCCCATGGCTGGGGATGGTCTGGGGGTCCCATGGCCGGGGATGGTCGAGGGGGTCCCATGGTCCGAGGGGTCCCATGACCGGGATGGTCTGAGGGGGTCCCATGGTCGAGGGGGTCCCATGGCCGGGGTCCCACACCCACCTGGTGAGCTCATGGGGACGAGCCGAAGGTGCCGGGGGAGGGGATCAGCAGAGCCACGAGCCCGGGGCTGGGGGACACGGGGGAGTCACGGGGGGTCATGGGGGTCACACCCCTCAGCATCCCCTCCCCATCAGCAGACCCTACAATAACAACAGCGCTCCCCCCATGTCTCCAGAGGACCCCACGACACCCACAGCACCAGCCCTCCCCCCCAACAGATTTGGGGGTCACCAACCCCTAAACCTCCAACCCCCAAACCTCTTCAGCACCCCGACACTGGTGGGGGAGGGGTTCAGGGGGTCCCTGCGGTTCGGGGGCTGAACATGCTCCCCACATTGGGTGTCCCCCGAGATTCCCGGGGGCTCCGGGGGACACACAGACCCGGGGGCGATGGGGACGGGAAGGCCCGGGGGTCCGGATGAGGCCCGGGGGAGTCTGGGGGTCCTGGGAGGATCTGGGGGCTGCCCAGGCCCGGGGGTGGCTTGGGGGTCCCGGTGGGGTCGGGGGCTGCCCAGGCCGGGGAGGGGGATCTGGGGGGACAGATGATGCCCGGGAGGGGCTGCCCAGGCCCAGGGGGTTCGGGGGTCCCGGGGGATCGAGGGGCTGCACAGGCCCGGGGGTTCGGGGGTCCCCACAGCGCCTGGGGCGTCCCCGTAAGGCCCGGGGTGATGGACAGGCCTGGGGAGGGGGCCCGGGGGGTTCTGGGGGTCCCGACAGGGCCCAGGCGTCCCGGTAAGGCTCCTTGAGGGTGTCAGGGGGTCCTGACGAGGCCCGGGGTGACGGACAGGCCCGGGAGGGGTCGAGAGGTCCGGGTACGGCCCTGGGGGTCTGGGGTCCTGACAGGCCCCGGGGTGATGGACAGGCCCAGGGATGGGCCCAGGGGGTCGGGGGTCCTGACAGGGCCTGGGACGAACGGACAAGCCCGGGGGTTTCGGAGGGGTCCTGACAGGTCCGGGGGTGATGGACAGGCCTGGGGATGGGCCAGGGGGGTCGGGGGTCCCGACAGGGCCCGGGGTGATGGACAGGCCCGGGGAGGGGTCGAGAGGTCCGGGTAAGGCCCTGGGGGGTCTGGGGGTCCTGACAGGGCCCGAAGGTGATGGACAGGCCCGGGAGGGGGTCGGGGGTCCCGATGAGGCCCGGGGTGATGGACAGGCCTGGGAGGGGCCTGGGGGTCAGGCCCGAGGCAGGGGGGCAGGGGCGCTGCGGGGGTGGGGGCGGTGCCGGGGAGTCCTGCTGCCCCCAAACCCCCCAACCCCCTTTCCCTCCCCCCACCCACCGGGCCCGGGCGGGCGCAGCATCGCGGGCGCTCCTGCGTCACGTGACCGCGCGGGGCGGGGCCGGCAGCGTCACCATGGCAACGGCGCGGAGAGGGGCGGGGCTACGGTGGAGGCGGAGCCAAAACGGCGGGGGCGGGGGCCAGGGAGAAGGAGAGACCGCGGTGCTGCAGGGAGGGGCGGGGCCAGAGGGTGGGGCGGAGCCAGAGCGGTGGGGCGGGGCCAGCAGACCCCGGGACGGGGCATTTTCGGGGGAGTGTCTCGGAATCAAGGGGGAGCGAGCGGGGGGCCTCGGGGTGTTTGGGGGTCCGAATAAAGGGGGTGGAGGTGATGGGGGGCCGGGGTGTTTGGGGAGGGTCCGGGAATGAAGGGTTTGGGGGTGATGGATGAGGGTCCGGGTGGGTTTGGGGATCCGGGGGCTCCGGGAATGAAGGGGTTGGGGGGTGATGGGGGGATTGGGGTTCCGGGGGTGGGGGTGTTTGTGGGGGTTCCAGGAATGAAAGGGGGTGGGGGTGACAAGGGGGGTTTGGGGGTCCGGGGTGGGGTGTGTTTGTGAGGGTTCCGGGAATGAAGGGGGTGGGGGTGACAAGGGGGTGTTTGGGGGTCAGGGGTGTTTGGGGGTCCTGGAATGAAGGGGGTGGGGGCTGACGGGGGTGTTTGGGGGTCCGGGGGTGTTTGTGGGGGTCCCGGGAATGAAGGGGGTGGGGGCTGACGGGGGGTGTTTGGGGGTCCCGGAATTGGGTCAGAGCCGCGTTGGGTTCAATAATTTATTTCTCGGGGTACGGGGGGGGGGAAGGGAGGGAGCCCCTTCCCCTTGAGGGGGTCCCACTGGTAATGGGGGATGGGGAGGTCACACCGGGTCAGGGTCCTCCCCCACCCCCGCGGCTGCAATAAAGGGGGGTTCAGGTGCCCCCCCAGGTCCACGAGGAGGGGGTGCAAGGAGAGCCCCCCCCAAGCCTCATTCAGAAGAGGGAGGGGTCTGTGCCCCCCTCCCCCAAAACAGGGGGGCTGCACCCCCAGAGGGTCACGCGGGGGCCCCCACCCCCCTCAACCTGGAGCAAGTAGTGTTTGACCCCCCCAGCACTGTGGGGTGGGGGGGTTAAAGGGTCCCAGAGCCCCCTGAGGATGAGGGGGCACCCAGACCCCCAGTGCTGGGGGCTGTGCCAGAGCCCCCGACCCCCAGGCTGAGTTAAGGCACTTGAGCAGCAAAGCCCCCTTGGGGGAGGGGCTGCCGTGGGGGAGGGGCTGGGCACGGCCTGGGGGTCAGTGCACCCTGGGGGAGGTTTGGTCGAGGGGTGCCCGGGGGCATCCAGGGCCCCCCTCAGGCGAAGATGTTGGAGATGAAGTCGAGGAAGCGCTTAGCGTACTGCTCGGGGTGCACCGTGGAGATCTCGGCTCCTGCCTGGGGGCACCGGCTCAGAGACCCCTGGGACTGACCCGACCCCCAGGACCCCCAGGACTGACTCTCCCACCCTGGAACCCCCAGAGACCCCCCAGAACTGATACCACCCTCAAGCACCCCCACAGTCCTCCAAACACCCCCACAGCCCCCAAAAATTGATACACCCCCAAAACACCCCCTACAGCCCCCAAACCCCCTCAGCCCCCCAGGAACTGAAATCCCCCAAACCCACGCATGTACCCCTACCCTCCCAAATTCAGACCCCAAAGTGCCCCCAGACCCCAAATTGTCCTCCTGACCCAAAATTTCCCCCGACCCCAAATTCCCCACTCCCAAAGTGGTCCCCAGACCCCAAATTACCCCTTGACCCCAAAGTGTTCCCCTACCCCAAAGTGCCCCTGCAGACCCCAAATTTTCCACCCAGACCCCAAATTCCCCCAGACCCCAAACCTCCCCCCAGACCCCAAATCCCACCCAGAACCCAAATTCCCCTCAGACCCCAAATTCCCCCTAGACCTCAGTGCCCTCCCAACCCCAAATTCCCCTCACTCCAAAACGCCCCCTACCCCAAAGTGCCCCCGCCCCAAAATGCCCTCCCAACCCCAAATTCCCCTACCCCAAAGTGCCCCCAGACCCCAAAGTGTCTCCCCTGTTCCCAAAGTGCCCCCAGACCCCAAAGTGCCCCCCCAGCCCCCTCACCCCGTGTTTGACGGTCTTGGCCGCGTGCGCCGCCTTCCTGCGCGCGTCGTACTGAGTGAGCACGTCCACCAGCCCCATGAAGTACAGCTCCCTGCGGGGGGCTCCTGGGGGGCAGGGACCCCTCAGACCCCAAACAACCCCTGCACCCCAAACATCCCCCCATGAAGTACAGCTCCCTGTGGGGGGCTCCTGGGGGGCAGGGACCCCTCAGATCCCCCCTGTACCCCAAACAATGCCCCTGCACCCCAAACAACCCCCTTGCACCCCAAACAACCCCCTGAGACCCCTCAGTACCCCCTACACCCCACCCCAAAGGCTTCAGGTGTGTGACCCTACAGTGGTGTGACCCTATGGGGGGTGTGACCCTACAGGGGACAGGGACAGGTGTGTGACCCTGTAAGGTGACAGGTGAAGTCACCCTGGGGACTTTACCCCAGGGACAGTTGTGGCCCCCCAGCCCTGGGTGTGTGACCCCATTAGGGGACACGGGTGTGACCCTAAAGGGGACAGGGGGGTGACCCCACAGGTGCCAGCTGTGACCCCATAAGTGCCAGGTGTGCCCCTGCACGTACCAGGTGTAACCCCATAGGGACAGTGGGACCCCCAGCCCCATCTGTGCCCCCAACCCCATTCACCCCAGCCCCATCTGTGCCACCCCATGTCACCCCCACCCAATCTGCCCCCCTCACTCACCTCGGCCCCTGACCCCGTACACGTCCACGGCGGGGTCCAACTCCCCGGGCCCGGGGGGTCTGTAGGAGTTGAGGAGCCCCCCCAGCCCCTCGGGGGAGGTGCCGTAGGGCCCCCACCCCCCCTCGTCCCCGGGGGGCTCCTCCTCCTCCGGCTCCTCCTCCTCGTCCTGCTCGCCCCGCTCCAGGTCGTGGATGCCCAGCAGGAGGCTGTACCCCATCAGCTTCTGCTGCACCAGGAACTGCGGCCAGCGCCGCGTTAGGGCACCCCAAAACACCCCCCGGGGGGGGGCAGGGCCCCAAAACACCCCCCGGGGGGGGCAGGGCCCCAAAACACCCCCCGGGAGTGGGTACAGCCCCAAAACAACCCCAGGACATGGGTACAGCCCCAGAAACCCCCCAGGGTGGGTACAGCCCCAAAACACCCCCCGGGGTGGGTACAGCCCCAAAACACCCCCAGGACGTGGGCACAGCCCCAAAACACCCCCCGGGTGTGGGCAGGGCCCCAAAACAACCCCCAGGGTGGGCACAGCCCCAAAACACCCCCCGGGGGGGGTACAGCCCTAAAACACCCCCCGGGGTGGGTACAGCCCCAAAACAACCCCCGGGAGTGGGTACAGCTCCAAAACACCCCCCGGGGTGGGCAGGGCCCCAAAACACACCCAGGGGTGGGCACAGCCCCAAAACACCCCCCGGGTGTGGGCAGGGCCCCAAAACACCCCCAGGACGTGGGTACAGCCCCAAAACACACCCAGGGGTGGGTACAGCCCCAAAACACACCCAGGACGTGGGTACAGACCCCAGAACCCCCCCCGGTGTGGGCACAGCCCCAAAACATCCCTGGGTGGGGGCAGGGCCCCAAAACACCCCCAGGGCATGGGTATGGCCCCAAAACACATCCAGGACGTGGGCACAGCCCCAAAACACACCCAGGGGTGGGTACAGCCCCAAAACAACCCCAGGGGTGGGTATGGCCCCAAAACAACCCCAGGATGTGGGCAGGGCCCCCCAGATCCCCCAGGACATGGCCAGGGCCCCAAAACACCTCCTGGGCATGGCCAGGGACCCCAGACCCCCCGGGCATGGCCAGGGCCCCAAAACACCCCCCGGTGTAAGCAGGGCCCCCCAGACCCCCAGGGCATGGGCAGGGCCCCAAAACACCCCCAGGGCATGGGTATGGCCCCAAAACAACCCCCAGGAATGGGTACGGCCCCAAAACAACCCCCCAGGAGCGGGCACGGTCCCCCAGATCCCACGGTGTGGGCACAGCCCCAAAACACCCCCTGGGCGTGGGCATGGTCCCAAAACACCCCCTTGGTGTGGGCATGGCCCCAAAACACCTCCCAGGGCACAGGCAGGGCCTCCCCATTTCCTCCTCCGGGGGTGCAGCCCCCTCCTGTCCCCCCACAGGGATTTCAGCCCCCCATTTCCCCCCCGTGGGCTCAGCCCCCCGTCCCCACCTCCACGTCCCTGCGCAGCTTGTCCATGAAGTGTCGCTGCTGCTCCGGCCCCACAAACACCTTCTCGTTGTTGTTGAGGAAATCCACGTCCTTCAGCGTGGGCAGCTCCTTCCCCTGCGGGGCACAGCGGGGGCACGGAGCCCCCCGGGCTGGGGGAGAGTCCCTGGGCTGGGGGACACCCCCTGGGCTGGGGACACCCCAAAGAGGGCTGGGGGACACCCCCCAGGATGGGGACACCCCAAAGAGGGGCTAGGGACACCCCCCAGGATGGGGACACCCCAAAGAGGGGCTGGGGGACACCCCTTGGGGTGGGGGACACCCCCTGGGCTGGGGGACACCCCAAAGAGGGGCTGGGGGACACCCCCCAGGATGGGGACACCCCAAAGAGGGGCTGGGGGACACCCCTTGGGGATGGGGGACACCCAAAGAGGGCTGGGGACACCCTTGGGATGGGGACACCCCCTGGGCTGGGGGAGAGTCCCTGGGGTGGGGGACACCCCTTGGGGTGGGGGACACCCCCCAGGATGGGGACACCCCAAAGAGGGGCTGGGAGGGAGTGGGGGCAGGAGGACCCTCATTGGGGAGGGGAGGGCATAGAGGGGTTATGGGGAAGGGGGAGTCAGGAGACCCCTCCCCCCACACACACACACATTTAAGGGGAGTAACCAGGAGACCCCCCTCCAAAAGCAACAAGACCCGGAGACCCCCCCATAAAGTAATAAGGCCTGGAGACCCTCCCCCCAAAATTTAGAGGTGAGTAAAAAGGTCTGGAGAAACACACACACCTCCCCCTCCCCAAATTTAAGGGGAGTGACAAGACCTGGGGACCCCCCCCATCCCCCAAATTTGAGGAGGGACCAAAAAGGCATTTTGAGGGGAATAACAAGTTCTGGAGACCTCCCCTCAATCCCCCACTTTGAGGGGAGTTACAAGACCTGGAGACACCCCCCCAACCCCCAATTTTAAGGGCAGCAACAAATCTGGAGAGGAGTCAGCAGGCCTGGAGCCCCCTCCCCCAATTTTGAGGGGAGTAACAAACTTGGGGGGGGAAGAAGGGTGGGGATAACAAGACCTGGAGACCCCAACCCCCCAAATTTCGAGAGCAACAAAACCTGGACACCTCCCCCTCTCCAAATTTTGAGGGGAGACCCTCCCTCCAAATTTTAAGGTGGGGGGGGGTGGGTAACAAGCCCTGCACGCCCTCCCCCCAAAGTGGGGGTCCCACCCCACGCCCCCAGTACCTTCTCCTTGTCGCTGGCCTCTCTGTCCACGAGGGAGCCCTGGGGACAGCGACAGGGCCGGGGTCAGGGGGGGCTGTGGGGGGGTTTTGGGGGGTGCTGTGCCCCAGGGGCTCTGGGGGGTCCCACCTTGAGGTCGTACTTCCTGTGCAGGGGCAGGCGGTGGCTGAACAGGTTCCTCATGACCAGCAGGTACCGCTCCTCGCTGTCCACGCTGACGCGGTACATGCCCAGGAACTGCGGCAGCAGCGTCTGCCCGTGCACCTGCACCACGTACTGGGGGGGCAGGGGCATCAGGGACCCCTCTGTGACCCCCTGTGCCCCCAAACCCCCCTGTGCCCTCCTCCTCGCTGTCCACGCTGACGCGGTACATGCCCAGGAACTGCGGCAGCAGCGTCTGCCGTGCACCTGCACCACGTACTGGGGGCAGGGGCATCAGGGACCCCCTGTGACCCCCAAACACCCCTGTGCCCCCAAACACCCCCTGTGCCCCCCAAACACCCTGTGCCCCTCAAACCCAGCCCCATCATCAGCGTCTGCCCATGTACTGGGAGCTGATGGTCATCAGGGATCCTGTGCCCCTAAATACCCCGTGCCCCCTAAACACCCTGTGACCCTCCCAAACCCACCCCACCAGCAGTGTCTGCCCGTGGCACCACGTACTGGGGGGCAGGGGGCATCAGGGACACCCCTGTGACCCCCAAACCCCCTGTACCCCTCAAACACCCCCGTGCCCCTGTGTGTCCCCTGTGTGTCCCCATGTCCCCTGTGTGTCCCCTCACCTGGTGATAGTGTGCCAGCAGCCCTGTGTGTCCCCTCACCTGGTGATAGTGTGCCAGCAGCCCTGTGTGCCCCCATTGTCCCCTCACCTGGTGATAGTGTGCCAGCAGCCCTGTGTGTCCCCATGTCCCCTGTGTGTCCCCATTGTCCCCTCACCTGGTGACAGTGTGCCAGCAGCCCTGTGTGTCCCCCCTGTGTGTCCCCTGTGTGTCCCCATGTCCCCTGTGTGTCCCTCACCTGGTGATAGTGTGCCAGCAGCCCTGTGTGTCCCCATGTCCCCTGTGTGTCCCCATGTCCCCTGTGTGTCCCCATGTCCCCTCACCTGGTGATAGTGTGCCAGCAGCCCGTGCAGGTCGGCCACGCCCTCACTGCTGAGCTCCTTCAGCACCAGCGTCCGGTCGGCCGAGAGCAACAACCGGGGGGAGGTTTGGGACCAGCGGGGGGGGTGACGGGCCAGGGACACCTGGGGGGACACACAGACCCTATAGAGATCCTATAGATACCCCACAGTGGGACCAGTGGGGGGGTGACGGGCCAGGGACACCTGGGGGGACAGGGGATCCTATAGAGATCCCATACTGACCCTATAACAGGTCAGGGACACCTGGGGGGACAGGGAATCCTATAGTGATCCCATACTGACCCTATAACAGGTCAGGGACACATGGGGGGACAGGGGATCCCATAGTGATCCCATACTGACCCTATAACAGGTCAGGGACACCTGGGGGGACAGGGGATCCTATAGTGATGTCATACTGACCCTATAACACCTGGGGGGACAGGGGATCCTATAGTGATCCCATACTGACCCTATAACAGGTCAGGGACACCTGGGGGGACAGGGGATCCTATAGTGATGTCATACTGACCCTATAACAGGTCAGGGACACCTGGGGTACACAGGGATCCTATAGTGATCCCATACTGACCCTATAACAGGTCAGGGACACATGGGGACAGGGGATCCTATAGTGATGTCATACTGACCCTATAACACCTGGGGGAACAGGGGATCCTATAGAGATCCCATACTGACCCTATAACAGGTCAGGGACACCTGGGGGGACAGGGGTGTAATCGTACAGGGGACAGGTGTATGACCCTATAGGGGACAGGGGTGTGACCTCACAGGGGACAGGTGAGACCCCACAGGCTCTGGGTGCCTCCACAGGGTCTGGGGTGACCCCACAGGGTCTAGGTGCCCCCACAGGTGACAGAGGTGCCCCCCAAGGGTCTGAGTGCCCCTATAGGGGTCTGGGTGCCCCTATAGGGCTCTGGATGCCCCTGCAGGCTCTGTGTGTCCCTACAGGGCTCTGGGTGCCCCCCCAGGGGTCTGGGTGCCCCTGCAGGCTCTGGGTGCCCCTATAGGGGTCTGGGTGCCCCTGCAGGCTCTGTGTGCCCCTATAGGGGTCTGGGTTCCCCCCAGGGTCTGGGTGCCCCTATAGGGGTCTGGGTACCCCCCCAGGGTCTGGGTGCCCCTATGAGTGCCAGGGTGTCCCTATAGGGGTCTGGATGCCCCTGCAGGCTCTGTGTGCCCCCATGGGGGTCTGGGTGCCCCTGCAGGCTCTGTGTGCCCCTACAGGGGTCTGGGTGCCCCCACGGGGGTCTGGGGTGCCCCCCAGGGTCTGGGTGCCCCTGCAGGCTCTGGGTGCCCCTGTAGGGGTCTGGGTGCCCCTATAGGGGTCTGGGGTGCCCATGCAGGCTCTGTGTGCCCCTACAGGGTCTGGGTGCCCCTATAGGTGCCAGAGGTGCCCCCCCAGGTGCCAGGGGTGCCCCCACAGGTGCCAGAGGTGCCCCCCCAGGTGCCAGAGGTGCCCCCTGTGCCCCCCTCCGTGCCCACCTGGTAGTCGGTGTCGTCGATGCCGAAGCGCTCGCGCAGGTTGCGGAACACCTGCGGGCAGTACTCCTTGAACTTGAAGTGGCTGGGCAGGCTCTCCCTGGGCGGGGGGGGGGTTGTGTCAGCTTTGGGGGGTCTCTCCCCCGCGGCAGGACCCCCCCCGTGCCCCCCCTCACCTGTTGAACAGGTGGTTGTTGACCTTGATCTTGGAGCTGGCCTTGAAGTCGTCGGGCAGGAGCATCACGGGCAGGGGCACCTGCGCCAGCTCGTTGATCTGGGGGGCACGGGGGGAGCGTTGGGACCCCCCACCAGGACTGCCCACACAGCCTGGGACTGCCCCAACACCCCCAGGACCACCCCAACCCCCCCAGGACACCCACACAGCCTGGGACTGCCCACACAGCCTGGGACTGCCCCAAGCCCCCGGGACCACCCCAACCCCCAGGACACCCACAGCCTGGGACTGCCCACACAGCCTGGGACTGCCCCAACACCCCAGGACCACCCCAACCCCCCAGGACACCCACACAGCCTGGGACTGCCCCAAATCCCCTAGGACTGCCCCAAGCCCCGGGACCACCCACACAGCCTGGGACTGCCCCAAATCCCCGGGACCACCCCAACCCCCGGGACCACCCACACAGCCTGGGACTGCCCCACATCCCTGGGACTGCCCCAAGCCCCAGGACCACCCCAAACTCCTCGGGACCATCCCCACATCCTGAGACCGCCCCACCCCTGGGACCGCCCCAAACCCCTGGGACTGCCCTCAACCCCCTGGATCGCCCCAACCCCCCAGGACCACCTCCAACCCCCCAGGACCACCTCCAACCCCCAGGACCACTCCCCAACCCTCCCAGGACCACCCCCATCCTCCGCGGCCACCCCAACCCTGCCAGGGTGGTGACACTCCCAACCCGGGGTCCCCAAATTCGGGGGTGGGATGGGGATCCCGGCGGGTGGAGCTCAAGGGAGGGGGGCCTGGGGGGACACGGAGGGGGCTCTGGGGGCTCGGGGGCCTGCGGGGACACACGGGACAGTCCTGGGCAGGGGGTCTCGGGGACACAAAGGGGGTCTCGGGGACACTGAGCGGGGTCTGGGGGCACAAAGTGTGGAGGGGTGGGGGTCCTGAGGGATCGGGGGAGTCCTGGGGACAAACAAGGGGGTCCTGGGGGGCACACTGGGGGTCCTGGGGACACGGGAGGGGTCCTGGGGACAGGGGAGGGGGTCCTGGGGACACGGGGAGGGGGCCTGGGGACATGGGAGGGGTCCTGGGGACACGGGAGGCGGGGCTGGGGACACTGGAGGGGGGGCTGGGGGGCACCCGAGGATGTCAGTGGGGGAGTCCCTGGGGGGGGTCCCCAGTGTGTTCCCCCCCCCCGCGGTGCCGATGTTGGGGAGGTCCCAGGGTTTTTGTGGGTTCCCCGTGGGGGTCCCGCCCTCCCCCCGCGGTGCGGGTCCCACCTGGTGCGTGACTCCCCAGGCCAGCACTGCCAGCAGCGGCTCCGCGGCGCGGGGCGGCTTCACCCGCTGCGGCACGAACCGCTTCTGCTTCTGCTTCTTCTTCGTGCGGGCCGCGCCGGCAGCGGCACCGGCAGCGGGAGCGGCAACCGAAGCGGCACCGGTGGGGCCTGCGGGACCGCCCGGACCGGGCCCCGCACCCGGACCGGGCCCAGGACCGGGCCCCGGAGCCGCCGCCGCCGCCGCCGCCATTGGCACCGACACCGCAGCGCTTCCGCTTCCGCCCGGAACGCACTGCACTTCCGCCCCACTTCCGCCCGGAACGCACTGCACTTCCGCCCCACTTCCGCCCGGAACGGACAGCGCTTCCGCCCAGACCCGGAAAAGGCGCCGGAAGGCGGAAGTGGCCGCCCAAAAGTGGGCGTGGCCGCCCAGCGCGGGCCGCCCCCCCCCGGATTGATTAATTATTATTAATTATTCGGGATGTTCGGCCGCGGTCGGCGCTTTGTAAATAAAGATTATGAATGCACTTTGTGTGTGTTAAATACATTTGATATATGAGTTATATATTAGATACATCTTTTATATGCACTGTGTTTTATGTATTATATATAGGAATTTAATAGGTTGTGTGTTTTGTATATTATATATATTAGATATATTGCATATAAGTTAGATCTACCATATATAGGGAATGTATTTCATATATTGCATATAAATTTAATTGTTGTATTTGTTAAACGTGTTTAATATATGGAATATGTGAATATATTAATATTATATTAAAATATTGTTTTGTGAATATATTAATATATTTTATGTGTTACATATTATAAATACATTGTTTTGTAGATTATATATAATATATATTATTAAATATATACGTAATATATGTTATATATATTATTAATATTTCATACATTAAGAATACCTACATTTAATATGTTATTTTATATTTAGATATTTTATTGGTGTATTAAATGGTGTATTAAATGTGTGTAAGATCAAATATTTTATACATATTATGTGTATATTTATACATATTATGTATATTTACATATACATACATATATTATATAAATATACATACATGTATATTTATATATACATATAAATATATTTTATATACATATAAATATATTATTTATACACATTATATACATAGAAATATTTAACACACATTAAAAACACATTGCATGTATTTCATACACCAAAACACATCCTTTTAAAATACTTAGCACGTTTAATATAATCATTTAATGTGTCCTGTGCCTATTTCTTGCATTAATGTGTATATACTTAATATTTTACATGTAAGGTATTACAGATCTCACGTATGAAACATGTACATGCAGCCCCAATTTAATTTATATCTTTTATTAACTGTATTTCACATTAAACCTCTTCACGTATCGCTCGTATTTCCCACGTTACACGCACCCACATCTGGTCCATTTTATTTATTTATATATATTTATTTATTTATTTATTTATTATTTATTTTTATTATTTAGTTATTTATTTTTAGGTTTATTTATTATTTTATTTATTTGTATTTATTTTTATTTTTGTTTTATTTATTATTTTATTTTATTCTAATTATTTATTTATTTTAGTTGTATTTATTATTTTATTTATTTTTATTTATTTTTAGTATTTATTTTAATTTTATCTATTATTTTATTTATTTATATTTATTTATCTATTTATTATTTATTATTTATTTATAATTTTTATTTATTTTAATTTTTATTTTATTTTTATTATTTATTTATTTTAGTTTTATTTATTATTTTATTTATTTTTATTATTTATTTTTAGTTTTATTTATTATTTTATTTATTCATATTTATTTATTTTATTATTTATTATTTATAGGGTTTACTTATTATTTTATTTATTTATTTTTATTTAAAAATTAGTTTTATTATTTATTTATAGTTTATTTAGTTTATTTATTTTTATTATTTATTTATAATTTTATTTTATTTTTATTATTTATTAATTTATTTATATTTATTTATTTTTAATTGTAGTTTTATTTTATTTTTATTATTTATTTAATTAATTTATTTATATTTATTTATTTTTATTTATTTTTCTTTTATTTATTATTTTATTCATTTTTATTTATTTTTAGTTTTTGTTTTAGTTTTATTTATTATTTTATATTTTTTATTCATTTTTATTATTTATAGTTTTATTGATTTATTTATTTTATTTACTTTTATTTATTTATTTATTTATTGATTGATTGATTTTGTGCACTGAGCAGCGTATCGATCGACCCAAGCATTTGTAATAAGCGTAATTTACAGCGGGCATCACAAACAATTAAGGCATTAACGCGTCGGGATCTTTGTGACCCGCTTGATTTCAGGGTGTTTGGAATCTGCGGAATTCGAGGGTATTTGTAACCCGTGTAATTTGGGATCAGGGGGTGGTTTTGGGGTGGTTTTGGGGCGGTTTGGGTTGGTTTGGGGATCTGGGGGATCAGGGGTGATTTGGGGATCCGGGGGTTTGGGGCGGTTTGGGGTCAGGGGTGGTTTGGGGGATCCGGGGGTTTGGGGTGATTTGGGGGATCTGGGGGGTCAGGGGTGGTTTGGGGTCAGGGGGTGGTTTGGGGTGGTTTTGGGGTGGTTTGGGGTCAGGGGGTGGTTTGGGGGATCCAGGGGTTTGGGGCGGTTTGGGGTCAGGGGGTGGTTGGGGGATCCGGGGGTTTGGGGTGATTTGGGGTCAGGGGGTGGTTGGGGGATCTGGGGGTTTGGGGTGGATTTGGGGTCAGGGGGTGGTTTGGGGTCAGGGGGTGGTTTGGGGTGATTTGGGGTCAGGGGGTGGTTTGAGGGGATCCGGGGGGTTTGGGGTGATTTGGGGTCAGGGGGTTCTGGGGTGCTGCGGGGAGGGGAGGGTCGGGCTGGATGAGCTCGGAGGTTCCTTCCAACCTGGAGGGTTCTCTGACCCCATGGAAGGGAGTGACCCACAGGGTACAGGTGGGACCCTATAGGGGATGGGGGTGACCCCACAGGGGACATGTGTGACCCCACAGGGGACATGTGTGACCCCATAATGACACAGGGTGTGACCCCACAAGTGTCCCTGTGCAGGGGTTGGTCCCCCCTCCCTTCCCACCCCCGCCGTGTCCTTTCTCCCCCCTAAAGTCCCATTTCTGTCCCCCCTCCCCTCCGTGTCCCCCTCGTCCCCGGACCCCCAAATCCACCCTGACACTCCCCGACCCCAAATCCCCTTGATCCCCAAATACCCTCCCGGACCCCCAGATCCTCCTCTGACACCTCCCGACCCTAAATCCCTCCCGGCCCCCAAATGCCCCCACCGACCCCCAAATCCTCCTCCCCCGATTCTAAATCCCACCCCCGCCCCCAAATCCCCTCCCCGACCCCAAATCCCCATTTCCGTCCCCTCCCAACCCCTTTCCTCCCCTTTCCCCCTCCCCTCCTCCATGTCCCCCGCACCCCTCAAATCCCCCTGGACCTCAAACCCCTTCAACCCTCCCAAAGCCCCCCGAACCCCCAAAAGCCCCGGGCCCGCGGAGTTTTGGGGCAGCTCATTATTCGCTCCGGGCCCGCCGGGCAGGTCATGCAGCGCGGGGGGCGCAGAGGGACCCAGGATTTGGGGGCCGGGGGTGGGAGCTGAGCCCCGAGGGACCCCCGTGCGAGGGGAGGGGTCTCAACCGAGGTGCCAAGCGTGGGGAGGGGCGGGGGTGTCCCCCATTTGGGGGCTGCGAGAGGGGCGGAGGGGCTGATCCCCCAAATTGTGGGGGCAGGGTGGTGGGTGGGAGGAGGGCTGCCCCCATTTTGGGGTCGGGGTGGGGATCAGGGGCTGCACCCCCAAATTGTGGGGCCGGGGCGGGGCTGCCCCTATTTGGGGTACAGGGTGAGGAGGCCCCCATTTTGGGGTGGCAGGGGTGCGGGGTGAGGAGGGGCTCCCCAATTTGGGGTCGCGGGGGGTCGGGGGCGACATTCTCCAGTCCGCGTTAAGGCAGCTCTGACGACCCCCGGCAGCGCCCCCGCCCCGGCCAGGCCCCTCCCGGGTTGGGGGGCTCCGGGGTCCCAGGGGGTCCGGGGTGCAGCCCCCGGCGCAGGTGGGCGTGGCGCGGCAGGCGCGGGCGGTGACACCGGGACATGCAGGCGGGGCCGGGGCCGGGGGCCTGCGGGGAAAGGGGTTGGGGAGGGGGTCTGGGGGCCGAAACCCCCTCCCTCCCCGGAGGGTCCCAGGGATTGGGGGCGACCCCAGACCTGCAGGATTCAGGGGGTTGGAAGGGATTCGAGGGGCTGGGGGCGACCCGGGGTGTCCCTTGGAGGGGGGTCCCCATCCCCGGGGGGTGTCCCCATCCGGCTGTCCCCAAACCTGGGGGGGTGTCCCTGTCCCCGGAGGGTGTCCCTGTCCCTGGGGGTGTCCCTATCCAGGGATCCCCATTCCTGGTCGGTGTCCCCATCCCTGGTGGGTATCCCTATCCCCGGGGGGTGTCCCCATTCCTTGAGGGGCTGTCCCTGTCCCCGGAGGTGTCCCTGCCCCCATCCCTGGGGGCTGTCCCTGTCCCTTGGGGGCTGTCCCCGTGGGTGTCCCCACCCCTTGGGGGGCTGTCCCTGTCCCTAGGGGGCTGTCCCTGTCCCTGGGGGGGCTGTCCCCGTGGGTGTCCCCACCCCTTGGGGCTGTCCCTGTCCCTTGGGGGCTGTCCCCGTACCTGCCACATTAACTGGCCGCCGTCTCCTGGCGCAGGGGGAACACCTTGGCGGCCTCCTCGGCCTCGCAGGCGCAGGACAGGTCACTCCTGGGGGGCACGGGGGGGGTCAGCGGGGTCCCCCCCTCACCCCCAGTCCCCCCCGGGCCGGCCCCCCCTCACCTGTTGTCGTTGATGTCCGTCAGGTTCCCTGCAAGGCACAGCAGCAGCTCCAGGGGGTTTTGGGGCAGTGACCCCCACCCGTGACCACACCCCAAAACTGCACCCCCGGCCCCCGGAGCCCCCCTCACCGTTATCCACGTTGAGCTGCTGGAAGGAGTCAGGGGGGCTGCTGGCACAGCGCAGGGGGCCGCTGGCTAAGCTGGGGGCACGGGGAGGGACACGGGGACAGAGGCCTTGAGACCCCCCTGGGCCCTCCATCTCCTCACTCCCCACCCCACTGCCAGCTCCTCAGAATCCTGTGCCCCCTCCCAGGACCCTCCTGTGCCCCTGCACCCTCCTGTGCCCCCCAACCAGGACCACCCCATACCCTCTGTGTCCCCACTCTCCCCCAGGACCCCCCGTGCCCTCTACACCCCCTGTGTCCCCCTGGTATCCCCAGGATCCCCCTGCGTCCCCCCTGCCCTCCCCCAGGATCCCCCAATATCCCCTGCAACCCCCTGTGCCCCCCCATACCCTCTGTGCCCCCACCTCCCCAGGACCCCCGTGAGTCCTGCACCCCATGTGCCCCCACACACACACCCCAGGACCCCCCATGCCCCTGCACCCTCCCCACTCCCCAGGACCCCACACCCCTGCACCCCTCGCCCCCCTCCAGGACCCTCCTCCCCCCACTCACAGTCCGTGGAGGCCGGGCAGGGCCCCCGGGGTACCCCTGGAACAGAGTGTTGGTGAAGCTCAGCCCGGTGGGGGACGGAGCCTGCCCGGGACGGACCGGCTTGGCTGGGGGGCACGGGAGTCAGCGGAGCCGCCTGGACCCCCAAACCCCTGGGGTCCCCGTCCCCACCCCCACCACACACACACACAGTGGCTGGGTCGGACCCCCGCCCCCTCCCGCCCCGGGTGTGCCGGGATGGTGCCCACCCTGCATCCCCCTGTGCCCACCCTGCAACCCCCTGTGCCCACCCTGCATCCCTCTGTGCTCACCTGCACCCCCTGTGCCCACCCTGCACCCCCTGTGCCCACCCTGCATCCTCTGTGCTCACCCTGCACCCCCCTGAGCCCACCCTGCCCCCCCTGTGCCTGCCAACCCTCTGTGCCCACCCTGCACCCCCTGTGCCCACCCTGCACCCCCTGTGCCCACCCTGACCCCCTGTGCTCACCCTGCATCCCCTGAGCCCACCCAGTGCCCCCTATGCCCCTCAACTCCTGTACACCCCCCTGTGCCCACCCTATGCCCCTGACCTTCCCTCACTGTGCCCACCCTGCATCCTCGTGTCCCTTCATCCTGTGCCCACCTGAGCCCGTGCCCAACCTGTGTCTGTGCCCACCCTGCACCCCTGAGCCCACTGCCCACCTGCATCCCCGTGCCCCTCTGACCCCTTGCACCTGCACCCTGCACCCCTGAACCCCCACTGCCCCCTGCCTCCCCGTGCCCCCGTGCCCCCCGTACCGATGTGCGCTCCGGGCCCCCTGCGCGCCCCCCGGGCCCGCACGGCCTCCCTGATCCGCTCCACCTCCTGCTGGTAGCGCCGCTTGTCGAGCCGCGCTCCCTCCTTGGCCGCCCTCAGCGCCCCTTCCAGGGCCTGCACCCGCCCAGCCGTAGCGCGCAGCCGCTTCTCCAGCTTCGGAAGCTCACAGCGCAGGTCTGCATTGTCACGGACCAGCTGCGGGGCAGGGACATCCCCTGAGACCACCCCCGGGACCCCCAACCACCGGCATCATCATCATCATCATCATCACCATCACTATCACCTGTACCCCACCCCCGGGGCTCACAGCGCAGCTCTGCATTGTCACGGACCAGCTGCGGGACACGGCACCATGGCACCGGGACATCCCCCGGGACCCCCATCCACCGGCATCATCATCATCACCATCATCACCATCATCATCACCATCCCCTGTACCCACCCCCACAGCTCACAGCAGGTCTGCATTGTCACGGACCAGCTGCAGGACAGCAAAGGGTGTCACCAGGGTCAGGGGACATCCCCCAGGACCCCCATCCACCGGCATCATCATTATCATCATCATCATCATCATCATCACCATCATCATCATCATCATCAACATCATCATCATCATCACCATCCCCTGTACCCCCCCCCACAGCTCACAGTGCAGCTCTGCATTGTCACGGACCAGCTGCAGGACATGCAACAGTGTGTCACCAGGGACAGGGGACATCCCCAGGACCCCCAGGTCCCACCCGCTGCCATCATCACCTATCACCTGCATCATCACCTGTACCCCCCACACACAGCTCACAGGGCAGCTCTGCATCGTCACACCTCAGGATGGCACCGGGACAGGGGACATCCCCTGGGACCCTCCCCCCTCACCCCCCCGGCACCATCACCTGTCCCTGCCCCCCCTCCCCCACACTCGGGCCTGGACCTGCCCTGGACACCCCCAGACACCGGGGGCACCCTCGGGGTCCCCACAGCACCTCCCACCCCAGCACAGCCTGGGGGTCCCACCCCAGTCCTTGAACAGTGGTTGGGGGATCCTGGGACGTCCTCCCCAGCCCCAGCAGTGTCCAAGGGGTCCTGGACCAGTCCAGCCCCCAGCAGTGCCTGGGTGGGGGTCAACCCCAGCAGTGCCTCAGGGGGTCCCAGGGGGGTCCCAGCCCCCAGCAGTGCCTGGGTGGGGTCCCACCCCAGCAGTGCCTCAGGGGGTCCCAGGGGGTCCCAGCCCCCAGCAGTGCCTGGGTGGGGTCCACCCACAGCAGTGCCCCCATGGCCCATGTGCAGCAGTGGGGTCGTGTGGGGGGTGTGGGGAGGGGAGCAGTGAGGGGGCTGCAGGGGGCAGACAGTGAGGGGTCCCACAGCTGGGGGGCAGCAGGCAGGAAAGTGCTGGTCAGAGTGAGACCCCCACCCTGCAGAACTGGGGGCTTCAGGGGGCAGAGGGGACTTTGGGAGGTCTATCCCCGTGCCTGGGAGGGGAAGGGGGCACCCCGTGTGAGTGCTGGGGGTCTCTGTACCTTGGATGCCCAGAGATCCAGCTTGGGGGAGGCAGCGGGGGCAACAGAGCCGGCATGAGCTGGGGGGCTGGGAGGCACCCCTGGGGTGATGGGGGATTGGGGGCACCCCTGGGGTGGGATTGGGGGCACCCAGGACAGGGGAGCAGGGCAGAGCAGGGCCTAGGGGCGATGCTGGGGGGCACCAGGAAGCGGGGGCTGCAGAGCTTGGGGGGGTCTGGGGGCCAGTGGGATGGTGGGGTGATGGGGTGGGACCCCTGCACCCTCCTCGTGCCCCCCACGCACCTGTTTGTGAACCTTTGTAAGCTGCTCCAGGTTGTTCTCAAGAAAGGAAATCTTCTGCTTCTGGGAGTGCAGCCCCCCACTGTCCTCGGGCTCCAGCTCTGCGCTCTGGGGGCACACCCGTCAGCAGGAGCCCCCACGCTGGGGAACAGCCCCCCCAAATTGGGGAACAGCCCCCCCAAACTGGGGAACAGCCCCCAAACTGAGGAACAGCCCCCACGCTGGGAACCTCCCCACGCTGGGAACAGCCCCCTAAGCTGGGAACAGCCCCAAGCTGGGAACACCCCCTACACTGGAACACCCCCAG
The DNA here is from genome assembly GCF_022539395.1 of Myiozetetes cayanensis. Lineage (NCBI taxonomy): Eukaryota > Metazoa > Chordata > Aves > Passeriformes > Tyrannidae > Myiozetetes > Myiozetetes cayanensis. Next base: position 318,264 of record NW_026087842.1, on the reverse strand, counting down.
TGCCAGGAACCCCCCTGACACCAGGGATCACCCCCATACCAGGAACACCCCCAAACCAGGGATCACCCCTGACACCGGGACCACCCCCACACTGGGAATCACCCCCCTTAAGGAATCAGCCCCCTTGAGGGATCACCCACACTGGGAACACCCCCTTCTCTCCCCCCATTCACACCCCTCCCCACCCCTTCACAGCCCCCAGCCTCTGGGGATCACCCCCTCCACCCGGGCTGGCCCCCCAAACCAGGATCACCCCTACCCACCCTGGTCAGACCCCCAAACCAGAAATCGCCCCTCCCCCACCCTGAGCCAGGTTGGCCTCCCAAAATGGGGATCCCTCCCCCACCAACCGGGGATCGCCCATCCCAAATTGGCACCCCTAAATTTGGGGATCGCCCCACAGCGTGGGACCCCCAGCCTGGACTGAGACCCCCAGCCTGGACTGAGACCCCCAGCCTGGGCTGAGACTCCCCAGGTGTGGGCTGAGACCCCCAGTGTGGGCTGAGACCCCCACTTGGGCTGAGCCCCCACCTGTGCTGAGAGACCCTCCTCAACCCACAAGGGTCCCCCCCAACCTGAGCTGAGACCTCTGAGACCTTCCTGTTCCCCCAGCGCCCTATCCCTGCCCTCCTTTGCCCCCCTTTGCCCCCCTCACTTTCTTGACTCGAGTCGTGACGTCTTGAACAAACAGCTTGCGCAGGTTGTGGAGGGTCTGGAGTTCACGGGCCTGGGGGGTGTTGAGGGGTGAGGGAGCCAGGAGACCTTCAGATCCCCCAAACCCTCCAGACCCCCAAACCTTCCCCCAACCTCCCGGCCCCCACCTACCACGGTCTCCTCCAGCCCCTTCAGGTCCTGCTTGGACTGCTGCGTGGCGCTCGTAGAGAGCCTGGGGAGAGCAGTCGGGGGCACCCCAAGGTTGGGGGCACTCCAGAGGGAGGGGCACCCAGAGAGCAGGGGACACCCCAGAGAGGGGGCAGCCCTGAGTTAGGGGGGACACTCCAGGTTGGGGGCACCTCAAAGATGGGGATCACCCCAAGGATGGGGGGAACCCCAGAGTAGGGGAGCCCCAAGGATGGGGGGGGTCACTTCAGGAATGGGGGGTCACTCCAAGAATGTTGGGGGAACCCCAAGGATGGGGGGATCACTCTGAGGTTGGGGGGGTCACTCCAAGAATGGGGGTCACTCCAAGGTTGGGAAGGTCACTCCAAGGATTGAGGGTCACTCCGAGCTTAGGGGGTCACTCCAAGGTTTGGGAGGGGTCACTGGAGGGATGGGGGGGTCACTCCAAGCTTGGGGGGGGTCACCCAGTGTCGGGGAGTCACCCCAGTGCTGCAGAGCCACCCCAAGCTGGGGGGTCACCGGACGGTTTGGGGGTCCCGTTGGGTGCCGGGGGGTCCCAGGGGATGCCGTGGGGTCCAGGGGGTCCCGGGGGGTCCCAGGAGTGCCAGGGGGTCCCAGGGGTCCCAGGGGTCCCGCTGGGTGCCGGGGGTCTCACGTGAGCTCCTGCAGCCGCGCGGCCTTGGCCCGCTCCTCCCCCCGCAGGGCCTCGTGCTCCGCCCGCAGCCGCTCCAGCTCCAGCTCCAGCTTCTGCTTCTGGCTGTGCCCACACGGACACACCGACAGCGTCAGGACACACGGACAGCGTCAGCATGGACACACCAACAGCATCAGGACACACCGACAGCGTCAGGACACACGGACAGCGTCAGCATGGACACACGGACACACCGACAGTGTCAGGACACACCGACAGTGTCAGGACACACAGACACACCGACAGTGTCAGGACACACCGACAGTGTCAGGACACACCGACAGTGTCAGGACACACAGACACACCGACAGTGTCAGGACACACCGACAGTGTCAGCATGGACACATGGACACACCGACAGCATCAGCATGGACACACGGACAGCGTCAGGACACACGGACACATGGACAGTGTCAGCATGGACACCATCACAGACACACGGACAGTGTCAGGATGGACACACGGACAGTGTCAGAACACACGGACACACCAGCAGCATCAGGACACACGGACACACCGACAGTGTCAGCATGGACACACGGACAGCATCAGGATGGACACACGGACACCATCACAGACACACGGACGGTGTCAGGATGCACTGACACCATCACAGACACATCGACAGCGTCAGGACACACTGACAGCATCAGCATGGACACACCGACAGTGTCAGCATGGACACACCGACAGTGTCAGGACACACGGACACCATCACAGACAGACCGACAGTGTCAGGACATATGGACACACCGACAGCGTCAGGACACACGGACACACGGACACACCGACAGCGTCAGGACACACGGACACATGGACAGTGTCAGCATGGACATACAGACACCATCACGGACACAAGGACACCATCAGGATGGACACACTGAGACACAGACACCGTCAGGATGGACAGACTCACAGACACACGGGCAGGGATGGACAGATGGGGGATGCATGGAAGGACAGACGGATGGGAGGACAGACGGATGGATGGGGGGATGGATGGAATTGAGGGACAGACAGACAGATCTTGGGGACAGCCCCTGTGTGCCCCCCACCCCCCCTGGAGACGGGAACAGCCGGGCAGGGCGGGGGGGTCAGGGGTCATCGGGGTCCAGGGTCAGGGTGGGGTCAGGGGTCAGGGTCAGGGTCAGGGTAGGGTCAGGGTCAGGGGTCGGGGTCAGGGGTCAGGGTCAGGGGTCAGGGTCAGGGGTTGGGGTCATGGGTCGGGGTCAGGGGTCAGAGGTCAGGGTCAGGGGTCAGGGGTCAGAGGTCAGAGGTCAGGGTCCCTCACTCTTTCAGCTCGTCGATGATTTTCTGTCTCTCGTTGACCTCGTCCCGGAGCCGCCCCAGCTGTTTGTGCTGAGCCTCGCGCTGGCTCTCGAGCTGCAGCTCCAGCGCCGCCTGCGACAGCACGGTGGGCACCCCGGGACCCCCAGACCCCCAGGGACCCCCCATAACACCCCCAGGGACCCTGCCATAACATCCCAGGGACCCCCCATAACGCCCCCTAGGACCCCAGACACCCCTGGGACCCCCGGGACCCCATAACACCCCTGGGACCCCACACCTGGGACCCCTAGAACCCCTGGGACCCCCATAACACCACCCGGGAGCCCCCCTGGGACCTGCACAGTGGGCATCCTGGAACCCCTGGGACCCCTGGGACGTCCCAGGGACCCCCCAGGGACCCCAACACCCCAGGACCCCCATAACACCCCCTGCAGCATCCCCCAGGACACCCTGTGCCTCTGCAGCTCCAGCACCTCCAGGGACCCCTGTACCCCTTGAGAGCCCCTGCACCCCCACATCCCAACACATCCCGGGGACCCCCAACATGTCCCAGCACCCCCAGCACCACCGGGACCTCCAACACCCCCTCCAGCACCCTCGGGACCCCCAGCACCCCCAGTACCCCTGGGACCCCCCCTCCCACCTCCAGCACATCCCCCATGCCCCAAGAACCCACAACTTCCTTCCCTCCCCCCGAGCCTCAGACCCTTCAGGGTCCCTGGACCCCCGGATGCTGTGCCCCCCGGATGCTGTGCCCTCAGGGTGCTGTGCCTCCGGGTGCTGTGCCCTCCCAGGGATGCTGTGCCCCCCCCGGGTGCTGTGCTCCCCGGGTGCTGTGCCTCCCGGGTGCTGTGCCTCCCGGGTGCTGTGCCCCCAGGATGCTGTGCCCCCGGGGTGCTGTGCCCTCCCAGGGATGCTGTGCCCCCGGGTGCTGTGCCCCCGCCCCCTCACCTTGACCTCATCGGTGTCCTGGGTCTCATCCTGCCCCTGCTGCTTCCGGGCCACCCCTGAGCGGCCTCTGCGGGACCAGCGGGGCTTGGGGAGCGAGACAGGGACCCCCAGTCCCACTGTACCCCCTCAAGGTCCCTGAAGCCCCCAAGCCCCTAATCGCCTCTGTACCCCCATGTTCCCCCGGACCCCTAAACTCCCCTGTGCCCCTCAGAGCCCCCAATCTTCTGAGCCCCCCTCCTTGTCCCCCAGCCCCTTGAGCCCTCCCCGTGCCCTTTGAGCCCCCATACTCCCCCGGCCCCCAGAGCCCCCCAGTGCCTGCAGCCCCTCCGTACCCTCCCCAGCCCTTTGTGCCCCCCACTTCCCGAGCCCCTGTGCCACCCGTACTCCCTCGAGCCCCCTGAGCTCCACAGGCCCCCACCCTGTGCCTTCAGCCCCTGAGCCCCCACGCTGTGCCTGCAGCCCCCTGACCCCCACCCTGTGCCTGCAGCCCCCAGCCTGCAGCCCCTGGGCCCCACCCTGTGCCTGCAGCCCCCGAGAACCCCACCCTGTGCCTGCAGCCCCTGAGACCCCCACCCTGTGCCTGCAGCCCCCGAGCCCCCACCCTGTGCCTGCAGCCCCCCGACCCCCACCCTGTGCCTGCAGCCCCCGAGGCCCCCACCCTGTGCCTGCAGCCTCGCCAGCTCCTCCCCGAGCGCGTCGTGCGCCTCCTCGAGGTGCCTCTTGCGCAGCTCCAAACTCTGCGCGTACTCGGTGAGCGAGCGGATCTTCGCCTCGTGCTGCAGCGGGACCCGCACCGGCAACCCTCAGACCCCGCCTGGGACCCCAGGACCCCGCACGCACCCTCAGGACCCGCACTGGCACCCTCCAGGACCCCGCCTGGGACCCCCGGGACCCCCGGCACCGGCACCCCTCAGACCCCACCTGGGACCCCGGCACCCCCGGCACCGGCACCCCTCAGACCCGCCTGGGACCCCAGCACCTTCCGGGACCCCCTCGGGACCCCCGGCACCGGCACCCCTCAGACCCCGCCTGGGACCCCCGGCACCCCCGGCACCGGCACCCCTCAGACCCCACCTGGGACCCCAGGACCCCTCGGGACCCCGGCACCGGCACCGCCTCAGACCCCTGCCTGGGACCCCCGGCACCTTCCGGCACCCCCTCAGCACCCCGGCACCGGCACCCCTCAGGCCCCGCCTGGGACCCCCGGCACCCCTGGACCCCCTCGGCACCCCCGGCACCTGCAACCGCCTCAGACCCGCCTGGGACCCCCGCCCCCGGGACCCTCTCGGCACCCCCAGCACAGCCTGGCACCCCTGGCACCGGCACCTCCTCAGCCCCCGCCCGGGGCACCGCACCCCAGGGACCCCCGGCACCTCTCAGCCCCAGCTCCGGACCCCTGGCACCCCCTCAGGACCCCCTCGGCACCGGCACCCCTGAGCCCCCACCCAGGATCCCCTGCACCCCAGGCATCACCCGGGACCCTCCGGCACCCCCTTGGCACCGGCACCCTCAGCCCCTGCCCGGGGTACACTGCACCCTCCGGGACCCCCAGCACCCCGGGTGCACGTCACCTAACACCCTCAGGGAGCCCCCAGGGACACCCCGACCCAGCACCCCGGGGCGATTCACACCAACACCCTCCCTGACACCCCAGAGCCGCCCCCAACCCTCGGAGCCAGGACAATCAACCCCCGGTCACCTCACCGAGGTCACCCCACGCGGGTCATCGGACCAGGGTCAGCCGAGTCACCCGGGGTCCCGGGCCCCCGATCCCGCACCTGGGAGATGAGCAGCTGGCACGAGGACAGCTCCCGGCCCGTCACCTCCAGCTTGCGGTGACACTCGACCTGCAGCCCCTCGAGCTGCCGGCACCGCTTCACCACCGACTTCACCTCCGACTTGATCTTGCTGATGTAGAGCCGCGCCACCGCGAACTCCTCCTCGATCGCCCCGCTCACCTCCACCGGCTGAGGGGCACGGGGTCAGCGAGACCGGGGGCACGGGGGGCACAGGGAGCACGGGGGGCAGTGGGCACGGGGGCACGGGGGGCACAGGGGGGCAGCGGGGCCAGGGGGCACAGGGGGCAGTGGGCACGGGGGCACGAGGGGCACAGGGGCACGGGGACACGAGGGGCACAGGGGGCAGCAGGGCCAGGGGGCACGGGGGCAGTGGGGCGGGAGCAGTAGGCACGGGGGGCATGGGGAGCAGTGGTACTGGGGACGTGGGGGGGACAGGGGGCAATGGGGCCGGGGGTGCAGAGGACATGGGGAGCACGGGGAAAGCAGGGCAGGGAAGAGTGGACAAGGGGGCACAGGGGCAAGTGGGTCAGTGGGTACGAGGGGCATGGGGGACACGGGGGGCAGCGGGACCAGGGGGCATGGGGGACAGTGGGCACAGGGGATACGGGGTGCATGAGGGGCAGTGGGCACGGGGGGCACAGCCCACATGGCACAGAGCCCTCCCTGTGCCCCCCATGGCCCAGTGCCCCCCACCACTTTGATGTCCCCATGGCCCAGTGCCCCTCACCAGTGTGATGTCCCCTCACCAGTGTGATGTCCCCTCACCAGTCAGATGTCCCCTCACCAGTCAGATGTCCCCTCACCAGTGTGCTGCCCCCTCACCAGTTTGATGTCCCCCTCACCAGTTTGATGTCCCCTTCACCAGTGTGATGTCCCCTCACCAGTTTCATGTCCCCCTCACCAGTTTGATGTCCCCATGGCCCAGTGCCCCTCACCAGTTTGATGTCCCCTCACCAGTTTGATGTCCCCGCTGCCCACGAGGGCGCTGAGCTCTCCCAGGTCCCTGAGCAGCCCGTTCAGCACCTCAGCCGCGCGGCGCCGCTGCTGCCCCCCGAGCTCCCTCGCCCGCGACAGCTCCGACTCCAGCGACAGCGTCGTGGCCTGAGGCACAGGGGGCTGCAACGGGGGGGCCTGTGCCCAGCACCCCCAACGGGGACCCCGGGCACCCCCACACCGCTAGGGTACCCCCACACCACCAGGGACCCCCACACCACCAGAACGCCCCCCATGGGGACCCCCACACTGCCAGGGCACCCCCACACTGCCAGGGCACCCCCCCAACGGGGACCCCCACACTGCCAGGGCACCTCCACACTGCCAGGGCACCCCCACGCAGGGACCCCCACACTGCCAGGGCAGCCCCACACCTCCTGGGCACCCCCACAGCACCTCCTGGGCACCATCTGGGCACCCCTGGGCCATCACCCCCTGCCCCATTGGGTTTCCCTGTTGGGTTCCCAAGTAGGATCCTGTTGGGTGCTCCTATTGGGTTCTTTGTTGGGTTTTCTGTTGGGTTCCCCATTGGGTTCCCCGTTGGGTTCCCAGAAGACCCCGCTGGGTTTTCTCATTGGGTTCCCTGTGAGGTTTCCCACTGGTTTCCTCACTGGTTTCCCCACTGGGTTCCCTGCTGGGTTCCCTGAAGACCCCGCTGGGTTTCCCCATTGGGTTCCCAGTTGGGTTCCCTGTTGGGTTCCCAGTAGGACCCCACTGGCTTCTCTGTTGGGTTCCCAGTTGGGTTTCCCTGTTGGGTTCCCCATTGGGTTCCTGGTGCCCTGTGGTGTCCCCACGGTGTCCCCGGCAATGGCAGTGCCAGTGGGGGTTCAGGTGCAGGTTTGGGTGCCGGTTCGGGTTCCGTGCCCACCTCTGTCCGTGCCAGCTCGTCGGCCAGGCGCCGGTTGTGCCTGCCGGTGTCCTCGGCCTCCTGGGCCTTGCGGTCGTAGCTCCGCGCCAGCTCCTCCAGCGCCGCCAGCACCTCGGTGACCTCGGCCCGCGCCGCGCCGTGCTCGGCACGCAGCGCTGCCAGCTCCCGGCGAGCCGCCTCGCCACCGCCACGGGCTGCTGCCAGCACCTGGGACATGGGGGGACACGGGGGACACGGGGGACACGGGGGACAGGGTGGGAGCTGAGCTGCCAGCTCCCGGTGAGCTGCCTCGCCACCGCCACGGGCTGCGGCAAGGACCTGGGACACGGGGGGGACATGGAGGGGACACGGGGGGACAGGGTGGGAGCTGAGCTGCCAGCTCCCGGCGAGCCGCCTCGCCACCGCCACGGGCTGCTGCCAGCACCTGGGACATGGGGACACAGGGTGGGAGCTGAGCTGCCAGCTCCCAGAGAGCCGCCTCGCCACCGCCACGGGCTGCTGCCAGCACCTGGGACACAGGGGGACAGGGTGGGAGCTGAGCTGCCAGCTCCTGGCGCGCCGCCTCGCCACCGCCACGGGCTGCTGCCAGCACCTGGGACATGGGGACACAGGTGGGAGCTGAGCTGCGCCCTGGCGCGCCGCCTCGCCACCGCCGGCTGCTGCCAGCACCTGGGACACGGGGGACATGGGGGGACACGGGGGACACGGGGACACAGGGTGGGAGCTGAGCTGCCAGCTCCGGGACATGGGGACACGGGGGACAGGGTGGGAGCTGAGCTACCAGCTCCCGGCGAGCCGCCTCGCCACCGCCACGGGCTGCTGCCAGCACCTGGGACATGGGGGGACACAGGGGGACAGGGTGGGAGCTGAGCTGCCAGCTCCGGGCGAGCTGCCTCGCCACCACCACGGAGCTGCGGCAAGGACCTGGGACATGGGGACATGGGGGGACACGGGGACAGGGTGGGAGCTGAGCTGCCAGCTCCGGCAAGCCGCCTCACCACCGCCACGGCTGCTGCCAGCACCTGGGACATAGGGAGGGGCACAAAGGGGCAAGGGGCCACAGGGGCCGCAGGAGGTCAGAGTGGGGAGCCCAGAGGGGTCCTAGGGGTCAGGGGTGCCCAGGGGGGCAGGGTGGGGGTCGCAGGGTCACAGGGACATAGGGGGATCCAGGGGGCACTGGGGGCCCAAAGGGGCAGGGGGTCACAGGGGTTATGGGGGCCCCAGAGGGAATGGGGCACAGGGAAGACGGGCCATAGGGAGTCCCAGAGGGCAACAGGAGGGACATGGGGTCATGGGGGTCCCAGAGGGAATGGGGGGTATGGGGTCACAGGGACATAGGGGGTCCCAGATGGGCAGGGTGGGAGGCACAGGGACCCCAAGGGCCATAGTGGCTTTCTAAGAGTCATAGTGGGGTCCCAGGAGCCACAGTGGGGGTCCCAGGGGGGTCCCAGTGAGGTCACACTGGGGGGTCCCAGAGGTCAGAGTTCGGGGGTCTCAGGCATTCAGGGTGGGAGGGTCTGGGGGTCTGAGTTGGGGTCCCAGAGGGTCTGAGTGGGTCCCAGGGGGTCTGATTGGGGTCCAGAAGGGCCAGAGGGGGACACAGTGTGGGGGCTCTGAGGGTCCCTCACCTCCTCCTGGTCCAGCATCTGCTGCTTGAGCTTCTCCATGATCTGGCTCTGCTGGTTGATCTCGTCATCCTGGGGGGGCACAGGAGGGTCTGCCCAGTCACCCCGGGGGGATGGGGATGGGGAGGGGTCTAGGGGGCACAGGAGGGTCTGCCCGGTCACCCTGGGGATGGGGCTGGGGAGGGGCTGGGGGCTCAGGGGGTCTCGGGGTGCCCACCTTGTCATCCAGCTGCTTGTAGAGCTTCCTGATCTCCTCCTCGTACTTGCGCCGCTCCTCGTCCGAGATGTGGATGACGATGGAGGAGCTGTTGTCGTTCAGGGGGCTCCTCGGGGTCCCCCGGCCTCCCCGGCCCCTCCCCGGCCCGGTCTCGGTCTCCCGCCTCCGCCTCGTTCAGCTGCTCCGTCTCGGGCACGGCCTCGCCTGGGGGGGGGCGCGGCCTCAGTGACCCTGTCGGGGTAGGGAGTCCCCGGGGTCTCGGTGACCCCTGGTGGGTGCCCCTCAGGGCTCCCCCAGGGGCTCAGCCCGCCCAGGGGACACACCCGGCCCCAGATGAGGTCCCATCACGAACCTTGGGGTCCCCCCCGATATCGGGGTCCTCCCCCTTACTCAGGGTGCCCCTCCCAGACATGGAGTGCCCCCCCAGTCTCGGGGTGCCCTCCCAGTCTCAGGGTGCTGCTCCCCCAGTCTCGGGGTGTCCCCTCGGGCTTGGGGTGCTCCCCAGTGTCAGGTGTCCCTCCCAGTCTCGGGGTGCCCCCCCAGTCTCAGGGTGTCCCTCCCAGTCTCGGGGAGCCCCCCCAGTTTTGGGGAGCCCCCCCAGTTTCGGGGAACCCCCCCCGTTTCGAGGAGCCCCCCGCCAGTCTCGGGGAGCCCTCACCGCTCCTCCATCGGTTCAGCTCCGCCTCGAGCCGGGCCAGGGTCTCTCTCAGCGCTTTGTTCTTCTCCTTCTCCTTCTCGAACTTCTTCTTCCACTGCTCTGCCGTGAGCTCCAGGTTCACCGACGCCGTGTTCTTGATGGTCTTGGCCCTGGGGGGCGCCGGCGGTGGGACCCCCCCGCTGCCCCCTCACCACAGATCCGAAACGGGGACCCCCCTCACCACAGACCCCAAACTGGGACCCCTCCACTGCCCTCAGTCATCACAGACCTCAAACTGGGACCCCCCTCATTACGGACCCCAAACTGGGACCCCCCTCACTATGGACCCTGAACTGGGAGCCCCTGGGCACCACAGATCCCAGACTGGGACCCCCCCGCTGCCCCCTCACCACGGACCCCAAACTGGGACCCCCCGGTCATTACAGACCCCAAAATGGGACCCCCCCAGTGCCCCCTGGATCATCACAGACACCCCGGCTGGGGGTTCACCCTCCCCACTCCTGTCCCGTGTCTCGGGGGCAGTTGGGGGGCAGTTGGGGGCAGTGGGTGCTCTGGGGAGGCAATGGGTGCTCTTGGGGTGCTCTTGGGGTGCAGTTTGGGGGGTCAATGATCCCCCCAGGGTGCAGGGGGTGCTCCTGGGGTGCCATGGGCACTTTGGGGTGTGTTGGGGTGCAGGGTGGGGGCAGTTGGGCCCCCCCAAACCCCACCTCCTCCAAACACGAGTGTGGGCTCGGGGGGTGCAGGAGTCTGGGGGTGCACGGGGGGTCGAGGGGGGTTCAGAATCCCCCCTTAACCCCCCCCAGGCCCCCACCTATGGCTGAACACGAGTGTAGATTTGGGGAGGACTCGGGGGGGTTCAGGGGGGGTCAGAGGGACTCAGGGGGGTTCAGGACCCCCCCGATATCCCCCCAGCCCCCACCTCTGGCCGAACATGAGCGTGGATTTGGTCTCGGCGTCGTTGTAGCTGGAGGGGGAGCAGCAGATGAACATCGTGGTGCGGCAGTTCCCGCCCAGCGAGTCCTGCAGGATCCGCGTCATTTTGCTGTCGCGATAGGGCACGTACGCCTTCTGCGGGGGGAGGGGCGTCAGCGGCGGGGGACACAGGACACCCCGAGGGGGAGACACACATGGGGAGCGGGGACAGCGAGGGAGCCCCCGAGACCTCCGGGAGGACACGCGGGGGGCTCAGGGTGTCCCCACCCCGGGGGACAAGGAGGGACACAGGGGGCTCAGGGGTGCCCCACCCCGAGAGGACAGCAGGGTCTCACCGTGCCCTCGGCCAGCGCGGAGATGACGTTGCCCAGCGCCGACAGAGACTTGTTGATGTTTTTGGCCTCGTCCAGCACGGCCCCCTCGGCCCCCGTCTTGCTCACCTGGGGGATTTGGGGGACGGCTCAGGGACGCCCCTGTGGGTTCCCCCACCCAGAGACCCCTCCCGAGGACACCCCGAGCCCAAGAACCCCTCCCCCCACCGAGACCCCCAAAGTGAGAGTGCCACCACCCAGGGACCCCCAGAGACCCCAAAGGCAGACCTCCCCCTCAGAGACCCCCCCCAATCCTGAAGACCCCCAAACTCCAATGGCCCCATAAATTCCCATGTCCCCCCAAAACGCCCCCGAATGTGCCCCAATGTCCCCCAGCACCCCATGGACCCCCAGGACACCTCCAAGGTCCCCCTCGGGGACATGGTCTCCACCAGTGCCCCCAGTGCCCCCAGTGCCCTCCCAGTGTCCCCAGTGCCCCCAGTGCCCCCCAGTGCCCTCCCAGTTCCCTGTAACCCAACCCAGTCTCCCCATTCTGGGGTCTCCCCCACCTTGGGGGTCCCTCCTCACCTTTGGGGTCTTCCCGACCTTTGGTGACCCCCCCAAAAATCTTTGTGGTCCCCCCCGGTGTTTGTATTCCCCCAGTCCTTGGGGTCCCCCCCAGTCCTTGGGGTCCCCCCCACCTTCTCGCTGCCCGCCAGGTCCACCAGGTAGAGTTTCCCGCTGAGTTTCTGCTCGGTCTCCACGTTCTCCTGCTTGATGTGGATGAGGAAGATGCTGTGGCTGCGGGAGCTGTGCTCGTTCATGTCTGCGGGCACGGCACACGTTGGGGCACCCCGGGAGGGGACACCCCACAGAGACCCCCCCGGCACCCCCCACAGCACCCCGGAACATCAACACACCCCACAGAGAGAGACCCCCCACACCCCGGCACGTCAACACACCCCACAGAGAGAGACCCCACACACCCCGGAACATCAACACACCCCACAGAGACCCCCCCGGCACCTCTCACAGCACTCCCGGCACGGGGACACCCCTACAGAGCCCCCCGGCACCCCAAAACATCAACACCCCCGCAGAGACCCCACAGCACCCCAAAACATCAACACCCCCACAGGGACCCCCCCATCAGCCCAGCGGCTCCCGCAGCATCCCCTGGGCCCCCGTGGGGCCCCAGGGACCCCCTCAGCATCCCAATGTCCTGACAGCATCCCGGGACCCCCTGTAGGCTCCCAGGGGGACCCCCAGAATGCCCCAGAGACCCCCGTGGCATCCAAGGGACTCCGCAGCGCTCCGGAGACCCCCAGAAGGCTTTGGGGACCCCCAGAACCCTCCACCCACCCCAGGGACCCTCAGCACCCTGTCCCCATCAACCCCCAAGCCTCCCACGTGTCCCCCAGCCCCCGTGTCCCCCCTGTGTCCCCCAGCCCCCGTGTCCCTCGTGTCCCCCATGTCCCCCTCGTGATCCCCCGTGTCCCTCACTGGTGACAGCCACGTGCCGGTTGGATGTCACAGCCCCCGTGTCCCCCCAGCCCCCAGCCCCCAGTGTCCCCCAGCCTCCCCGTGTCCCCCCGTCCCTCACTGGTGACAGCCACGTGCCGGTTGGATGTCACAGCCCCCTGTGTCCCCTCAGCCCCCGTGTCCCCCCTGTCCCCCGTGTCCTCACTGGTGACAGCCACGTGCCGGTTGGATTTGCCCTCGTCGATGACGTCCAGGATCTCCTCGGGGCTGGACACGAAGCGCTCGGTGCAGCCCTGGGGGTCCCGAGGGGTCAGGGGATTCAGACCTCGCCCCTCCTCCCGGGGTGTCCCTGGGGTCCCCTCGGTGCCCCCACCTTGACGTAGGGCACGCGGTTCTTGTCCTCGTGCACCGACAGGTTGGTTTTGGTCACTGGGGGGGACACGGGGGGGGTCAGGGGTGGCCCCCGGGGTGCCCCGGGAGCTCCCAGTGCCTCCCAGTGCTCCTCCAGTGCCTCCCAGTGCCTCCCAGTGCTCCTCCAGTGCCTCCCAGTGCTCCTCCAGTGCTCCTCCCAGTGCCTCCCAGTGCTCCTCCACACCCTCCCAGTGCCTCCCAGTGCTTCTCAATCCCCATCCAGTGTTTTCCAGTAACCATCCAGTGCCTCCCAGTGCTCCTCCCACTGCCTCCCAGTGCTCCTCCAGTGCCTCCCAGTGCTCCTCCAGTGCCTCCCAGTGCTCCTCCAGTGCCTCCCAGTACCCTCCAGTGCCTCCCAGTGCTCCTCCACACCCTCCCAGTGCCTCCCAGCGCTCCTCCAGTGCTCCTCCCAGTGCCTCCCAGTGCTCCTCCCAGTGCTCCTCCCAGTGCCTCCCAGTGCCTCCCAGTGCTCCTCAATCCCCATCCAGTGTTTTCCAGTAACCATCCAGTGCCTCCCAGTTTGCCCCCGTGCCCTTTCAGGGACTTCCAGAACTTCCCAGTAACCACCCAGTGCTTCCCAGTGCACTCCCAGTGCTCCTCCAGTGCCTCCCAGTGCTCCTCCAGTGCCTCCCAGCTTCCCAGTATCACCATCCCACTGCCCCCCAGTACGACCCAGTGCCCCCAGTATGTCCCAGTGCCCCACTCACTGTCCAGCAGGTCCCGGATCTTGTCCAGGTAAATCTCAAAGTACGACACCTGGGGGGGAGGGGGACGTCAGGGGGCCAGGGCCAGGCTCCCAGTGCTCCCAGTGCTCCCAGTGCTCCCATGCCTCCCAGTGCCCCCGTGCCCCCTCCCAGTATCCCCAGTGCCCCTCCCAGTGCTCCCAGTGCCCCCGTGGTCCCTCCCAGTGCCCCAGCGCCCTCCCAGTACCCTCCCAGTGCCCCAGTGCCTGCCATGCCACCTCCCAGTGCTCCCAGTGCCCCCAGTGCCCCAGTCCTCCCAGTGCCCTCAGTGCCCTCCCAGTGCCCCCAGTGTCCCCTCCCAGTGTCCCCAGTGCCCCCGTGCCCCTCCCATCACCCCCTCCCAGTGCCTCCCAGTGCTCCCACGTGCACCCCTCTCAGTGCCCCCAGTGCCCCGTGCCCTCCCAGTGCTCCCAGTGCCCCGTGCCTCCCAGTGCCCCCGTGCCCCTCCCAGTGCTCCCAGTGCCCCCGTGCCCCTCCCAGTGCTCCCAGTGCTCCCAGTGCTCCCAGTGCCCCCGTGCCCCTGTGCCCTCCCAGTGCTCCCAGTGCTCCCAGTGCCCCCGTGCCCCCGTGCCACCTTGATGTGGAACTCGAGGTTCTCGTCCATGGCGTAGATGTGGTTGAAGATGTCCCGGGCGATGCGGGGATGATCCCCATCTGCTGGGGTCGTGCAGCTTCCCTGGGGGGCCGGGCCTCAGGGGTGTCCAGATCCCCCGAGCTCCCCCAGCCCCCCAGTGCTCCCAGTGCCCCCAGTGCCCCCAGTGTCCCCCAGTGCTCCCAGTGCCCCCAGTGCTCCCAGAGTCCCCCCGAGCCCCACAGTGCCCCCAGTGCCCCCAGTGCTCCCAGTGCTCCCAGTGCCCCCAGTGCTCCCAGTGCTCCCAGACCAGCCCCTGAGCTCCCCCAGCCCCCAGTGCTCCCTGAGCCCTCCAGTGCCCCAGGGCTCCCAGACTACCCCCGAGCTCTCAGTGCCCCCAGTGCTCCCAGAGCCCCCAGTGCCCCCAGTGCCTCCCAGTGCTCCCAGTGCCCCCAGCCCCCCGTGCTCCCAGAGCCCCTCCAGTGCCCCCAGTGCTCCCAGAGCCCCCAGTGCTCCCAGAGCCCCTCAGGCTCCCCCAGCCCCCGTGCTCCCAGAGCCCCCAGTGCCCCCAGTGCTCCCAGAGCCCCCAGTGCTCCCAGTGCCCCCAGTGCCCCCAGTGCCCCTCAGTGCTCCCAGAGCCTCCCCCAAGCCCCACAGTGCTCTCAGTGCCCCCTCGTGCCCTCCAGTGTTCCTAGTGCCTCCAGTGCCCCCAAGTGCTCCCTAGAGCCCCCAGTGCTCCCAGTACCCCCAGAGCCCCCAGTGCCCCCAGTGCTCCCAGAGCCTCCCCCAAGCCCCACAGTGCTCTCAGTGCCCCCAGTGCCCTCCAGTGCTCCCCAGACACTCCAGTGCCCCCAGTTTCCCCAGTGCTCCCAGTACCCCCAGAGCCCCCTAGTGCCTCCCGAGAGCCCCCATTGCCCCCAATTTCCCAGTGGCCCCAGTGCTCCCAGTGCCCCCAGTGCTCCCCATTCCTAAGTCCCCCAGTCTCCCCAGTCCCCCCAGTCTCCCTGAGTCTCCCAGTCCCCCAGTATCCCAGTTCCCCCAGTGTCCCAGTGCCCCCAGTATCCCAGTGCCCCCAGTGTCCCAGGGCCCCCAGTTCCCCCAGTCTCCCCAGTATCCCAGTCCCCCGACTCCCCCGACTCCCCCAGTGCCCCCAGTTCCCCCAGTTCCCCCTCACCTCCATGGTGTGGGTCTTGCCCGATGAGGTTTGGCCGTAGGCGAAGATGGTCCCGTTGTACCCGGCCAGGACATCTGGGGGGAGGGCGGGGAGGAGCCCCCCGGGACCCTCAGGGACCCCCCGGGACCCTCAGGGACCTCCCGGGACCCCCAGGAGCCCCTCGGGACCCTCAGGGACCCCCAGGAACCTCCCGGGACCCTCAGGAACCCCCCGGGACCCCCAGGAACCTCCCGGGACCCCCAAGAACACCCCAGGACCCCCAGGAACACCCCGGGACCCCCAGGCATTCCCCGGGACCTCCAGGAACACCCCGGGACTCTCAGGAATCCCCCGGGACCCTCAGGAACCCCCAGGGACCCTCAGGCATCCCCCAAGACCCTCAGGAACCCCCCGAGACCCTCAGGAACCCCCAGGGACCCTCAGGCATCCCCCGAGACCCTCAGGAACATCCCAGGACGCTCAGGAACACCCCGGGACCCCCAGGAATCCCTCAGGAATTCCAGAAGACCCCCAGGAACACCCCAGGACCCTCAGGAACCCCCCGGGACCCTCAGGAACATCCCGGGACCCCCAGGAATCCCTCAGGAACCCCCCGGGACCCTCAGAAGCCGCCCGGGACCCCCAGGAACCCCCCGGAACCCCCAGGAATCCCTCAGGAATTCCAGAGGACCCTCAGGAGCCCCTCCGGGGGACCCTCTGGACACCCCGAGGGACCCCTGAACACACCCAGAGACCCCCAAACTCCCCCAAGCCCCCTCCCCAGCCCTGGGTGTCCCTATGGAGGGATCACAGCCCCCTCCCCAGCCCTGGGTGTCCCTGGGGGGGATCACAGCCCCCTCCCCAGCCCTGGGTGTCCCTATGGAGATCACAGCCCCCTCCCCAGCCCTGGGTGTCCCTGGGGGGGATCACAGCCCCCTCCCCAGCCCTGGGTGTCCCTGAGGGATCAATCACACCCCTCCCCAGCCCTGGGTGTCCCTGGGGGGTCACAGCCCCTCCCCAGCCCTGGGTGTCCTGGGAGTCACACCCCCCTCCCCAGCCCTGGGTGTCCCTGGGGGGAGTCACAGCCCCCTCCCTAGCCCTGGGTGTCCCTGGGGGGGGTCACAGCCCCCTCCCCAGCCCTGGGTGTCCCTGGGGGGGTCACAGCCCCCTCCCCAGCCCTGGGTGTCCCTATGGAGATCTGCGCCCCTCCCCAGCCCTGGGTGTCCCTATGGAGATCACAGCCCCCTCCCCAGCCCTGGGTGTCCCTGGGGGGGATCACAGCCCCCTCCCCAGCCCTGGGTGTCCCTATGGAGATCACAGCCCCCTCCCCAGCCCTGGGTGTCCCTGGGGGGGGTCGCAGCCCCCTCCCCAGCCCTGGGTGTCCCCGGGGGGGGTCGCAGCCCCCCTGCCCCTCACCCTTGACGATCTGCATGGCACAGGCGTGGTACACCTGCTCCTGCGTCGTGTTCGGGGGGAACACGCGGTCGAACACGTAGGGTTTGCCCTGGGGAGGGGGAGACACACGGTGAGGGAGGTCGATGTACGAGAGACCCCCAAAACAGTGTTGGGGGTGTCCGTCCCCCCCACACTCCGGCAGGGACCGGTGGGTTCCAGTGGGTCCCAGTAAGGGGGTCCCAGTAAGGCGGGGAGGTGGTGTCACGGGGAGGGTCTCTCACACTTCGTGCTCCTTAAACTCCCCCCCCCCAAACCCCCATTTATATCCCCACACACTTCATGTAGCCCCACACACACCCCAGGCCCCCAACACCCACATAAACCCCTCAGCCCCCATTGACCCCTACAGACCCCCATAGACCCTTCAGCCCTCCCATGGGCCCCCAGAGACCCTATAGACCTGCCCCAGTCCCCATAGACCCCTGCAGACCCCCAACTCCCCAGAGACCCCCCAGGCCCCATAGACCCCAGACCCCCAACCCTATAGACCCCTAGCCCCATCAAACCCCCAATCCAAACCCTACAGACCCCCAGCTCCCCATGAGACCCTACAGACCCCAGGCCCCCATAAACCCCTACAGACCTCCCAGCCCCTATAGACACCCTAGGCCCCCATAAACCCCTACAGACCCCTAACCCCTATAGAGCACCCCCTAGGCCCCCATAAACCCCTACAGAACCCCTAGCCCCCAGAGACCCCCAGGCCCCATAGACCCTACAGACCCCCAGCCCCCAGAGACCCCCATAGACCCCCAAACTCCCATAGACCCCCATAGACCACTCAACTCCCCATAGATCCCCACAGGCCCCTCAGCCTCCAGAGACCCCCAGAGACCCCCACAGGACCCTCAGACCTCAGAGAAGCCCAGAGGTCCCCCAGCCCCCAGAGACTCCCAGAGACGCCCAGTCCCCCAGCCCCTGCAGACCCCTTAGGCCCCCAAAAAGACCCTCCTATAGACCCCCCAGGCCCCCCCGCCACCTCTGCAAGCCCAGAGACCCCCGAGGCCTCGCTCCCCGAGGAGCTGTCCAGGCCACGGTGCTGAGCCCGCCACACGGGGACAAAGGGACAGGGGGACACGGGGACAGGGGACACCACCGGCTCCTCCTGACCCCCGTGTCCCCCCGTGTCCCCCGTGTCCCTCCCCAGCCCCGCAGCCTCCGCAGCCCCGCCCGCAGCTCGTCACGCACCCCCGCACCCCCACCTTGCAGCCCCTCTGTACCCCCTCGTACCCCCATCCCGCCACCCCCACCCTGCACCCCCGCGCCTCCTCCAGCCCCGCCAACCCCAACCTCCCCCTCGCCCCCGCCCCCAAACCCACAACTCCCCCCTTCCCCCGCACCCCCAAACCCGCAACTCCCCCTCGCCCCCACCTCCAAACCCGCAACTCCCGCATTGCGCCAGCTGCTGCACCGTGACTCCCCACCCACGGACACCCCTGCACCCACCGACCACCCTCGCACCCACGGACCCCCGCACCCACCGACCACCCCACCCATGGACCCCCAAACCACCTACCCCCACACCTACTGACCCCTCCAAAACCCACGGACCCCTTCCTGCACCGACCACCCCCAAACCCACTGGTCCCCCACCCACTGACCCCCAAACCCACGGACCCCTTCCTGCCCACTGACCCCCAAACCCACGGACCTTCCTGCCCACTGCCCCCAAACCCACGGACTACCCCCGCACCCTCCGACCCTCAAAACCCACAAACCCCCTCTCCGCACCCACCGACCCCCTGCACCCACAGATACCCTCCTCATCCACTGACACCCCCAAACCCGCGGACCCCCAAACCCACGCACCTCCCTGCACCCCTGACCCTCCCCGCTGCCACCCCCAGGAGACACCCCCGCCCCGGCCCCGTGCAAGGAAGGGGATATTTTGGAGGCTGAGCCCCAGTCTGAGCCCCCCGACAAAGGGCAGGGCCGCAGCAGGGGAGGGAGAAAGGGGATCTGCAGCAACTCCACCCCCTCCGCAATCAGGACCCCTGAGGTCAGGGCGGGTCCGCTCAGTGTAAACACCCCCTCCCCAGCACTGGGGCACACTGGGGACACTGGGGACAAAACACTGGGGGACTGGGGACAACTAAACACACTGGGGGACTGGGGACAACGGACTGGGGACACTGGGGACAACAGACTGGGGACACTGGGGACAATGGACAGGGAACTGGGAGTGCCAGTTGGAAATGGGGGGAAGGAAGAGGCATACGGGGGCGGAGCGCGGGAAGAGCCCTGGGGGGGCAAGGTGGCCACACCCAGGGCGTCCCCCTCCCCAGACAGGCTGTGTTGCCCCCCCAGTGACGCCAAAAAGGCTGTGCCCCACCAGTGACGCTCTGTGCGCCCCCTCCCCCAGACAGGCTGTGCCCCCCAGTGACGCTCTGTGCCCCCCTCACGAGGCCGCCAGGCTGTACTCCCGCAGACAGCTCTGTGCCCCCTCCCCCAGACAGGTTGTGCCCCAGTGACGCTCTGCTCCCCGGGGTTACCCCGAGCCGGGGATCCCCACACCCCCCATGGACTCACCCCCACCACGACGCTGTCGTCGCCCTGGAAGACGGGCAGGAATTTGTCCCCCGCAGGATCTCGGCCTGGTTGAGGGGCCGGAACCGGCACAGGACCTTGATGCTGCACTCGGAGCTGGGCTCGGCCATGGCGGGGGCGGGGGCACGGGGGACGTCCAAGGGGCGGCTGCTGCTGGGGGGCTGCGGGGGGTCACCCGCGGCGTGGGGGGTCACCCGAGGAGGGGGCTGCTCACGGCCTGGGGGGCAGGCGGTGCCCGCGGTGCAGGATGGTGCTCAGCGGTGCGGGGGGTACCAGCGGTGCAGGAGGGTACCCGAGGGCGCAGGAAGCTGGTCAGTGGTGCAGGAGGGCACCCAGGGGTGCTGGATGCTGTCAGGGATGCAGGATGGCACCCAGGCACTCAGGATGCTGCTCAGAGACGCAGGATGCTGGTCAGGGGTGCAGGATGGTACCCAGGGGTGCTGGACGCCGTCAGTGGTGCAGGATGGTACCCAGAGGTGCTGGACGCTGTCAGGGGTGCAGGATGGCACCCAGGGGTGCTGGCCGCTACCCGGGGTGCCCGGCGGTGCCCAAGGACTCAGCACTCGGCTCGGTGGTGCAGGGCGGTACCCGGGGGTGCCGGGTGGTGCCCAGGGGCGCAGGGTGGTGCCCAGCGATTCCGGATGCTGCTCAGTGGCGCAGGGTGGTTCCAGGGATGCAGGATGCTGTCAGGGATGCAGGATGCTGTCAGGTGGTACCCAGGATGCAGGATGCTGTCAGGGATGGCAGATGGTACCCGAGAACGCAGGATGCTGCTCAGCGGTGCAGGGTGGCACCCAGGATGCAGGATGGCACCCAGGGATGCAGGATGCTGTCAGGGATGCAGGATGGCACCCAGGGACGCAGGGTGGTACCCAGGATGCTGTCAGGGATGCAGGATGGTACCCAAGGATGCAAGGTGGTACCCGGGATGCTGTCAGGGATGCAGGATGCTGTCAGGGATGCAGGGTGGTACCCAGGATGCTGTCAGGGATGCAGGATGGCCCCAGGGATGCAGGATGCTGTCAGGGATGCAGGATGGTACCCAGGGATGCAGGATGCTGTCAGGGATGGGATGCGTCAGGATGCAGGATGGCCCAGATGCAGGGCAGGATGCAGGATGGTACCCAGGGATGCAGGATGCTGTCAGGGATGCAGGATGGCACCCAGGGATGCTGTCAGGGATGCAGGATGGCACCCAGGGATGCAGGGAGGTACTCAGGATGCTGTCAGGGATGCAGGATGGTACCCAAGGATGCAGGATGCCACCCAGGGACGCAGGATGCTGTCAGGGACGCAGGATGGCACCCAGGATGCTGTCAGGGATGCAGGATGGCACCCAGGGACGCAGGGTGGTACCCAGGGATGCAGGGTGGTACCCAGGGATGCAGGATGCTGTCAGGGATGCAGAGTGGTACCCAGGATGCTGTCAGGGATGCAGGATGGTACCCAAGGATGCAGGATGCTGTCAGGGATGCAGGATGCTGTCAGGGATGCAGGATGCTGTCAGGGATGCAGGATGCTGTCAGGGACGCAGGGTGGTACCCGGGATGCGGCTGCGGGAGGCGGCGCCGGGCGGGGCTGACGCTCCGCAGCTGATGTCGCTGTCGCCGCTCCTGTGACCGCTGCTGTCGCCACTGCAGCCCCGGGACCGGCGGGAGGGGGGGAATCCGCCCCCGCGCGCCCCCTCCCCCGCCTTAAGGTGGAGCCGCCCGCGGCTCTTAAGGTGGACGGAGCTGGGGCGGGGGGCGCGGCCCGGGACCCGCCCCCCAAACTGCTGATTCACTGCGGGGGGGCCCTGGCCCGGCTGGGGAGGGGTCGGGCAGGGCCAGCCCCCCCCGCTCAGCTCTGCCCCCCCCGCGGGAAGGCGGCGGTCCTGACTCATCCTCCCCCCGGCACATTGGGGGGCCCTGCCCAACCCGGGGGTCCCCGCCCCCGTGACCGCCCGGAACGTGCCGGGGGCTGCCCGAGCTGACCCCGGGGCTGGGAGGTGCAGCCCCCCGTGGGACGCCCCTCAGTGGGTGTTCCCCCCTCCACCCGCGGACCCCCAGACCCACCCCATGTAACCCGGCCCGTGTGTGCCCCCCCGAGAGTCCCTCCTGAGTGACCCCCGTGTGTCCCCCCCCTGCCCTCTCCCTCATCCCCTCGTGTCCCCCCGTGCCCTCCCTCATCCCCTCGTGTCCCCCTGTGTGTGTGTCCCCGTGTCGCGCCCCGGCTGCCCCCTGTGCCCCCACATGAGCCTCCCTGTGCCCCCCCGTGTTCCCCTGATTATGTCCCCATGTGACCCACCAGTGCTCCCCTCGTGTCCCTTCGAGTGATCCCCTGCGTGACCCCCTGTGTCTCCTCCATGTCCCCCGTGTGATTCCCCCGTGTCCCCTTGTGTGACCCCTGTGCCCCCTGTGTCCCCTTGTGCTCCCCATCCCCTCCATGCCCCCCTGGGTTTGTCTCCGTGTCCCACCCCCTTGTCCCCCAGTGCCCCCACGTATCCCCCCACGCCCGCCTCGTGTCCCCGGTGTGTCCCCCTGTATCCCCTCTTGTGACCCCTCCAACAAGCCCCCTTGTCCCCCCATGTGTTCCCCTGTATCCTCCCCCGTGTGATCCTGCGTGTCCCCCCATGTCTTCCCCAGTGTCATCCCCCGTGCCCCTCCATTGTGTCCCCCATGTGACCCTCCCAGTGACTCCCAGTGCCCCCTGTTCCCCCCCATTTCCCCCGTGTCCCCATTGTGTCCCCCATTGTGTCCCCCCATTGTGACCCCCAGTCTCGCCCCTGTGTCCCCTCAGTGTCCTGTCCCCCATTGTGTCCCCCATTGTGGCCCCCTGTTCTTCCCCCACTGTGTCACCCTCAGTGACCCCCCTGTCTCCCCATTGTGTCCCCCCCATTTCCCATCCCCGTGTCCCCCCATTGTGTCCCCCCATTGTGACCCCCTGTTCTCCCCCATTGTGTCCCCCATTTCTCCCCTGTGTCCCCCATTATGTCCCCCCATTTCCCCTCGTGTCCCCCATTGTGTCCCCCCATTTCCCCCTGTGTCCCCCATTATGTCCTCGTCATGTGCCCCCATTTCCCTCCATTTCCCCTGTGTCCCCCGTGTCCCCGTCCCTCTCCTTCAGGCCCCGCCCTCTTCAGGCCCTGCCCCGCTCAGGCCCTGCCCCAAGACCCCGCCCTCCTGTCCAGGCCCCGCCCCTGCGCTCGCGGCTCTGGCACCGCCCTCGTGACTCTCGCAGAGCGGCCCCGCCCCTGGCCCCGCGCGGCCATTCCGGGACCCCCAAAATAAACACCGGACCCCCACATAAACACGGACCCTCCCAAATAAACATCGGCTCCCGAACACCGCCCCACTGACACTGCCTGCTGACACCGCCCCGCCATGGCCGACCCGAAATACGCCGACCTGCCCGGCATCGTGAGTGCGGGGCCGGGCCGGGGAGCTGAGGGGCTTGGGGGATCGGGGAGGTTGAGACTGAGGGATCGGGCGGGCTGGGGAGTCTGGGGATTGAGGGATCGGGGGCTGAGGGGACTGAGGGGGCTGGGGGATCAGGTGGGACTGAGGGGATCGAGGGGCTGAGGGGGCTGAGGGGTCGGGGCTCTGAGGGGTTGGTGGTCTTTGAGGGGGTCTAGGGGTGAGCTGGGGATCTGAAGGGCCTCGGAGGGCTGGGGATGAGGGACTTGGGGAGTCTGAGGATTGGGGTTCTTTGAGGGAATCGGGGGCTGCAGGGGTCGGGGGTGTTGGCGTGTCCGTGGGGATGGGGGGAGCCGGGACTGGGGGTTTGGGGGCCGGGGGCTCTGGGGGTCGGGAAGGAACGGGGCTCTGGGGGAACAGGGGCTGGGGGGCGGGGACTCTGGGGTTTTAGGTCTCTGGGGAGGGAACAGGAGGTTTTGGGGGGACGGGGCTCTGGGGGTTTTAGGGCTGTTGGGGAGGGAACAGGAGGCTTGAGGGGGTGGGAGCAGCCTGGGGTGTTTGAGGAGTGATTGTGGGGTTGGGGGATGGGGGCAGTGAGCTGGGGGTTAGGGCTGTCCAGAGGGATGTGGGGGTGTGTGGTCTGTGGGGAATGGGGGCAGTGAGCTGGGGGTCAGGGGTGCTCAGAGGGATGTGGGGTGTGGTCCGTGGGGATGAGCTGTGGGGTCTGGGGGGGTTGGAAGCCTCGGGGGGGGTCGGGATGGGGGTCCCAGCACAGCCCCCTGTGCCGCAGGCCCGGAACGAGCCCGACGTGTACGAGACCAGCGACCTGCCCGAGGATGACCAGGCCGAGTTTGAGGCGGTAAGGCCTGGCCTGGGGGACCCCCAGGAGCCCCCCCGGCACCCCCAGGCCCTCCCCGGGACCCCCAGCACCGGCACAGCTGCAGGGAAGTGGCTCCTGCTCCCCCACTCACCCCCACACACCCCACACACACCCCACACCCACACACCCCCACAGCACCACGGCCCTGCATGGTGGCAGTGTGTGTCAGCTATGGTGACAGTGTGTCCCCCTCACAGTGACAGTGTGTGACAGTGTGTGCCCCCACAGTGACACAGCCCCCCCACAATGTCCCCCCCACAGTGTCCCCCTCCCGTCCTCCCATCTCGTCCTCTCTGCTCTGGGGGGGCAGGAAGGGGAGGGGGACACTGGGTGGGTGTCCCTGTGTCTGTGTCCCCCACGGGGACAAGAGGGACCCCCTAAAGCTGCTCCCAGTGCCGAGGGACCCAGGAAAGGCTGAGGCCTTTCTGGGGGGTGGCTCTGCAGGGGCTTCAATGGGGGGTGACAGCAGGGTCTGTCCCTGAGACCCCCAGGTGTGGGTGACCCCCAGCTGTGCTGGGGTGGCTGATGGGGCTGGGGGTGACTCCGTGCCCCCCTGAGTCAGGGAGGGGGTGCCAGGCCTGGGGAGGCACAGGGGTGACCCCCACCCTGTCCCCGCTCTGCCACCGGTGTTTGGGGGGGTCGGGGGGCAGCACAGACCCCCCACCCAGAGCAGGAGCCCACTGGGCACCCCCAACCCCTGTGGGGGGCACAGAGACCCCCGTGGGAGCCAGAGCAGCGAGAGGGACCCAAACAGGGGGTTGTGGCCAAAGTGGCCCCCAAAGTCACCAGAGGTGGCCCTGCTGTGGTGGGAGGGGATGGGTGGGGGGTCCTACCCCCCCCCCCCAGAGCCCCGTGGCAGCTCTGGGATTTGGGGGACAGGGGTCCTAAACCCCCATCTCAGGGAGCCCCTCACAGCTCTGGGATGTCTGGGGGTCCCAGACCCCCTCCCAGGGAGCCCCTCCCATGTCTGGGTGTGTGGGGGTCCCCCTGGGAACCCCTCCCGTGTCTGGGTGTGTGGGGGTCCCAGCCCCCCATCCCAGGGGTGTGTGGGGTCCCCTGGGAGCCCCTCCCGTGTCTGGTTGTGTGGGGGTCCCAGCCCCCCCTCCCAGGGGTGTGTGGGGTCCCCCCCGAGCCCCCCTCTGACCGGGGCTCCCCCCGCTTCCCCCCCGCTCCCGCCGTCCCGGACAGTTCGCACAAGTAAGCGCGGCCCCGCTCGGGGGGTGCATGGGGGGCCCTGCTGCATGTGCATGGGGGTCCCCAGGGAGCCCCCCTGTGCTGGGGGTCCCGCTGCCCCCCCCCCGCTCTGCCTTGCCCTCTGCATCCTCTGCCTGCTGCCTGTGCTGCCCACCCTGACCCCGCTGGGCTGGGGCAGCCCCCGCCCTGCCAAGGACCCCCAGATGGCCCCCGGAGACCCCCCGGGTGTTGGGGGTGCTTTGGGGGGCAGGTGAACCCTGAGACTCTGGGCATGTCCTGCTCCCACCTAGGGCACCCCCGGGGGGGGCACGGCCCCCCTGCCCCCAGCCCCGGCTGCCCCCTGTCCTGTCCCAGTCCCTTGGGGGTCCCCAGCCCTTGGGGATCCCCAGTGTTCTGGGGTGTCCTTGGGGGTCTCCAGCCCCCAGGGGTGCCCTCAGGGGGGTCCCCAGCCACTGAGGGTGCCCGTGGGGGTCCCCAGCCCTTGGGAGTCCCCAGCCTTCTGGAGTGTCCTTGGGTGTCCCCAGCCCTTGGGGTTGCCTATGGGGGTCCCCAGCCCCTGTGGGTGCCCTCAGGGGGGTCCCCAGCCCTTGGGAGTCCCCAGCCTTCTGGGGTGTCCTTGGGGGTCCCCAGCCCTTGGGGTTGCCTATGGGGGTCCCCAGCCCCTGTGGGTGCCCTCAGGGGGGTCCCCAGCCCTTGGGAGTCCCCAGGCTTCTGGGGTGTCCATGGGGGTCCCAGCCCCTGGGGGTCCTCAGCCCTCGGGGTCGGTGGGCACGGCCGGACCTTCTAACGCGGATTTTGTCTCTCTCTCCCCTCTCTAACCTTGCTCTGCCTTTCTCACCTCTGGGAAACGCCAGGAGCTGGTAAGCGCCCGGCCCTCGGCCACTGTCACCGCTGCCACCGCCCCAGGCCGCTGTCACCATCCCTGGCACTGTCCCTGGCACCCCCCAGCCCCCCTAACGCTGCCAGCGCTGCTCCTGCCGCTCTCACCCCCCCCCAGCTCCCCAGGGCTCCCCGAGACCACCGGGGGCTGCAGAGGGGCAGCCCTGAGGGGGAGGGGCTGCCGGGAGACCCCCGGGCCCTGCTGGGCCAGGGACCCCCCAACAGGGACGAGGGGGGCACTCGCTGGCTGTGCCCACCCTGCCCACCTGCTCAGGGGGGGCTGGACCCCTGAGCCCCCCCCGGGGGTCACACAGGGCCTGGGGGTCACTGGAGGGTCCTGATCCCATCTGGGGGTGCTGGAAGGTTCCAGAGCCCGAGGTGCTCCCAGACCTCGGGGGTCGCTGAGCTGGGCCAGGCCAGGCTGGGGGGCTGATGTCCCACACCGGATTGGGATGGGGGGCTGATGTCCCACACTGGATTGGGATGGGGGGCTGATGTCCCCACACTGGATTGGGATGGGGGCTGATGTCCCACACTGGATTGGGACAGGGGCTGATGTCCCACACTGGATTGGGATAGGGGGCTGATGTCCCACACTGGATTGGGATGGGGGGCTGATGTCCCCACACTGGACTGGGATAGGGGGCTGATGTCCAATGTCCCCACACCAGGCTGGGACAGGGGGCTGATGTCCCACACTGGATTGGGATGGGGGGCTGATGTCCCACACTGGACTGGAATGGGGGGCTGATGTCCCACACTGGACTGGGACAGGGGGCTGATGTCCCACACTGGACTGGGATGGGGGCTGATGTCCAATGTCCCCACACCAGGCTGGGACAGGGGGCTGATGTCCCACACTGGATTGGGACAGGGGGCTGATGTCCCCACATGGGGTCTTCTGAGGGCTCCTGTCCACCAGGCCAGGCCAGACCGGTGGTCCAGTGTCCCCATGCTGGGCCAGGCCAGGGCTGTGATGTCCCCACACAGGACCCTTGGGATGTCCCTGCCTGCTGGACTGACACAGGCTGGGGGTCTCATGTCCCCAGGCCGGGCCATCGAGGGGTCCCTGCAGCTGGGCCAGGCCAGGCTGGGGGTCCCATGTGCCCACCCTGGCCCTGGGGCTGTGCCACGTGGCTGCCTCTGCTGGGCACTGTCCTGGGGAGGACGGGACCCCTGACCCCATCCCTGGTGCAGGGGGGTGGCAGCTCTGGGGACCCCCTGTGTCCCCTGTCCCCACCCTGAGTGGCACTGTGCCCTTGGGGGCAGTGGCAGCTCTGGGCACCCCCCTGTCCCCCCCTGAGTGGCTCTGTGTGCTGGGAGGTGGTGACAGCTCTCAGGATCCCTGTGTCCTCACCCTGAGTTGCACTGTGCCCTGGGGGACAGTGGCAGTTCTGGGCACTCCCCATGTCCCCCTGAGTGGCTCTGTGCCCGGGGGGGGGGGGTGGTGGCAGCCCCATGTCCCCCGTTGTCCCCCCACTGAGGTGGCTCTGTGTGCAGGAGGAGCTGAGCAGCACGAGTGTGGAGCACCTGATCATCAACCCCAACGCCGCCTACGAGAAGTTCCGCGACAAACGCCTGGGCACCGAGGGCGTGGGTGAGCGTGGGGGGGCTCAGGGGACCGGGAGAGACCCCCAGGGGAGGTCGGGGGGGCTGGGAGATCCCCAGGGGGCTGGGAGACCCCCGGGGGGTGCAGCTCATGCTCAGCCACCAGAAGCTCCACCACGAGCACCGAGGGCGGGGGGAGCGGGGGGAGCACCTGAGGGGGCTGAGGGACAAGGTGGGCACAGGGACAGGGGGCACTGTGCAGGCTGGGGGGGGATGCACCAGCACAGGGACCCCCAAAGGGCTCAGCCCCCCCCAGATTGGGGTCACCCCCGGCTCTGCCTCCCCAGATTTCTCCGACCGCATCGGCCGGACGAGGACGACGGGATACGAGGCCGGGGAGTATGAGATGGTGAGTGGGGGGACACACCAGCCCCTCCCCTCGACCTGTGAGCCCCCTGACCCCTGTGAGCCCATCTGAGACCCCCTAACCCACCATGAGCCCCTGTGAGACCCCTGACCCCCTGTGAGCCCACCTGAGACCCCCTGACCCACCATGAGCCCCATGATCCCTTGTGAGCCCACCTGAGACCCCCTAACCCACTGTGAGCCCCCTGACCCCCTGTGAGACCTGCTAACCCACCATGAACCCCCTGTGAGCCCACCTGAGACCCCCTAACCCACCAAGAACCCCCGACCCACCATGAGCCCCCTGACCCCCTGTGAGATATGCTAACCCACCTGAGACCCCCTAACTCACCGTGAGCCCCCCTAACCCAGTGTGAGCCCCCTGACCCCCTGTGAGCCCCCTGAGACCCCCTAGACCCTGACCCTCCTGAGACCCCTGGCCCTTCCTGAGACCCCCTGAGCCCCCGAGGCCCCCCTGAGCCGCCCACCCCTGTTTCCCCCAGCTGGGTGAGGGTCTGGGTGCAAAGGAGACGCCGCAGCAGCGATTCCAGCGGCTGCAGCACGAGGTGCAGGAGCTGCTGCGCGACGTGGAGCAGATCCAGGTGAGCCCCACCCGCCCCAGGGAGCCCCCACAGCCCCAGGAGCCCCCACCTGCCCCAGGGAGCCCCCAGCCCCAGGAGCCCCACCTGCTCCCAGGAGCCCCACCCACCCCAGGGAGCCCCACCTGCCCCAGGTGAGCCCCCACAGCCCCTGCGTGCGCAGGTGAGCCCCACCTGCCCCAGGGGGTGTCTGGGGGTGTCTGGGCACACGTGCCCCAGGGGATGTGCGGGGGCTGTCCTGGGTTGATGGACTGGGGGGCACTGCTGGGTTTGGGGGGACACTGATGGATTGGGGGCACTGGGGATTGGGGATCACCACTTAGTTGTGGGGCCACAGCTGGACATGAGGGGTGCTCTTGGATTTGGGGGGCAGTGCTAAAATTGAGGGGGCACTGCTGGGTTTGGGGGGGCACCGATAGGTATGGGGGGGCACTGGTAGATATGGGGGGCACCGGGGCTGTCTGGGGGCTGTGTGGGTGTAGTCTGTCTGGGTGCTGTCCCCGGGGGTATCTCTGGGTCTGTCCCGGGTCTGTGTGGGGTCTGTCCCGGGGGGTGTGTGGGGTCTGTCCCGGTTCTGTCCCCTGTAACCCCCCCGTCCCGCAGAGCTCGGTGAAGGAGGCGGGGGCCGAGGAGGAGCTCACGCCCGTGGCCCTGGCCCGGCAGGTGGAGGGGCTGAAGCAGCAGCTGCTCAGCTCCCACCTGGAGCAGGTGCTGGGCCCCGGCGCCGCCATCGACTTCGCCGACCCCGAGGGCGCCCTGGCCAAGTGAGCGGGATGGGGGGTGGCAGTGTCACCACAGGAGCAGTGTCACCATGGGGGTGGCAGTGTCACCACGGAGCAGTGTCCCCCATGGGGCAGTGTCCCCATGGGGGTGGCAGTGTCACCACAGGAGCAGTGTCACCATGGGGGGGGCAGTGTCACCACGGGAGCAGT
The DNA here is from genome assembly GCF_022539395.1 of Myiozetetes cayanensis. Taxonomy (NCBI): domain Eukaryota; kingdom Metazoa; phylum Chordata; class Aves; order Passeriformes; family Tyrannidae; genus Myiozetetes; species Myiozetetes cayanensis. Next base: position 288,891 of record NW_026087842.1, on the reverse strand, counting down.
GTCACCATGCATGGGGGTCACCGGAGGCAGTGTCCCCATGGGGGGGGCAGTGTCACCATGGGGGGGGCAGTGTCACCACGGGAGCAGTGTCACCATGCATGGGGGTGGCAGTGTCACCCATGGGGGTGGCAGTGTCACCACGGGAGCAGTGTCACCATGGGGGGCAGTGTCACCATGCTGGGGTGGACAGTGTCTCCATGGGGGTGGCAGTGTCACCATGGGGGGGGCAGTGTCACCATGGGGGTGGCAGTGTCACCACGGGAGCAGTGTCCCCATGGGGGGGGCAGTGTCACCACAGGAGGGGCAGCGTCACCATGCATGGGGGTGGCAGTGTCCCCATGGGGGTGGCAGTGTCCCCATGGGGGTGGCAGTGTCACCACGGGAGCAGTGTCACCATGGGGGGGGCAGTGTCACCACGGAGCAGTGTCACCATGGGGGTGGCAGTGTCACCACGGGAGCAGTGTCACCATGCATGGAGGTGGCAGTGTCTCCATGGGGGTGGCAGTGTCACCACGGGAGCAGTGTCCCCATGGGGGGGGCAGTGTCACCACGGGAGCAGTGTCACCATGCATGGGGGTGGCAGTGTCACCACGGGAGCAGTGTCCCCATGGGGGGGGCAGTGTCCCCACAGGGGCTGGCAGTGTCACCATGCATGGGGGTGGCAGTGTCCTCATGGGGGCTGGCAGTGTCTCCATGGAGGTGGCAGTGTCACCATGGGGGGGGCAGTGTCACCATGGGGGGGGGCAGTGTACCCATGGGGGTGGCAGTGTCCCCATGGGGGGTGGCACAGGGACCCTGCCCACCTTGTCCCTGTGCCCACCTTTGTCCTTGTGCCCACTTTATCCCTGTGCCCCCCTGTCCCTCCTCTGTCCCCCCTGTCCCTGTCCCCCTGTCCCCCCGTCCCTGTCCCCCTGTCCCCAGGCGGCTCCTGCAGCAGCTGGAAGTGGCCAAATGCAGCAAAGCCACCCCTGGGAAGGGTCCCCCCCGGGCCCCCCCGGCCGGGGGCGACACCGTCACCTTCGAGCTGTACTGGAGACCAGAGCAGGACCAGTTCACCCACTCTGCCAAGGTGGGGGGCACCTGGAGCTGACCCTCGTGGGGGGGCACCTGGGGCTGACCCACCTGGGGGGGCACCTGGGGCTGACCCTCCTGGGGGCACCACACCTGGGCCTGACCCACCTGGGGGCACCACACCTGAACCTGACCCACCTGGGGGGGCACCTGGGGCTGACCCACCTGGGGGTTCTGAGTGGGGGGCACCACACCTGTACCCAACCCACACAGGGGGGTTTTGTGACCCACCTGAGGGGGTCCTGACACCTGACACCCCCCAAACCCCCGTGGGGGTCCTGCCCCCCCAGGTGTCGGAGCTGGAGAAGCGCCTGGCACAGCTGGAGGCGGCCATGAGGTGTGAGCCTGACAGTCAGGTGAGTGCCCAGGTGAGGGGGGATGGCCTGCCCCCACTGCCTCTTCATCCTGCCCCCTCATCCTGACACCCTGACCCCTCATCCTGCCCCTCATCCTGCCCCCTCATCCTGCCCCCTCATCCTGCCCCCTCATCCTGCACCCCTCATCCTGCCCTCCCCTCAATCTGCCCCCTTCCTTCCTCCTCTCCTGCCCCCACTCCTCACCTGCCCCCCACCGGTGCCGTTTCCCCACAGAACCCGCTGCTGGTGGGGCTGAAGGGCTCCAGCCTCATGGTGAGTCAGGACCCCCCTTCCCTCTGCCCTCCCCGACTATTCTGGGGGGCTGCTGTGCCCCCCATCCCTGCCCGTGCCCCCAGAGCGTTGTGGGGGTGCTGCCGTGCCCCCTCAGCTGTGCCCCCCCGTGCCCCCCAGGACACGGTGCAGGTGCTGCAGGCCAAGGTGAACGTGCTGGACGTGGCCGTGCTCGACCAGGTGGAGGCCCGGCTGCAGGTCAGGGCACGGGGGCACGGGAGGTGTAGGGGAGTGGGGGCACTGGGGAGGGGTGTACAGGGAAGTGGGGGACACGGGGTTGGGGGCACTGGTGGGTTTGGGGGCACTGATGGATTGGGGGACACGAGGGGAGTGGGGGGACACGGGGGGAGGGGGCACTGATGGATTGCAGGGCACTGGTGGATTTGGGGGCACTGGGGATTGGGGGCATAGGGGAGTGGGGGTACTGCTGGGTTTGGGGGCATTGATGGATTTAGGGGGGCACTGATGGATTGGGGGCATTGATGGATTGGGAGGGGTACCATTGGATTTTGGGGGCCACCACTGAACTAGAGGAGGCTACAGCTGGACAGGGGGACACTCTTGGATTTGGAGGGCAGTGCCAAAATTGAGGGGGCATTGCTGGGTTTGGGGGCCCCAGTAGATATGGGGGGCACTGGTGGACTTGGAGGGACACTGATGGATTCGGGGGCACTGGTGTTTCAGGGGGGCACAGCTGGATTTGGGGGGCACTGCTGGATTTGGGGGGGCACTGCTGGACTGGGAGGTACTGCTGGGTTTCGGGGGTAATACTGGACCGGGGGGGCACTGTTGGACTGGGGGTGCACTGGTGGATTTGGGGTGCACTGCTGGATTTGGGGAGCACTGTTGGATTTAGGGGCACTGGTGGATTGGGGACATTGCAGGATTTGGAGGGGGGGCACTGTTGGATTTGGGGTGCACTGTTGGATTTGGGGTGCACTGTTGGATTTGGGGTGCACTGGTGAATTTGGGGTGCCCCCCTGCAGAGCGTGCTGGGCAAGGTGAACGAGATCGCCAAGCACAAGGCCACGGTGCAGGACGCCGACACCCAGAGCAAGGTACGGGCTGGGGGGCCTGGGGGCCGGGAAGGGCTGTGCTGACCCCCAGGCCGTGCTGACCCCCGGGCCGTGCTGCCTCCCAAACCCCCCCAGATCCACCAGCTGTACGAGACCCTGCAGCGCTGGGACGCCGTGGCCGCGGCCCTGCCCGACGTGGTGCAGCGCTTGGTGACCCTGCGGGACCTGCACGAGCAGGGTGAGCCCCGGGGGGGGCCCTGGGGACCTGGGGGTCACTGCGTGGGTGTGGCCCCCAGCACTCGGGTGTGTCCCCCCAGCCACGCAGTTCGGGCAGGTGCTGGTGCACCTGGACACGACGCAGCAGGAGATCGCGGCGGCCCTCAAGGACAACACGGTGCTGCTGGCAGAGGTGGGACACCCCTGAGCCCCCCTGTGCCCCCCTCCCCAGCCCTGTGCCGCCCCACAGTCACCCCCATCCCCCTGTGCCCCGCCCCAGCCCTGTGCCCCCCACAGTCACCCCCCATCCCCCTGTGCCCCCTCAGTCACCCCCATCCCCCTGTGCCCCCCACAGTCACCCCATCCCCTGTGCCCCCAGCCCTGTGCCCCCCACAGTCACCCCCATCCCCTGTGCCCCCCAGCCCTGTGCCCCCCCACAGTCACCCCCATCCCCCTGTGCCTCCCCCAGGTGCAGAAGACGATGAAGGACAACCTGGCCATCAGTCGAGGACAACTTTGCCGACATTGACGCCCGGATCAAGCGGCTCCAGAAGTGACAGAGCCCCAGGGACCCCTGGGACCCCCTGGGACCCCTGGGACCCCCTGCCACCCCTGGGCCTGGTGACCCCCCTTTCCCTGCAGGTCCCAGCGGCTGCTTGTAAATAACCCGGTCCTCCCCCACCCCAACCCCCCCCTCAGGGGGTGTCTGTGCCCCTGCAATGCCCAGGGGGTCTCTGTGCCCCCCCCCGGGGGGTCTCTGTGCCCCTGCAATGCCCAGGGGGTCTCTGTGCCCCCCATCCCCTGGGCTGGGGTCTCTCTGTGCCCCCCAGTGCACCCCAATAAACAGCTCGGCTCTGTGTCTGTGTTGGGCTCTCGGGGCTGGGGGGCACCAGTGGGACCCCCAGACTGGGGGAGGGGAGTGCTGGGACTGGGGAGGGGTCAGGGAGAACCTTCTGGAACTGGGACCCCCCCCGAGGCTGAGGGACCCCAGAGAGGGGGGCACAGCCCAGGGTTGTCCCCAGTCGTGTCCCCCAGGGACCCCCAGACCTGCTGTGCAGCCCCCACCCCCCTACCTGGCCAGCCCCTGTCCCCCCGTGTCACCCGATCCCTTCAGTCCCAGCAGCCCTTCCCAGTGCCCCCAGTGCTCCCAGTCCCCCCAGCTCTCCCCAGTGCCCCCTGTCTCCTCCAGTGCCCCCCAGTGCTCCCAGTGCTCCCAGTCCCACCAGCCCTCCCCAGTGCCCCCAAGTCTCTCCCAGTGCCCCCAAGTCTCTCCCAGTGCCCCCAGTCCCACAGCCCTCCCAACCCCAGGACCCCCCTGACCTCCAGTTCAACCCCCCCAGTGCCTCCCAGTTGCACTGGGCCCCTCTCCCATTAATCATGGTGTCTCAGGATTAATTAATTCATTAACTAATTAATTAATTGCTCCGGGTTCCCCCCAGTCCGTTAATCCCGGTGTCATATGATCAATTAATTAATTAGCTAATTGCACTGACACCCCCACTCCCTAGCCCGTTAATCCCGGGTGTTAATTAGTCCCGTTAATGACGGCACGGCCCCGCCCCCTCCCGCTCGGCCCCTCCCCTCCAGCACCGCCCCCTTTCCCTCCCCCGGGGGCGTGGCCAATTTCCCGCCATTGCATCATCCCCGCTCGTGACCACTCGGTCAGAGCCGCTGGCCCCGCCCCATGCCGCGCTCCCATTGGTCTACGTAGCCCTGTCAATCACGCTCATCGCGCTTCTATTGGCCAGCTGTCCTGTCCATCAATTTTCCCACACTCCCATTGGCCACAGCCCACGAGGGAGTTGCGTCAGGCCCTTATAAAGGCGGTGTGGGGCGGGGAGCGGGTGCGGAGCGGGGACGATGCGGGAGAGGATGGAGCGGGGACAGCCCGGGGGACAGCGACGGGATCGGGGACAACCGGGACAGCCGGGACCGCTCCGGAAGGTGCGGGGGGAGCAGGGTGTGACCCCGGGGACAGCGACAGGAATCGGGGCCGGGGACAGGGACAGGATCGGAGCCGGGGACAGGGACAGCCGGGACCGGTTCGGAAGGTGCGGGGCGGACAGGGCGTGACCCTGGGGACAGCGACAGGATCGGAGACAGCCTGAGGGACAGCGACAGGATTGGGCCCGGGGACAGGGACAGAATCGGGGCCGGGGACAGGGACAGGATCGGGGACAGGGACAGCCGGGAGCGCTTCGGAAGGTGCGGGGGGAGCAGGGTGTGACCCCGGGGACAGCGACAGGAATGGGGCCGGGGACAGCGACAGGATCGGGGACAGCCCGGGGGACAGCCGGGACCGCTCGGGAAGGTGCGGGGGGAGCGGGCGACAGCGCGGGGCGATGGCCGAGCGGTCCCGCCCGGCCCCGGGGGGCTCCGGGGCGCTCGCAGCCGCCCCCTCGGCACTGTGACCCCCGGGCTGCCCCCCCGGCCTTGGACACCGCCCCTGCTCCTCACCCCTTCCCGGCGGTACCTCCGGGAGAGTAACGGGCACTCCGGGGGTCCCCCTGATCCCCCCGTCCCTCCGCAGGCGTCCAAGAGAAAGCGCGTCCTCACCGACCACCACACCTGAGAGCAGGTAAGGGACACCCCACCCCCTCGGGGTCCCGGGACCGCTGCCCCGGCCTGGGTCACCCTGCCCCCTCAGCCCGGGTCACCCTCCCTTCCCGGGTCACTCCCTCCCTAGCCCGGTCACCCTCCTTCTCCCCAGGTCACCTCCCTTCCCCAGCCCGGGTCACCCCTCCCTCTCCCGCAGCCCCGCGCCGGGACCGAGGGGCCGATGGAGGCCGAGGGGCTGTGGGGGGCGGGCGGCCCCCCCGGCTGGGAGCTGGACGGGTGGTGCACCAGGACCTGCAGGAGGTGCTGGCGGCGGAGCCCCCCGGAGCTGCGCCCACCTGGGGGGCTGAGCAGGTGAGCGATGGGGCAGGGGTCGCCCCGGGGGGCTGAGCAGGTGAGCGATGGGGCGGGGTCGCCCTGGGGGCTGAGCAGGTGAGCGATGGGGCGGGGGGTTTCTGGGGGCTGAGCAGGTGAGCGATGGGGCGGGGTCGCCCTGGGGGGCTGAGCAGGTGAGCGATGGGGCGGGGGTCGCCCTGGGGGGCTGAGCAGGTGAGCGATGGGGCGGGGGTGCCCTGGGGGCTGAGCAGGTGAGCGATGGCACGGGCGGGGTCGCCCTCCCGTGTCCGGTGCCCACCCCCCGTGTCCCCCCCCGCAGGCGCCGCCGGGCCCGGGGGGCTGCGGGCTGGACGCGGCTCTGGCCGAGGAGCTGCTGGAGCTGCTGGGCCTGGAGGGCGCGGGGTCGTGGGACCCTGGGGCGGCCTCGGAGGGAACCTCTGGCCCGGGCGGGCCCCGCCGAGGAGGAGGAAGAGGAGGCGGCGCGGGGGGCGCGGAGGAAGCGGCGCGGCGGGGCCGGGACCGCGCGGGAGCGGGACGGGGTGCGGGATGGAGAGCGGCGGGTGCGGGATGGAGCGGCGGGTGCGGGACGGGAGCGGCGGGTGCGGAGCTGACGGCGCACAACGAGCGGCTCCGCGCCGAGATCCAGCGGCTGAGCGCGGAGGTGCAGCGGACACGGGCCCAGCTCATCGACCGCATCGTCAACCTGAGACGCGTGTAGGGGCTGCCCCCCGCCCGTGGGGGCTCGGCCTGCCCCGCGTGGGGGGCTGGGACACGGACTGAGCACATCCCAAATCTGCCCTGGGTGTGGGATCAGGGCACGGACTGAGTACATCCCAAATCTGCCCTGGCTGTGGGATCAGGACACGGACTGAGCACATCCCAAATCTGCCCTGGGTGTGGGATCAGGACACGGACTGAGCACATCCCAAATCTGCCCTGGGTGTGGGATCAGGACATGGACTGAGCACATCCCAAATCTGCCCTGGGTGTGGGATCAGGGCACGGACTGAGCACATCCCAAACCTGCCCTGGGTGTGGGATCAGGGCATGGACTGAGCACATCCCAAATCTGCCCTGGCTGTGGGATCAGGACACGGACTGAGCACATCCTGGACCTGCCCTGGGTGTGGGATCAGGACATGGACTGGGCACATCCTGAACTTGCCCAGGTGAAGATGCCAGCACTGTCCCACAGCTGGGGACAAGGACTCTGCTGTTTCCCTGGATTGGGGGCAGCCCTGGACTGAGGTGGTCACAGCCCCATGGACAGCTGGACACTGTGGGCTGGGTGGAAGTGGACCCAGATGGACAGAACACTGTGGGGATGGACAGGAGGAATCTGTGGGGATGGACAGATGGATGAAGATGGACAGGAGGACACTGTGGGGATGGACAGGAGACACTGGGGGGATGGACAGATGGATGAAGATGGACAGGAGGACACTGTGGGGATGGACAGATGGACGCAGCTTCCACAGCCCTTTGTACAGCTCTTGTAGTTTATATTAAACACACGTAACCACAACCAGTAACGGCCCAGTTTGTTCCCTGGGGGCTCTGGGGCCGCTCCCCAGCGTGGCCCAGTCCGGGCACTGGGGGCACTGGGGTTACTTCTTCCTCTTGCCCTTGTTCACCTCGGGGGTCGTGCCCTGGGCCAGCGCCAGGCGCCGCTTCAGCTCCAGCAGTTTGGCCACCTCGGCATCCACCTGGGCCTTGTCCCCCCCTGCCGCCTTCAGCTGCCTCACCAGGTCACCCTGCGGGGGGACCGGGGCTCAGGGGGGGCTGGGGGGAAGGTGGGACCGAGCCCTGACCCCCCTGTGCCGTGCCCTGTGCCCCCTCACCTGCTTGGCCACCTCCTGTGTCAGCTCCTGGACCAGCTGGGGTCACCCGGGCCGGGCCGGGCTCGAGGGGCTGCGGGGGGCTGCGCTTGGTGGGGGCTGTTTGGCCTGTGGGGGCAGAGAGGGGGGTGAGCCCTTGCCCTGGGGGACAGCTCTGCAACCCCCCCTCGATCCCCCCTGGCGTGGGCAGGGGCAGCTTCACCTGGGGCAGTGCCAGGGTTACCTGGGACAGTGCCAGGGTTACCTGGGACAGCACCAGAGTTACCTGGGACAGTGCCAGGGTTACCTGGGACAGTGCCAGGGTTGTTACCTGGGACAGCCCCAGGGTTACCTGGGATAGCACCAGATTTACCTGGGACAGCACCAGGGTTACCTGGGACAGCCCCAGGGTTACCTGGGGCTCCACAGCAACACCTGGGGATGGATTGGGGAGGGTCTGGGGGGCTCCTGAGCCTCCACTCACCTGCCCTCCCCCGAAGCGTTTCCGCAGGGCCTCCATCTGCTCCGGCTCCAGCTTCTGGAACAGGGGGCTCACCTGGCATGGCATGGATGGGGGAGGGGTCACACCTGGGGGAGGGAAGCAGCCCTGGACCCCACCCAGGGCATGGGGGGCACAGCCCACCCTCTGCCCAGCACCTGGGGGGCACAACCCACCCTCTGCCCAGCACCTGGGGGGCACAGCTTCCCCTTCTCCCATCACCTGAAGGCATGGGTGGCCCCCCCCTCAATCCATCCCCTTGGGATCCCACCCTGTCCCCTGGGGATGCCACCCCATCACCATCCCTGGGGGTCCCACCTTCCCCCATCCCCTGGGGGTCCCACCCCATCCCCCATCCCCTGGGGGTCCCACCCCATCCCTGGGGGTCCCATCTTCCCCCATCCCCTGGGGATGCCACCCCATCCCCATCTCTGGGGGTCCCTCCCCACCCCCGGGGGTCCCAGCGCCCCCACTCACGGTGCCCACGCAGTGCCCGGGGGGGAGGGTGCAGGTGAGGGCGGGGCCGAGGCCGCAGCGCTCGGGGGGCACCTGGAGCTGGGCCTGGATGGCAGCGCTGACCCCCGGCACGAAGGGCTGCAGGAGCGGCGCCAGCGCCGCCGCCACGTTCACTGCCACGCCTGTCACCGTGCCAGCACGCTGCCTGGGGACACACAGAGACCCCCTGAGACCCCCTGAGACCCCCCTGACACGTTCACTGCCACGCCTGTCACCGTGCCAGCACGCTGCCTGGGGACACACAGAGACCCCCTGAGACCCCTGAGACCCCCTGCCACGTTCACTGCCACGCCTGTCACCGTGCCAGCACGCTGCCTGGGGGGACACAGGGACATCTGAGACCCCCCTGAGACCCCCTGAGACCCCCCTGTGCCTCCTGAGACACCCCTGTGCCTCCCTGCCACGTTCACTGCCACACCTGTCACCGTGCCAGCACGCTGCCTGGGGACACAGGGACATCTGAGACCCCCTGAGACCCCTCTGTGCCTCCCTGCCATGTTCACTGCCACGCCTGTCACCCTGCCAGCACGCTGCCTGGGGACACACAGAGACCCCCTGAGACCCCCTGAGACCCCCTGAATATCAGTGACCCCCTGCCACGTTCACTGCCACACCTGTCACGGTGCCAGCACGCTGCCTGGGGACACACAGAGACCCCCTAGGACCCCCTGAGAGCCACCCACTGTCAGTGAGACCCCCCCCACCACACTCACTGCCACGCCTGTCACCGTGCCCGCCCACTGCCTGGGGGGACACAGGGACCACCTGAGATCCCCTCCCCGTGCCCTCCCCCCACAGGGACCACCTGAGACCCACCCACTGTCAGTGACCCCCTGAGACCCCCGAGACCCACCCCACTGTCAGTGAGAACCCCCCCAAAACCTACCCCCACCACATTCACAGCCACACCCATCACTGTACCCACGTGCTACTTGGGGGACACAGAGTGACCACCTGAGACCCCCCGAGACCCCCAGTGCCCCCCCACTGTCAGTGACCTCCTGAGACCCCCGTGGCTCCCCCACTGTCAGTGACCCCTGAGACCCCACCACGTTCACAGCCAGAGCTCTGGTGCCTGGGGGCAGGGACCCCTCAGTGCCACCCCCTGCCATGTCCCTGTGCCCTCCCAGCTCCCAGTCCTGTCCCCCACCGCGTCCCACGCAGTGCCACCTCCTGTGTCCCCCAACCCCCTCAGTGCCACCTCCTCCTATCCCCCAACCCCTCAGTGCCACCTCCTGTGACCCCAATCCCCCTCAGTGCCAGCTCCTGTGTCCCCAACCCCCTCCAGTGCCACCTCCTGTGTCCCCCAAGCCCTCCAAGTGCCACCTCCTGTGTCCCCCAATCCCCTCAGTGTCACCTCCTGTATCCCCAACCCCCCTCAGTGCCACCTGCCTGTGTCCCCCAAGCCCCCCTCAATGCCAGCTCCCAGCCCTGTCCCTGCTGTGTCCCCAGCCCCCCACCAGTGCCCCCCCTCACCTGTCCCCTCCCCAGTGCCCCTCCCTCACCTGTCCTTCCCGGTGCCCCCAGCAGTGCCCACCTCTCCCGGTGCCCCTCTCACCTGTCCCCCTCCCCGCCCTTGATGCGCTTCCAGGGCTCGTTCACCTGGATGTACTGATTGCCGTGCCGGGAGATGCCCAGGACACACCTGAGGGCGTCCCGGAGCCTGGGGCAGGGCCAGCACCCGCGGGGGGCTCAGCACCCACAGGGAGGGCTCAGCACCCACAGAGGGGACTCAGCACTCACAGGGGGGTTCAGCACCCACAGGGTGGGCTCAGCACCCGCAGGGTGGGCTCTGCCCCCCCCCACCCCCCGCAGGGACCCCCGGACCCACCGCACGCGCTCCATGAGCCGGTGGTAGCGCCGGATCTCCAGCGACACCCGCGCCACGAAGCGCTGGTCCTCGGGGCACAGCAGCATGGGGGGCACCGACCCCCCGAAGAACTTCACCACGAACATGCCCGCCCTGCGGGGACCGACAGGGGACAGTGGGACAGGGGACAGCGGGACAGGGTTGACAAAGGGACGCAGTGACAGTGGGATAGGGGTGACAACGAGACAGGTGACAGGTGACAGCAGGACAGGTGGCAGGTGACAGCAGGACAGGGTGACAGTGGGACAGGTGACAGTGGGACAGGTGACAATGGGACAGGTGACAGTGGGACAGGTGACAGTGGGATAGGAGTGACAATGGGACAGGGACAGGCACGGGTGACAGTGGGATGAGTTGACAAAGGGACAGGGGTGACAAAGGGACGCAGTGACAGTGGGATAGGGTGACAGCAGAATGGGGACCGGTGACAGCAGGACAGGGTGACAACAGGACAGGGAGGGGGTGACAATGGGACAGGCACAGATGACAGTGGGACAGGGACAGAGATGACAGCCCTGGCACAGGTGTGAGAACAGCCCAGGCCCAGCCCCTCCAGGTGTCCCAGCACACCTGTTGATGGAGGTGCGAGCCCAGCCCTGGGTACAGGTATGAGCACAGCCTGGGGTATAGCTGAGCACAGGTGATCACTGATCCCTCCAGGTGAGCACAGGTGATCCCACCCCCCCAGGTGTGATCCCACCCCCAGGTGAGCACAGGCAGGTGCTGGCAGCCGCACCTGTTGACGAAGTTGCCCAGGTTGTTGAGCAGCTCGGAGTTGTTCTTGAGCTGCAGGTCGGCCCAGCAGAAGGAGCTGTCCTGGCCCTCGGGCCGCAGGTACAGCAGGTAGAAGCGCCAGACGTCGGGGGGGATCCCGGTGTCCCGGGCCATGTCCCCGAACACGCCCACGCCCCGGCTCTTGGAGAACTTCCCGTCCTCGTAGTTCAGGTACTCTGGGGGAAGGGGGGACACTGAGGGGGTGGCACTGGGGACACTGGGGGGGTGGCACTGGGGACACGGTGGGGGTGGCACTGGGGACACTGAGGGGGTGGCACTGGGGACATGGTGGGGGTGGCACTGGGGACATGGTGGGGGTTGGCACTGGGGACACTGGGGGGGTGGCACTGGGGACACTGGTGGGGGTGGCACTGCTCCTGGACACGGGGACCCCCACACCTGGGGACTCCCAGAGATAGGGACACCCACACCTGGGGACCCCTGGAACTGGGGACCCCTGAACCTGAGGACCCTCCACACCTGGGGAACCCTGGAACTGGGGACCCTCCCACCTGGGGAACCGCCACCTGGGGACCCCCTGGCACCTGAGGAGCCCCTGTACCTGAGGACACCCCCACAACTGAGAACCCCTGTACCTACAGACCTGGCATCCAAAAACCTCCCCAGTACTTGAGGCCTCCCCCACACCTGTGCCCTGTACCCGCACCCCATACCTGTCCCTGTACCTATTCCCTGTCCCTGTTCTCCTGTCCCTGTTTCCTGTCCCTGTTCTCCTGTACCTGTTCCTCTGTACCTGTCCCCCCACACCTGCTCCCTGTACCTGTGCCCTGTACCTGCACCTCATACCTGTCCCTGTACCTGTTTCCTGTCCCTGTTCTCCTGTACCTGTTCCTCTGTACCTGTCCCCCCACACCTGCTCCCTGTACCTGTGCCCTGTACCTGCACCTCATACCTGTCCCCCCACAACTGTTCCCTGTCTCTGTCCCTGAGGCTGCACCTGTTCCCCCACATCTATCCCCATACCTGTCCCCCCACACCTGTCCCTGCACCTGCACCCCATGTCCCCCCACATCTGTCCCCATTCCTGAGACCACACCTGTCCCCCCACACCTGTCCCTGTCCCCACAGCTGTCCCTGTCCCCACAGCTGTCCCTGTCCTGCCCCCAGCCGTACCTGTGGCGATGAGGTGCCTCACCAGGGTGTAGTTGTCATCGGCGCCCAGCAGCGAGCAGGGGAACACCACGCTGTGGAAGGGCACGTTGTCCTTGGCCATGAAGTTGTAGAGCTCCACCTGGGGCAGGTGAGGGGGCGGGTGGGGTCCCCAGCGCAGCCAGGTGTGCTGCATCCCCCCAGGGACCCCCCCCAGCCCCTCCCACCTGCTGGGGGTTCTTCCACCAGCGCTCCCAGTGCTCGGTGTAGGTGGCGGTGATGGACAGGTACCCGATGGGGGCGTCGAACCACACGTAGAACACCTGCGGGAAGGGGGGGTTATACCTGAGCAGGTGACCCCAGGGCCCAGCAGGGCACACCTGGGGCAGGGGTCACACCTGAGCAGGTGACCCCAGGGTGGGTGGGGGCCCAGCAGGGCACACCTGGGGCAGGAGGCGGGGTCACACCTGAGCAGGTGACCCCAGGGTGGGGAGGGGCCCAGCAGGGCACACCTGGGGCAGGGGGCGGGGTCACATCTGAGCAGGTGACCCCAGGGTGGTTGGGGGGCCCAGCAGGGCACACCTGGGGCAGGGGGAGGGGGACACACACCCACCTTGTCGCGGAAGCCGTCGAGGGGCACGGGGGTGCCCCAGGTGAGGTCGCGGGTGATGCAGCGCGGGCGGAGCCCGTCCCGCAGCCAGGAGCGCGTGATGTGCCGCGCGTTGGGCGTCCACTCACCTGCCGCCCAGGTGCGCTCCAGCCACGCCTCCAGCCGCCCCTCCAGCTGGGGGGGACACAGCGGGGTCACCGGGGGTCCCCTCCACACCCCCCCAAACCCCCCCGGGGCACTGCTCACCTTGGGCAGGTCCAGGAACAGGTGCTGGGTGGGCGTCACCACCGGGACCCCCCGGCACAGCTTGCACTGCGGGTTCTGGGGGGCAGGGGGGGCACATTGGGGGGCAAAAGGTTGGGGAGAGGTCCCAAAGGTGGGGGGCAAGGGACCCAAAGGTGTACGGAGAACCAAAAGGTATGTGGGGGTCCCAAAGGTGGGGGTGCCAAAACTGGGAGGGGGCCCCAAAGGTGGGGTGGGGCAGAGGGACCCAAAGGTGTGGGGGAGACCCAAAGGTGGGAGAGAAACCCAAAGGTGGGAGAGGGACCTAAAGGTGTGGGGGGTCCAAAAGGTTGGGGAGTCCAAAGGAGGGAGGGGGTCCCAAAGGTGGGAGAGGGACCCAAAGGTGGGAGAGGGACCCAAGGGTGGGAGGGGGTCTCAAAGGTGAGAGAGGGTCCCAAAGGTGGGGTGGGGGGTTCTGAGAGCTGGAGGGGATGTCCCAAAAGGTGTGTGTGGGGTCTCCGAGGCGGGACAGGGAGGATCCCATGGGGGAGGGGGAAGGGGGCTGTCCCCAAAAGTGGGTTGGGGGGTCCCCAGTGGTGGGAGGGGGGTCCCCAAAGGTGGGGGGCTGTCTCCAGAGCTGGGGGGGGGGGTGTGTCCCCTGAGGTAGGGACATGTCCCCAAAGTTCAGGGGTGTCCCACAGGTAGGGGGGTGTCCCCCAAGTGATGGGGGGTGTCCTCAAAGTTCAGGGATGTCCCCCAAGCTCGGGGGTGTCCCCAAACCTCAGGGGTGTCCCCCAGGGGGGTGTTCCTAAAGCTCAGGAGTGTCCCGCAGGTGGGGGAGTATCCCCAAAGCTCAGGGGTGTCCCCAAAGCTCGGGGGTGTTCCCAAAGCTCAGGGGTGTCCCCATAGAAGATGGGATGTCCCCAGGTGATGGGAGGTGTCCCCAAACCTCAGGGGTGTCCCCCAGGGGGGTGTTCCTAAAGCTCAGGGGTGTCCCCACAGGTGATGGGGGGTGTCCCCAAAGCTCGGGGGTGTCCCCACAGGTGATGGGGGGTGTCCCCAAAGTTCAGGGGTGTCCCCAAAGCCCAGGGGTGTCCCCAAAGCTCAGGGGTGTCCCCAAAGCCCGGGGGTGTCCCCAAAGCCCAGGGGTGTCCCCGAAGCCCGGGGTGTCCCCCAAGCCCAGGGGTGTCCCGGGGGTCCCGCAGCCCCACCTGCAGCTCCACAGCGTTGATGAGCTTCCCGCACTGGTCGCACTGGTCCCCGCGGGCCTCGGCGTAGCCGCAGGAGGGGCAGGTGCCCTCCACGAACCTGTCAGCCAGGTACCGCCCGCAGTCCCCGCACCTGAGCTGCTCCAGCGTGTCCTGCAGCACCAACCCCCGCGCCTGCAGCCGCTGGAAGATGTCCTGGGCGATCCTGGGCATGGGGGGAGGCGGCTGTCAGGGCAGGGGGGTCACCTGCACGGGGGGGCTCACCTGCAGGGGGGGCTCACCTGGCATAGTGGGATTCACCTGCTCTGGTGGGGGCCCACCTGGTCTGGGGGGACTCACCTGGTCTGGTAGAATTCACCTGCTATGAGGGGAATTACCTGGTCTCGGGGGGGATCACCTGATGCAGTGGATCTCACCTGCTCTGAGGGTGCTCACCTGCTCTAGTGGGATTCACCTGCTCTGTGGTGGCTCAGCTGTTCTGGGGGGGTGCTCACCTGCTCTGAGGGGATTCAGCTGCTCTGACAGCCTTCACCTGCTCTGACAGACCCCACCTGGTCTGAGGGCACTCACCTGGTCTGAGGGGGCTCACCTGGTCTGAGGGACTCACCTGGTCCAAGGGGACTCACCTGGTCCCAGGGGACTCACCTGGTCTGAGGGCACTCACCTGGTCTGAGGGGGCTCACCTGGTCTGGTAGAATTCACCTGGTCTGGTGAATTCAGTGGGGGGGTTCACTTGATGCAGCGGAACTCAACTGATCCGGGGGGGCTCACCTGGTCTGGAGGTGCTCACCTGCTCTAGTGGGATTCACCTGCTCTGTGGTGGCTCAGCTGTTCTGGGGGGGTGTTCACCTGTTCTGAGGGGACTCACCTGGTCTGAGGGGCTCACCTGGTCTGAGGGGCTCACCTGGTCTGAGGGCACTCACCTGCTCTGAGGGGCTCACCTGGTCTGCTGGGGCGTGGTGGTGCGGCCGAAGTGGTCGAAGGAGATGCGGAACCAGGCGTAGACGTCGGCGTGCACCTGGTGGTACCTGTCGCAGAGCTGGCGCGGGCTCAGCCCCTCCTGCAGCGCCCGCGTCTCGGTGGCCGTGCCGTACTCGTCGGTGCCGCACACGAACAGCGTGTTCCACCCACGGGCGCGGCAGTACCTGCGGACAGGGACCCCTCTGTCACACCTGGGCACACCTGGCACACCTGTGTGTTCCACCCGCGGGCGCGGCAGTACCTGGGGACAGGGACCTGTCACACCTGGGCACAGGTGTCTGTCACACCTGGCACACCTGCCGCAGGGCGGCAGTACCTGGGGACAGGGACCCAACTGTCACACCTGGCACACCTGTGTGTTCCACCCGCGGGCACCTGGGGACAGGTACTCATCTGTCACACCTGTCACACCTGTCACACCTGTGTGTTCCACCCGCGGGCATGGCAGTACCTGGGGACAGGGACCTGTCACACCTGGGCACACCTGTCACACCTGTGTGTTCCACCCGCGGGCGCGGCAGTACCTGCGGACAGGGACCTGTCTGTCACACCTGGCACATCTGTGTGTTCCACCTGCAGGTATGGCAGTACCTGGGGACAGGGACCTGTCACACCTGGGCACACCTGGGCACACCTGTGTGTTCCACCCGCGGGAGCGACAGTACCTGGGGACAGGGACCTGTCACACCTGGGCACACCTGTCACACCTGTGTGTTCCACCCGCAGCAGTACCTGGGGACAGGGACCTGTCTGTCACACCTGGGCACACCTGTGTGTTCTACCTGCAGGCACGGTAGTACCTGGGGACAGGGACCCATCTGTCACACCTGTCAAACCAGGGCACACCCGGTACACCTGGGCACACCTGTCACACCGGTGTGTTCCACCCAGGGGTGCAGCAGTACCTGGGCATGGCACACCTGTCACACCTGGGCACACCTGCGTGTTCCACCCACAGGCATGGCAGTACCTGCGCACAGGGCCCTGTCACACCTAGACATGGGCACACCTGTCACACCTGGCCACAGATTACCTATCACACCTGTGTGTTCCACCCCCACAGGCAGCAGTACCTGGGGGCACACCTGTCACACCTGTGCACAGGAACCTGCCACACCTGTGCATGGACACCTGTGCCACCTGTGCAGGTGTGCTGCCAGCACAGTCTCCCTGCTCATCCCTCAGTCCCAGGCAGGTTTCCCACAGCCAGCAGTACCTGCAGGGGACACACCTGGAGCACCTGGGCAGGTGCTGTGAGCAGCACAGCCCCCCAGATCACACCTGGTCACACCTGTCCACCTGCTGTGTCCCCCAGCCCGGGTGCTGCGGCCTCACCTGGCGAAGGTGTCGGCGCTGAGGACGCAGCCGATGATGTTGCCCAGGTGAGGGACGTTGTTGACGTAGGGCAGGGCACTCGTGATCAGCACGTTCCTCTCGCCCTCCACAGGTAACCTGGGGGGGGAGGGGCGTCAGGGGGGACCCCACACCCCCACGCCCCCCCCCAGCACCTGGGCACCCACACCGGGTCACCGGGACAGGTGGCACCGGGAGCTCACACAGGTGCCACTCACACAGGTGTCACTCACACAGGTGTCACTCACACAGGTGTCACTCACACAGGTGTGTCACACACTCACACAGGTGTCACAGGTGTCACTCACACAGGTGTCACAGGTGTCACAGGTGTCACTCACACAGGTGTCACTCACACAGGTGTGTCACACACACAGGTGTCACTCACACAGGTGTGTCACACACTCACACAGGTGTCCGTGGCTCCCGGGGTGGCAGTGCCTCAGGTCCCCGTGCCCAGGTGTCACTCACAGGTGTCACTCCACAGGTGTGTCACACACACAGGTATCACAGGTGTCACAGGTGTCACTCACACAGGTGTCACTCACACAGGTGTGTCACACACTCACACAGGTGTCACTCACACAGGTGTGTCACACACTCACACAGGTGTCACAGGTGTCACACACTCACACAGGTGTCCGTGGCTCCCGGGGGCGTAGCAGTGCCTCAGGTCCCCGTGCCCAGGTGTCACTCACACAGGTGTGTCACACACTCACACAGGTGTCACTCACACAAGTGTCACACACTCACACAGGTGTGTCACTCACACAGGTGTGTCACTCACACAGGTGTCCGTGGCTCCCGGGGTGGGGCAGTGCCTCAGGTCCCCGTGCCCAGGTGTCACTCACAGGTGTCACTCACACAGGTGTCACAGGTGTCACAGGTGTCACTCACACAGATGTCACTCACACAGGTGTCACACACTCACACAGGTGTCACAGGTGTGTCACACACTCACACAGGTGTCCGTGGCTCCCAGGGGTGGCAGTGCCTCAGGTCCCCGTGCCCAGGTGTCACTCACACAGGTGTCACTCACACAGGTGTCACAGGTGTCACAGGTGTCACTCACACAGGTGTCCGTGGCTCCCGGGGGGGTGGCAGTGCCTCAGGTCCCCGTGCCCAGGTGTCACTCACACAGGTGTCACTCACACAGGTGTCACACACTCACACAGGTGTCACTCACACAGGTGTCAGAGGTATCACTCACACAGGTGTCACTCACACAGGTGTCACAGGTGTCACTCACACAGGTGTCACTCACACAGGTGTCCTGGCTCCGGGAGGTCCCGTGCCACAGGTGTCACTCACACAGAGTGTCACACTCACACAGGTGTCACTCACACAGGTGTCCGTGGCTCCTGGGGGGGTGGCAGTGCCTCAGGTCCCCGTGCCCAGGTGTCACTCACACAGGTGTCACTCACACAGGTGTCCGTGGCTCCCGGGGGGTGGCAGTGCCTCAGGTCCCCGTGCCCAGGTGTCACTCACACAGGTGTCACTCACACAAGTGTCACACACTCACACAGGTGTGTCACACACTCACACAGGTGTCCGTGGCTCCCGGGGGGGTGGCAGTGCCTCAGGTCCCCGTGCCCAGGTGTCCATGGCGGCCGCGATGTCCTCGTCCGTCAGCGCCCGCTCGGGCCCCTCCTCGTCCTGCGGGCACCAGGTGAGGGGGGGCCGCCCTCACCTGTCCCCCCTCCCCCATGCCCGGGGCCGTACCTGGGGGTCGCTGCGGGGGCCCAGGTGAGGGGGGGGGTGCTGGGCCAGGTGTGCCCGCAGCTCCGGCAGCTCCCGCGGCAGCAGCGCGGCCGCCTCGCGACACGGCCCCCACTGCGACATGGCCCGGAACCAGGAGCGCAGCACCTGCAGCTCACCTGGGCAGGTGAGAGAGAGGGCACTGTGAGCACCTGCAGCTCACGTAGGTAGGTGAGATACACACAGCATTGTGAGCACCTGCACCTCACCTGGGCAGGTGAGATACACACAGCATAGTGAGCACCTGCAGCTCACCTGGGCAGGTGAGATACACACAGCATTGTGAGCACCTGCAGCTCACCTGGGCAGGTGGGACAGCATCATGAGCCCCCCCAGCTCACCTGGGCAGGTGGGACCCAGAGCACCTGCAGCCCCCCCCCCCAGCCCAGCCCCCCCAGTTCCCCCTGGTTCTTACTGGGCAGACTGGTCTGGTCCTGCAGCAGCGGGAACAGAGTCCCCCACACCACGACATCGGCCACCGAGGCGGCATCCTGGGGACACACAGAGACTGGGGACACTAGGAGGGCACTGGGAGGGCAATGGGGGCACTGGGAGGGGCACTGCGAGTACTGGGGACACTGGGAGTACTGGGGGTACTGGGAGGGACACTGGGGGAACTGGGAGGAGCACTGGGAGGGAGATTGGGAGGTTCTGGGGTCACCAGGAGTACCTGGGATGGACACTGGGACTACCGGGGGAACTGGGAGGGGCACTGAGAGCACTGGGGGAACTGTGGGCACACTGAGGGGCACTGGGGGAACTGGGGGCACTGGGTGGACTGGGAGGCACTGGGAGCACCTGGGGACAGGGTTGCAGGGTCACACCTGGGGTCAGGGCAGGGTCACACCTGGGGACAGGGCAGGGTCACATCTGGGGTCAGGGCAGGGTCACATCTGGGGACAGGTGCCAGCTCTGGGGTCGGTGCCAGCTCTGGGGTCAGTGCCAGCTCTGGGGTCGGTGCCAGCTCTGGGGTCGGGTGCCCCCCCAGCCCCACTCACCCCAGCCAGGTGGGCGCAGCCGCTCCGCGCCAGGTGCTGCTCCAGGTGGGTCAGGAGGGGCCTCAGGACCCCCAGAACCTCAGGGTCCCCCCGGCCCTGAACCAGCCGCAGGTACAGCGCGTGGGCAGCGACGGGCTGGGGACACGGGGACAGGGGGGTCAGGGGGGCACAGAGGGCACAGGGAGGAATGGGGAGCACAGAGAGGGTCAGGGAGGCACAGGAGGGTCAGGAGGTCATAGAGGCAAGGGGGCACAGAGGGGTTAGGCAGGGGGGTCAGAGAGGGGGGCACAGGGGGGTCAGGGGGCAGGGAGGTCAGAGAGGAAAGGGGGGCACTTGGGGGTCAGGGGGCACAGGGGGCACAGAGAGGGTACAAGGGGGGCATAGGGGGTCAGGGAGGTCATAGAGGGCACTGGGGGCACAGAGGAGTTGGGGGAAAAGAGGGGGCACAGGGGGCTCAGAGGGGTCACACTGGTCAGGGAGCACACACAGGTCAGGGGGCATGGGGGGGCATAGAGGGGTCAGACTGGTCAGGGGGCACAGATCAGGTCAGGGAGGGTTGGGGGACACAGAGTGGGTCAGGGGCACAGGCTGGGTCAGGGAGTCTGGGGGTCAGGGGGCATGGGAGGTCACTCACCTGCAGCTCAGTGGCCTCCCACTCCAACCACTGCCGGGTGAGGTCGGTGGGCTCCTCCCCGGCACAGGTAGAAATACCTGGGGGGTTATGGGGGTCAGGGGTGTTTGGGGGTTATTGGGGTGTTTGGGGGGTTATGGGGGTTCTGGGAGGCAGGGGGTGTTTAGGGGGTTCTGGGGATCAGGGGTGTTTGGGGGTTATGAGGGTCAGGGGTGTTTGGGGGACAGTGTTTGAGGGGTCAGTGGGGGGTTGGGGGATTGAGAGGAGATTAAGGGGGTTGGAAGGGGCTTTAGGGGGTTATAGGGTGGTTTGGGGAAGCTGAGGGGTTTGGGGGTCAGGAAGGTTTGGGGAGGTTTGGGAGAGGGGTGGGGGTTGAAGGTGGGGGTTGCAGGAGTTGAGTTGAGGGGGTTTGGGGTGTTGAGGGGTCGGAGGGGTTGGGGGACCCACGGGATGGTTTTGGGGGTGGGAGGGTCGAGGGGGTGTTTGGGGGATCAAGGTTGATTTTGGAGGGTCAGGGGTTTGGAGGGATTAAGGGTGATTTCGGAGGGTCAGGGGGTGTTCAGGGGAGGTCAGGGGGCTCTGGGGTCGCAGCCCCGGCACTCACTGGCAGATGGCGTTGGGCGAGAAGAGGACGGTGCCGCTCTCCAGCTCCAGCTCCAGCCAGGGGGCCAGGGGGCCGCAGGGCCGCTCTGGGAGGGGGACACACCGGGGGAGGAGGATCAGACCCGTCGGGGTCCCGGGAGGATCAGACCGTCGGGGTCCGGGGAGGGATCAGACCCGTCCGGGGTCCAGAGGGATCGACCGTCAGGGGCCGCTCGGGGGTGGGGGTCAGGCCAGGGTCCGCTCGGGGGCGGGGTCGCCGGACCCACCGGGGGTGTGGGGAGGGTCGGCCCCCGCTCACCTGCGGGGCCGCCCAGGTGTGTCCCCAGGGGCGCGGCCGCGGCGCCGGCGGCTGCGAACACCTTGAGGGCGGCGGGAGCGCCCAGGGACAGCCGGAGCCGCATGGCAGGACTGGGCGGACTGGGAGGGACTGGGGGCGGGGGCAGGGGCGGGGCCGGCGCGCGGGGCACGGCAGGAGGGGCGGGAAAAGGGGCGGGGCGGGAGATGAATGGTGGGCGGGGTCAGTACTCGGTAATAGCTGAGGGGCGTGGCCAGAGCCGGGGGCGGGGCCAGGAGATTCCGAGTGTCACCAGACTGGCTGCGTGGGCGTGGCCAAGGCAGAGGGCGCGGCCTGTGCCGTGAATATATGAATGGTTGATGAGGGGGGCGGGGTCGTGGGCGGGGCTGGGGCTGGAAAAGTGAGCGCGGGTAAAAGGAGAGCGATGAGAATTCCAGGGAAAATCCCATAACGGGACAGGCGGGTTGGGCTCGGGGGTCCAGAACAGGACAGAGGGGTCAGGCTCGGGGGTCCAGAACGGGACAGGGGGTCGGGCTCCGGGGTCCCATGGTGGGACAGGCGGGTCGGGCTCGGGGGTCCCGCGGTGGGGCAGACGGACCCATAACGGGGGTCGCGGGTTCCGGGAGACCCCCAAAACAAAAGGCTGATGAAACCCCCGTTCGTCACGTGACACGGTGGGAGGGGCCGGTGACGAGGCGCGCTCTTTGTGGGCGTGGCTACAATGACGTGTTGCAGAGTGGGCGTGGCCGGGGCGGGAGTTCTGCGGGGCCAAACCCCGCCCCAACTCTCGCGAGAGCGCGGGCTCGCGGTCACCATGGCAACGGGAACGCCACGCCGGGACCGCGATGGGAGGGGATGGGATTGGGAATGATGGGATGGGATTGGGAATGATGGGATGGGATTGATGGGATTGGGAATGATGGGATGGGATTGATGGGATGGGATGGGATTGATGGGATGGGATGGGATTGGATGGGATGGGATTGATGGGATGGATGGGATGAGATTGATGGGATGGGATGGGATGGGATTGATGGGATGGGATGGGATTGATGGGATGGGATGGGATGGGATGGGATAGGATGGGATGGGATTGGGAATGATGGGATGGGATTGATGGGATTGGGAATGATGGGATGGGATTGATGGGATGGGATGGGATTGATGGGATGGGATTGGGAATGATGGGATGGGATTGATGGGATGGGATTGATGGGATTGATGGGATGGGATGGGATGGGATGGGATTGATGGGATGGGATTGATGGGATGGGATGGGATGAGACAGGGTGGGATGTCCTGGTATTGGTTTCAAATGTCCTAGGATTGGTTTGGGATGTGCTGGGATTCCAAATCCAATTTCAGTGGATTTAACCCAAATTTTGGGAATGTAACCCAAGTTTCAATGGATTTAACCCAAACTTTGTGGGATTTAACCCCATTTTTGGGGATTTAACCTAAATATCCATAGATTAAACCCAAATTCATGTGGATTTAACCCAAATTGTGTGAATTCGAACCCCATTTCAAGGTCTTTAACCCAAATTTGTGTGGACTTAGACCCAAATTCCTGTGAATTTAACCCAAATTTCAACGGATTTAATCCAAATGTCTGTGGATTTAACCCAAATTTGTGTGAATTTAACCCAAGTTTCGTGAATTAAACCACAATTTCAATGGATTTCACCCCAAATTCGAGTGGATTTCACCCGAATTTTGTGACTTTCGGCCAAATTCCGTGAGTTTCACCCCGATTTCCGTGGATTTGCCCCCCCTGAAGCCACAACTCCCTGCCAAGTTTAACCATTTCTTTTATTTCTCCACTTAAATATTCTCTTTAAATACAGCAGAGCCCTGGGAAGCAGGAAAAGGGATCAGGGGAGAAGCTTTGGAGTCCCAGGGGGATTAAATGTGGAATTCAAAGGGAATTCAGGAGGAAAATATTGAAAGAAAAAAGGGAATTTGGAATAAAAAACGAAATTCGGAATAAAAAAGGAAATTTGGAATAAAAAAGGAAATGAAAAAGGAAATATTGAAAGAAAAAAGGAGGCAAAAAGGAAACAAAAACTGAATTAAAACTGGAATTAAAAAATACATAAAGAAGTAAAAATTAAATTAAAAATGGAAATTGAAAATTGATAAGGAAAGATAAGTTAAATTAAAAGTTACAAAGAGGAATTAAAAATTATAAAAAGAAGGGAAAATTAAAAGTGAAAGAAAAACATTAGAAAATTACAGAATGAAAATTAAAAGTGGAAAAAAATGAGTTAAAAGTTGCGTAAGAAAATAAAAAAAGAAAAACAAAATTAAGAGTTACATAAAGAGATAAAAAACAAAAAAGGGAATTAAAATTAAAAAGGAAGCAAAAGGAAATCAAAGGGAAATAAAAAGGAAATAAACAAAATAAAAAAGGGAGAAAGGAGGAAAAATGAATTAAAAATAAACAAATGCAAATAAAACTTACATAAAGAAATAAAAATTAAAACAGAAAGTAAAGTGGAATTAAGTTACACAAAGAGAAAAAAAGGAATAAAAAGGGGATAAAAAAAAAAGAGGAAATAAAACAATGGGAAATAAAAAGGAAATAAAAATAAACTAAAAAGGAAATTCCAAAATAACTTAAAAAGGAACAAAATCGGGACCAGAAGCTGCGAAGCCACTTTGGGGGGGCAGAGCCTTTTTGGGGACCCCCAGCCCGGGGGGGGGGAGGGGCAGCACCAACGAGGATCCCAAAAACCCCGAGCAGCAAAAATCCCTCCAAATCCACCCCGGGGAGGGAAAAGCCAGGAGAGATCCCGGGAATGCCGGGCCCTGGGAGGCACCACCCGGGGGGAGCCGGCACGGGGGGGGGCTTTGAACCCCCTGAAACCCCCCTGACCCCCCAAAAAACTCATTGAAACCCCCTAAAACCCCCAAAAAACTCATTTAAACCCCCTAAAACTCCCATGACACCCAAAAAAACTCATTGAAATCCCCCTAAAACCCCCCTGCCCCCCAAAAAAACTCCTTTAAACCCCCTAAAACCTCCATGACACCCCAAAAAACCTCATTTAAACCCCGCTGACCCCAAAATAACTCCCTTAAACCCCTAACCCCCAAAAACTCCCTTAAACCCCTAACCCCCAAAAACTCCTTTAAACCCCCTAAAACCCCCTGCCCCCAAAAAAACTCATTGAAACCCCTAAAACCCCACTGAAATCCTCCTTTAAACCCCTGAGTCCCCCAAAAATTCCTTTAAACCCCTCTTTAAACCCCCTCTGACCCCCAAAAAAACTCCTTTACCCCCTGAACCCCCTTTTAAACCCCTCTGACCCTCTCAAAGGCCCCAAACCCCCCCTCTGAACCCCTAAAAAAACCCACTTTGGACCCCTAAAAAAGCCTCTGGAAATCCCTTAAAGCTCATTTGATCCCCCTGAAACCCCTAAAAAAACCCTTTAAAGCCCCTTAACCCCCCCCTTGAACCCCTCAAAAAGCCCTCTGGAATCCCCTTGGTCCTTAAAAAGCCCGTGAGCCCTCACTGGACATCCCAAAATCCTCCTGAACCCCTTTTTAAACCCCTCTGACCCCCAAAAAACTCCTTTAAACCCTCCTGTACCCCCTCAAAAAAACCACTGAGACCCTAAAAACTCCACTTTGAGCCCCCTGAAACCCCTAAAAAAAGCCCTTTGACCCCTCCCAAAGCTCTTCAAATCCCCCCAAGGTCCTGAACCCCGTCAGAACCCCCAAAACCAGCGCTCTGAACCCCAAAAAATGCCTTTTGAAACCCCACTTGAACCCTTTTAAACTCCTCTGAACCCACCTGAAGGGCTTTTAAACCTCTTTGAATCCCCAAAATCCCCCTTGACCCCCTTAAAATTCCCCTAAACCCCCTGGAAAACCCCTCTGAACCCCCTTAAATCCCCCAAAATCCCTTTAAAATCCCCTCAGACCCCTGGAAAATCCCTTTGAAGTCCCTTAAATTCTCCCCAAAAAACCGCAACCCCCCCTGTCTGAACCCCCTTAAACCTCTAAAAAGCCCCTTTGAACCCCCTTAAACCCCAAAAACACACTAAAACCCCCATTTTGACCCCCCCAAACCCCTCTGAGACCCTAAAACCCACCTTTCAAACCCCCTGAAACCCCCTTGAACCCCCCCAAAAAACCACAGAAACCCTAAAAACTCCACTTTGAACCCCCTTAAAAACCCTTTAAGTCCCCCTAAACCCCCCAAAAACCACTAAAACCCTCATTTTGAACCCCCCCAAAACCCTCTTGAACCCCCCCAAACCCCCTCTGAAACCCTAACCCCCCCCCTTTGAAACACCTTAAACCCTCTTGAACCCCCCCAAAAAACCCTAAAACTCCTCCTTTGAACCCTCTGAAACTCCTAAAAAAGCCCCTTTGGACCCCCCCAAACCTGTTTTTAACCCCCCAGCCCCCCCTCAAGCCCCTTTCCTGGGAAGGAGACCCCAGCAGCACCGGGACCAGACCCCCAGCGGCCCAGGGACCCCAGCAGCATCAGGACCCCAGCCCCCAGCACCAGGGACCCCAGCACAGGGACCCCAGCAGCATCAGGAGACCCCCAGCAGCATCAGGACCCCAGCGCTGAACCCCCAGACTGGCGGGGGGAGTCAGACCCCAGTGTGGGAAAACTGCCGGGAAAGCCCGAGCTGAAACCCAAAATTCAGAGGAAAACGGGATTTGGGGGGGGATTTGGGGCCCTGCCCCCCCAGCTGGAGCCTGATCCCAGAATCCAGGAGTGTCCAGGGGAGCAACAGATCCCAGGATCCAGGAGCAGATCCCAGGATCCAGGGGCAGATCCCAGGAGTGTCCAGGGGGCAGATCCCAGGAGTGTCCAAGGAGCAGATCCCAGGAGTGTCAGGGCAGATCCCAGGATCGAGGAGATCCCAGGAGTGTCAGGGGCAGATCCCAGGATGCAGGAGGAGATCCCAGGAGTGTCCAGGGGGCAGATCCCAGGATCCAGGAGGAGATCCCAGGAGTGTCCAGGGGGCAGATCCCAGGATCCAGGAGGAGATCCCAGGAGTGTCCAGGGGGCAGATCCCAGGATCCAGGAGGAGATCCCAGGAGTGTCCAGGGGGCAGATCCCAGGATCCAGGAGGCAGATCCCAGGAGTGTCCAGGGGGCAGATCCCAGCCTGGGACGGGCTGGGGAACAGGCAGGGCCTCCCCCACATCCCGATTTTCCTCCACTCCCACCTGGGATTCCTCCTGGCCCAGCTTGAACTCCCCTGGCCAGGGCCAAAAAAGAGGGAAAAGCCCCAAAAATGAGGAGTTTCAGCCCAGGAAGCTCCAGAGCTCGGAGGGGTTTCCATCATTCCCGGTCCAAGGTGGGTCCAGAACTGGAATCCATCCCAGTGTGCCCAGTTCGCTGCCAGCGGAGACCTGGGGAGACCCCGAGGGGATTCCGGGGGTTCCCTGGGAATGGCACATCCATGGGCACACCTGGGCACACCTGAAGGGCTCCTGGGGCAGGGAAGGGGAGGGCAGCCAGGTGGGACCAGAGACCCAGGGGGTCCAGCTCAGGTGAGTTCTGCCTGGGGGGATCCAGGAGGCTCCAGCTCAGCTGGGATGGAGGATGGGAAGGGTCCAGGTGTCCCAGCCCAGGTGTGTCCCAGCTCAGGTGTGTCCTGGTGCACAGGTGTCTCTGCCAGGGGGGATCCAGGAGGCTCCAGCCCAGGTGGGATGGAGGATGGGAAGGGTCCAGGTGTCCCAGCCCAGGTGTGTCCCAGCTCAGGGGTCCAGCTCAGGTGTCCCAGCCCAGGTGGGAGGGATGATGGGAAGGATCCAGCAGGTCCAGCTCAGGTGTGTCCGGGTACAGGTGAGCTCTGCCAGGTGGGAGGGAGCTGCCCTAGGATCCAGGGGGCTCCAGTTCAGGTGTCCCAGCCCAGGTGGGATGGAGAATGGGAATGGCCCAGAAGGCTCCAGCTCAGGTGTGTCCCAGTCCAGGTGTCTCAGCCCAGGTAGGATGGAGGATGGGAAGGGTCCAGGTGTCCCAGCTCAGGTGCGTCCTGGTGCACAGGTGAGTTCTGCCAAGTGGGATCCAGGAGGCTCCAGCTCAGGTCTGTCCCAGCTCAGGTGGGATGGAGGATGGGAAGGGTCCAGGTGTCCCAGCTCAGATGTCTCTCCAGTTCAGGTGTCCCAGCCCAGGTGACTCTCCAGGTGTCCCAGCCCAGCTGTCTCTCCAGGTGTCCCAGCCCAGGTGTCTCTCCAGGTGTCCCAGCCCAGGTGTCTCCAGGTGTCCCAGCCCAGGTGTCTCTCCAGGTGAGCAGGGCCTGGAGCCCTGGCCCAGGTGGCCCCCCAGGGCGGAGCAGCCCCCCAGTCAGTCCCTCAGTCCATGGAATAAATAAGGAGGGGACGAGGCCGCTCAGACGGGCAGGGGGGGCAGCTCCAGGTGCTCCACCTGCTCCAGGTGCTCCGGGGGGCTTTGGGGAGCCCCCCCCTTGCTCTCAGCAGGGGGGGCAGATGGGACCCCCAGGTCCTCCCCGGGGGGGCTGCAGGTGGGGGCTGGGGGCTCCTCGGGGCCGTTCCCACCTTCCCCACCCACCTGGGGCTGCACCTGCCAGTGGGGCCCAGCGGGGACCTCGGCCAGGTGGGGCTGGGGGCACACGGGGGGGCTCCCCTGGGGACACACCTGGGAGTTCACCTGGGGACTCATCGGTGAGTCCACCTGGGGGCTCACCTGGGAACTCACTTGGGAGCCCACCTGTAAGCACACTTGGGGGCCCACCTGGGAGTTCACCTGGGGGCACACCAGTGAACTCATTTGGGGGCTCACTTGGGGACCCACCTGGGGGCACCCCTGTAAGCACACCTGGGAGCCCATCTCTGAACTCATTTGGGGACCCACCTGGGAGCACACCTCTGAACTCATTTGGGGGCTCACCTGGGGGGTCACCTGGGGGGTCACCTGTAAGCACACCTGGGAGCCCAGCTGTGAACTCATCTGGGAGCTCACCTGGGGATCCACCTGGGAGCTCACCTGGGGATCCACCTGGGGGCAAACCTGTAAGCACACCTGGGAGCTCACCTGTGAACTCACCTGGGAGCCCACCTGGGGGCACACCTGTAAGCACACCTGGGAGCCCACCTGTGAACTCACCTGAGGGCCCACCTGGGTGCCCACCTGCCGGCTGCTCGGGGGGGAAGCCCAGGACGGGCGATCCCGGCGGGAACGGAGAGGGGACGAGGCCGGGTGGGCACAGGGGGGGCTTCACCTGCCAGGCGGTGCCGTCCAGGTGCTCCCCCAGGACGCAGAGCCCGCCCCCCTCGCCCTCCTCGGCCTGGAGCCGGTCCAGCCGCTCGGCCGTCTGCAGGTGCAGCACCGCCCGCTCGTTCTCCGCCAGGTACTCCTGGAAGTCCTGAGTCTCGGGGGGGGCCCAGGCGGGGCCGGGGGCTGCTCCATCGCCCCCCTCCCGCTGCTCCTGCTCGTCGTCGCGGCCCCCCCTGCGGCCCTGCAGCTGCAGCTTCATCAGCGTGTGCAGGAAGTGCGTGCGCACCCGCAGGGGGTTGAACTCGATCCGGCCCCACGCGTTCCCACAGCCCTCCCGCGAGCAGCCGCACGGGAACGACGTGCGGTCCACCTGGGGAGAGGAGGGGAGGGGTGGGATCCACCTGGGACAGGGAGGGGATCCACCTGGGAAAGGGAGGGATCCACCTGGGAAAGGGAGGGGATCCACCTGGGTCAGGGAGGGGATCCACCTGGGACAGGGAGGGGATCCACCTGGGACAGGGAGGGGATCCACCTGGGACAGGGACAGGGATGGATGGGATGGGATGGCATCCACCTGGGAAAGGGACAGGGTTAGGATCCACCTGGGGTACAGGGATAGGTGGGATAGGATGGGGTCAACCCAGAACAGGGCTGGGATCCACCCGGGACAGGGACAGGGCTGAGATCCACCTGCAGGAGGGACAGGGCTGGGATGGGATCCACCCAGGAAAGGACAGGGACAGGGCTGGGCTGGGGTCACACGGGATCCCAAAGGATCACCCCCAGGGGATCCCAGAGCTCAAATCCCAGGGAGGGACACGATGGACAAACAATGACCCCACAACGGACACAAAGTTGGGCACAGCAGGGACACAGAGACAGCACAGACGTGGACATGGAAGGGTGGTGGACAAGGACACATGGGGACAGGGACACACAGGGACAGGGAGACGGATGTGCCACGGGCAGGGACATAAACCCGTAATGGACCCGAAGCTGGACACAGCAGGGAGAGGGACACAGCAGGGACAGGGACACAGCAGGGACAGGGACACAGCAGGGACAGGGACACAGCAGGGACAGGGACGCAGCAGGGACAGGGACGCAGCAAGGACAGGGACACAGCAGGGACAGGGACACAGCAGGGACAGGGACGCAGCAAGGACAGGGACGCAGCAGGGACAGGGACGCAGCAGGGACAGGGACGCAGCAGGGATAGAGACACAGCAGGGACAGGGACACAGCAGGACAGGGACACAGCAGGGCCTCCCTCAAGGAGCACGGACACAGCGGGTGTGGCAGCCCCAGCTGACCCCAAATGGCCCTGGTGACCCTTTCCCAGCTCCCCTCTGCCCCCCACCTGGCCCTGGTTGCCTCACCCTGCCCTGTGCCGTCTCACCTGTCCCTGGTTGCCCCGCCCTCCCCCCGTGCCCTCACCTGGCACTGGATGCCGGCCTGGCTGCAGGCGCAGGTGCGTGGCTCGCAGGTGAGGCGGCAGAGGCAGCCGCACTGCTCTCGGGACAGGCGCAGGGCCCGCAGCTCCTGGCGCTCCTCGGCGTCGATGCGGCGCACGCCCGAGGCGCGGAGCAGCGCCCGGCGCCGCTTGGTGGGCAGCGGCTGCAGGTAGAAATAATCGCCCACCTCCACCTGCCCCGCGTCCAGCTCGTCCTCAGACACGTCCGCCAAGGTGAGCCCCGCGGCCTCGGCCGACGGCACCGCCCCGTTCTGCGTCAGCTGGGGGCACAGGGGGGGCACCTGAGCAGGTGTGGCACAGCCAAGGACACCTGTGCAGGTGTGGCACAGCCAGGGACACCTGTGCAGGTGTGGTCACACAGGGGGCACCTGAGCAGGTGTGGCACAGCCAGGGGGCACCCAGGGACACCTGAGTAGGTTTGTCACACCCAGGGACACCTGTGTAGGTGTGTGTCACACCCAGGGCACCTGAGCAGGTGTGTTTTCCACCCGGGGGTCACCTGAGCAGATGTCCATCCCTCCCACCTGGACTTCCCCCAACACCTGTGCAGGTGTGTGTGTCCCCCCCACCGGGCTCCTGGGCCCACCCCACACTGGGCTTGTCCCCTCAAACCCCATCCAGGTGTTTCCCACCTGGATTCCTCCCCAGTACCCGTCACCCCCAAACCCCACCCAGCTGTTTCCTCCTGGTCAGCCCCAGGTGTCCCTCAGGGCTTCCCACCTGGACTGTCCCACAACCTGCCCCTCCCCAGACCCGTCCAGGTGTTCCCCCTTGAAGGTGTTTCCCCACCTCCCCCTCCCCAGGTGCTTACCCTCCAAAGTGTTTCCTCCCGCCCATGGTGTCCTCCCCCAAGGTGTTCCCCCCCCAAGGTGTTTCCCCTCCAGGTATTTCCCCCTACCCAGGTGTTTCCCCCTTCAGGTGTTCCCCTCCTCTAGTGCTTCCCCCCTCCCCAGTGCTTCTCCCACAGGTGATCCCCCCCCACAGGTATTTCCCCCCACCCAGGTGTTATTCCCTCCAGGTATTCCCCCCTCAGGTGTCCCCCCCCAGAGGTGTCCCCCCCACTCACCTCCCTCCTCCTGGCGCGCAGCTTCTCCCTGCGCAGGTGCTGGCGCAGGTGCTGCCGGTGGCTCACCTGGCGCAGGTGTGCGAACTGGCTGAGGCTGTACCTGCGGGCGCGGTGGTGCCGGGGGGCCATGCCCAGGGAGCTGCCGCCCGCGCTGGGCACGCAGGTGAAGCCCTGGCGGCGCGCAAAGTAGTACACGGTGACCTGGGCAAGCGCACCCGCTTCCCGGGGCGGCTGCGGGAGCGCCGCAGGATGGACGGGGCTGGGGGGACACCAGGGACAATGTCACCACGGGGACAGGGACACTGTCACCATGGGGACACTGTCACCATGGGGACACAGGGACAATGTCACCATGGGGACACAGGGACAATGTCACCACGGGGACAAGGGACAATGTCACACCCGCTTCCCGGGGCGGCTGCGGGAGCGCCGCAGGATGGACGGGGCTGGGGGACAGCAGGGACACTGTCACCATGGGGACAGGGACAATGTCACCACAGGGACAATGTCAGCACACAGGGACACTGTCACAACCGCTTCCCGGGGCGGCTGCGGGAACGGTGCAGGATGGACGGGGCTGGGGGGACACCAGGGACACTGTCACCATGGGGACACCAGGGACACTGTCACCATGGGGACACTGTCACCATGGGGACACCAGGGACAGGGACAATGTCACCATGGGGACAGGGACAATGTCACCACAGGGACACTGTCACCATGGGGACACCAGGGACACTGTCACCATGGGGACACCACAGGGACAATGTCACCATGGGGACACCAGGGACACTGTCACACCCGCTTCCCGGGGTGGCTGCGGGAGCGCCGCAGGATGGACGGGGCTGCGGGGACACCAGGGACAATGTCACCACGGGGACACCAGGGACAGGGACACTGTCACCATGGGGACACCAGGGACACTGTCACCATGGGGACACCAGGGACAGGGACACTGTCACCATGGGGACAGGGACAAGGTCACCACAGGGACAATGTCAGCGGACACTGGGGACACTGTCACAGCCGCTTCCTGGGGCGGCTGCGGGAACGGCGCAGGATGGACGGGGCTGGGGGGACAGGGACAGTCACCATGGGGACACCGGGGACAGCAGGGACACTGTCACCACACAGGGGACACCAAGGACACTGTCACCATGGGGACACCAGGGACAATGTCACACCCGCTTCCCGGGGCGGCTGCGGGAGCGCCGCAGGATGGACGGGGCTGCGGGGACACCAGGGACAATGTCATCACACAGGGGACACCAGGGACAGTGTCACGCCCGCTTCCTGGGGTGGCTCCGGGAACAGTGCAGGATGGACGGGGCTGTGGGGACAGGGACAATGTCACCACACGGTGACCTGGGCGAAGTGAACACGCTTCCTGGGGTGGCACCGGGAACGGTGCAGGATGGACGGGGCTGGGGGGACAGGGACAATGTCAGCACACAGGGGACACCAGGAACAGTGTCATGCCCGCTTCCTGGGGCGGCTGCAGGAGCGGCGCAGGATGGACGGGGCTGTGGGGACAGGGACAATGTCAGCACACAGGGGACACCAGGGACAATGTCACATCCGCTTCCCGGGGTGGCACCGGGAGCGCTGCAGGATGGACGGGGCTGGGGGGACACCGAGGACAATGTCACCACACAGGGACACCGGGGGACAGGGACAACATCACCACACATGGACAGCGGGGTCACAACAGGGACAGTGTCACTACATGGGGGACAGCAGGGTCACCACAGGGACAGTGGGGTCACCATGGGGACAATGTCACTACACAGGGGAGACAGGGGGGTGTCACCACACGGGACAGGGGTTGTCACCACGGAGGGAGGTTACAGGGGGGGTCACCACAGGGGGCAATGTCACCACATAGGGGGGACAGGGGGTGCCACCACAGCACCCCAAAAATCAAAAAAAATTCCTCAAAAATCCCCCAAATGCCCAAAGAATGTGGTAAAAACCACAAATTAAAACAAAATTCCCAAATTCCAAATTCTCCACAAATTACAAAAAATCCTCAATGTCCCCAAAATTCCAAAAATTCACCAAAAAACCTCCTCCAATAATTCACTGAAAACAAAAAACCTCCCAAAACTTCTCCAAAGTCAAAGATTTCCGCAAATGCCCCAAATCTCAAAAAAATTCCACTAAACAAACAAAAAAACCTCTAAAATTTCCCCCAAATCTCCCAAAACTTAAAAAACCAAAATTCCCAAACATTCCCTAAAACTCCACCAAAAAAACCCCAAATCTCCCCCCAAAATCCCAAAATGCTGCAAAATAATTACAAGAAATTCATAAAGTGCCCCAAAATTCCCTCCCCCCAAAATCCCCACCATGACCTGAACATGCTGGAATTGCCCCAAAATCATTACAAATTGCCCCAAAATCCCACAAATTCTAAAAAAAACCACAAAAGCCAGAAAACCCCACCAAAATCTAAAGGAAATCCCTACCCCCCAAAAAAAAGAAAATTTAAAAAATTTAAAAATTAAATAAAATTTTAAAAATCCCTAAAAAATCCCTGAAAAATTACTGGAAAATTCCTGAAAAATTCCTGAAAAACTCCCGAAAATTTCCCCCAACATTCAAAAAAATTTCAAAAGAATTTTAAAAATTCAAAAGAAATTCAAAAAAATCCTCCAAAATTAAAAAAAATTCCTAAAACGTGCCTAAGAACTTCCTAAGAAATTCCTAAGAAATGCCTAAGAAAATTCCTAAAATATTCCCCAAAAAGTCCTAAAAATGTCCCAAAAATATTCCTAAAAAATTCCCAAAAATATTCCTAAAAGATTCCCGAAAAATTCCTAAAAATTTCCCCAAAAATTCTTTTAAAGTGCCTAACAACCGCCTAAAAAATCGCTAAGAAATTCCAAAGAAATTCCTAAAAAAAATGCTTAAAAAGTCCCCAATAATTTCCAGAAAATTCCTAAAGAACTTCTAAAAAAATGCCTAAAAAATCCCCAAAATTCCTGGAAAATTCCTAAAAATTCACAAAAAACTGCCTGAAAAATCCCTATAACCTTGCTAAGAAATTCCTCAGAAATGCCTCAAAACTGCCAAAAAACACCCCAAAAAAGCCAAAAAATTCCCCCAAAATTCTCCAAAAACTCCCCAAAAACTCCCCAAAAACTCCCCAGCAGTACCTTAAAAATCACTATGAAATTCCTCAGAAATGCCTAAAAAATGCCTTAAAATTTCCCCAAAAAACCCCAAAAATTCCCAAAAAAACCCCCAAAATTCCCCAAAAAAAAACAAAAATTCCCCAAAAAAACCCCAAAAATTCCCCCAAAAAACCCAAAAAATCCCCCAAATCCCCAAGACTCCCCCAAATCCCCGTCCCCCTCAGCACTCACGGCCGGCGCTGGCGGAGCCGCCGCTGTCGCAGCTGTCGCCGCTGTCGCTCGTGGCCATCTCGTCGTCCGACGGCGACCCCGCCGATCCCGAGGATCCCAAAGATCCCGCCGCTCCTGCCGCTCCCTCATCCCGCAGCGTGGCCATGGGGGGCGCATGGAGAGCCCTGCGGACAGCGAGGAATCCCCCGATGGAATTCCCGATGGAATTCCCGGCACTTCCACCCTCTGATCCCACAGAAACCCCCAGAGCCAGCCCGGGAGGGATGGCCATGGAGATAACGGTGATTGGCGTTATCCCGGAATTTTGGGAATGCTCCAACCCCCCCACTCCATCCCAACCTTTCCCTTCCGGGATGGAATTCACCCAAACCCAAAGGAAATCCCCATTTTTTAAGGAAAGGTTTCACCCCTGGAATAACCTGATCCCTCCCTGCAATTCCCCAAAGTTTGGGAAAGCCTTGGGATGCTCCAGGAATTCCCAGTGTGGGATTAGGGAGGAGCCCCTCTGGGATTTTCCTGCCTACCCATCCCCTTGATCCCCAAAGGCTCCAAAAATCCCCGACATCCAATGGGAATATCTGGGATTTTGGGGAAGCTTCAGGTTGGGCCAAGGGATTTTGGGAGTGGATTCCCATTGGGAAACTCCCAGGAAGGATTTGGAATCCCTCTTGGATACACCTGGATCCAGCGGGATTGGGGGCAGGAGGCACTGATGGATCCAGATCCATCTGGAAGGGAAGGTTGGGGCCCTTCTCCCAAACATGGCAGGATGGGAATTCCCAGCTCACAGATTCAGGGTAAAATCCAGCCTTTTTTGGGTTTTTTTCTGGGAAGGGAAGTGCTGAATCCTGGGGGGAAAAGCAGGAAGGAAGGAGCTGATCCTGATCCCAATCCCAATCCCAGTGGGATTTTTGGAAGCCATCACAGAACCCAGAGAGCTGGAAAACTGGAATGCTCATCCCGATTTCCAAGAACGGCTGGAAATAAAAGGGTTCACTGCTCCAGAATTCTGGGGGTTTGCACTCACCTGGAGCAGGTGGGATGGGGATTAATCCTGGAAAACAACGGGAATTCTCCGGTTCCCACGGCCCCTCCCTCAGCGTTTGACTCCATTTTTCCTCCCTCATCCCAAATTCCCTCCAGCTTGGAACTGGGAAACCCCCTGGAAACCTGGGATTGGCAGATTTTATGGTTTCCCCCCGTTCTGACTCTCCCAGGAGCTTTTTTATCCCGGGAAAAGGAGGAGTTGGGATAACCTGGGCCTTTCTCGGGAGGGTGGGAAGGGCAGTCCCATCCCGGTGGATCCAAGGGGAGGATCCAGGTTTCATGGATTTTGTCAGGTGGGGGGATCCCCCCGTGGCTCCATCCTTACTTTTCCATGGAAAGGTGTTTTTAGGGGATATTGGGAGGATTTGGGGGTTCTGGAAGAGGGGGAGTGGAATTTTCTGCCTCCGCTCCCCCTGGGATTGGGATCAGGATCAGCTCCTTCCTTCCTGCTTTTCTCCCCCTTTCCCCCCAGGATTCAGCACTTCCCTTCCAAAAAAAAAAACCCAAAAAAGGTGGATTTCACCCTGAATCCATGGGTTGGGAATTCCCATCCTACCCTTTTTGGGAGAAGGGTCCTGGCCCAGGTTTGGGGGGGCAGCAGGAGCCCATCCTGGGGGGTCCCCCCTGTCCTGCTCCTCCTGATGGTCCGGGAGGGTCCCCCGTGTTCCCCCCCATCCCCCAGGTCCCCCTGGGAGCCCCTGGAATCATCCCGGGCTGGGGGGAGCCCCTGGAGAGGGGGACCTGCCCAAATCATCCCCTCCCCCCACACATTTGGGGTCATCTGAGTGGGCCCCTCCCCCCTCCAGGTGTGTCCCCCCATCATCATCATCATCATCATCATCATCCCCACCCCAAAGAGGCCCCTGTGCTCCCCCTCCACAGGGACAGCTGTAAGGCCACACCCCACCACATCCCCTATAGCCCCCCCACAAGTCCTATAGGCCCCATCCCCTATAGCCCCCCCTCAGCTATAAGACCACCCCCTACAGCCCCTCCAGCTGCAAGATCCTTCCCTGCAGCTGCAACGCCCCCATAGCCACTACAGAGCCCCCCATAGCCACTATAGAGCTCCCCAGAGCCCCTATAGAGCCCCCAGAGCCACTATAGAGCTCCCAGGCCTATAGAGCCCCCAGAGCCACTATAGAGCCCCCCAGAGCCACTATAGAGCTCCCCAGAGCCACTATAGAGCCCCCCAGAGCCACTATAGAGCCCCCCAGAGCCACTATAGAGCCCCCCATAGCCACTATAGAGCCCCCCCAGCTCTTACAGCCACCCCCCAGCCATAAACCAACCCCAGAGCCCCCCCAGATATAAAATCCTCCCATCCCCTACAGCCCCCCAGGACCCTCTGTAGCCCTCCCCAGCTATAACATCATCCCCTACAGCTGCAAGGCCCACCCATCCCCTCCATACCTCGCCCCATATCCTCTACAGCCCCCCATATCCCCTACAGCCCCCACAGCTGTAGGGTGCCCCCCCCCAATGATCCCCCATCCCCTATAGCCCCCATACCCTACAGCCCCCAATGTCCCCTATAGCCCCCTCACCTCTTACAGCTGCTCCCCCTGCTCTCGGATCTGCTCTGAGCTCTTCCCATCCCCTACAGCTCCCCTATACCCCCATACCCTCTATAGCCTCCAGTGTCCCCTACAGCCCCCAACGTCCTCTATAGCCCCCATCTCTAAGAGCCCCCCATTTGTCCCAGCTGCAGGGACCCACACCCTGTATAGACCCAGTGTCCCCCATAGCCCCCCACTCCTCCCAGCCGGAAGGCCCCGCACCCTCCACAGGCCCTATATAGCCCCTATAGGCCCTCGTGTCCCCCACAGCCCCCTCCCCCAAACGGGCGGCGGCCCCGCGGCCTGCCCGCCCCTCCCCGGTGTGCCCTGCACTCACCGGTGCCCGGGGGTTTGGGGGTCTGTGGGGTGTTTTTGGCGGGTCCCGGCCCTGAGGGGGGCGGTTTTGGGGGGGCGGGGCCGCTCCGGCCCCACCGCGCGCTCCGACAACAATGGGGCCGCGGCCGCTGCGCCCGCGCCTTTATAGCCGGCCGGGCTCACGTGACCGGCACCGCCCCGCCCCGCGGCACCACGGGAAACGGAGTCCCGCGGGGGAGGGGCCGAGGGGCACCATGGGAAATGAAGTCCGGAAGGGAGGCGGGATATGGGGGATCTATAGGGGATCTATGGGGGATCTGTGGGGATCTATAGGGGATCTATGGGGGATCTATAGGGGATCTGTGGGGGATCTATAGGGGATCTATGGGGGATCTGTAGGGGATCTATAGGGGATCTATGGGGGATCTATAGGGGATCTGTGGGGGATCTATAGGGGATCTATGGGGGATCTATAGGGGATCTGTGGGGGATCTATAGGGGATCTATGGGGGATCTGTAGGGGATCTATAGGGGATCTATGGGGGATCTGTGGGGGATCTATGGGGGCTATGGGGCTATGGGGATCTATGGGGCTATGGGGGCTATGGGGATCTATAGGGATCTGTGGGGCTATGGGGATCTATAGGGGATCTGTGGGGCTATGGGGCTATGGGGGATCTATGGGGATCTATGGGGATTTATGGGGCTATGGGGCTGTGGGGCTATGGGGATCTATGGGGATCTATGGGGCTATGGGGGATCTATGGGGGATCTATGGGGGATGTATAGGGGATCTATAGGGGATCTATAGGGGATCTATGGGGGCTATGGGGGATCTATAGGGGATCTGTGGGGGATCTATGGGGGCTATGGGGCTATGGGGGATCTATGGGGGATCTATGGGGGATATAGGGGATCTATAGGGGATCTATAGGAGATCTATAGGAGATCTATGGGGGATCTATGGGGGATCTGTAGGGGATCTGTGGGGGATCTGTGGGGGATCAGGCAATGCTTTGGGTGGGAAGGGACTTTAAAGCCTGTCCTGTCTCCCCCCGTGCTGTGGGCAGGGACCCCTCCCGCTATCCCAGGAGGCTCCAACCCGGCCTTGGACACTCCCAGGGATCCGGGGCAGCCTCAGCTGCTCTGGGAAACCCACTGGGGGTCTCTGGGCTGGGTCATGGCCAGCCCCTCCCCCTGCAGCCCCTCCAGGGGTGTCACCTGCTGAGGGTCCCTCGACCCCTCTGTCCGTGCCATCAATGCAGATTTTAAATCCCACTGGTCCCAGTTTGGACCCTGAGGGCCCCACTGGTCACTGGTGTCCAATATTGCAGGTGAGGCCCCAAAATCCACCACTTCCCCCTCGCTGAATTTCCCTCCAAAACCCCTTCAGCCCTTCCCAATCCCTTCTCAAAATCTCCTCCAATCCCAAGAAATCTTAAAAAGCACCCCCAAATAAAAAAAAAAAGAATCCCCCAAATCCCCCTCTGAAATCCTCCCAAATCCCCCCTTAAATCTCCCCCCAAAAAAAATCCCTTCAAATCAAAAAGTCACCCAAAAATCCTGCCAAAAAGTGCCCCCAAATGCCCCCAAAATCTCCCCTAAAAATCCCCCCAAATCCACAAAAATCCACCCCAAAAATCCTAAAAAAAAAAAAAAAAAAATCACCCCAAAATGCCTCCAGATCCCTCAAAATCCTCTAGAAATCCCCCCCAAATCCCCCAAAGTTTAACTGGGAATGACCCAGTTAAATTAACTTCAATATGACCCCAAATTTCCATGGAATAAGCCCCATTTAATGTTCCTGTATCCCAAATTCAATCAGGAATTACCCCAGAACTCCACCCTCGTGGAACAAAACCCCATTTAATGGTCCCCAATCGACCCCAAGCCCCCAAAGTGTCCCTGGGGGTCCCTCAAGGCTCCAGAGCAGGTGGAGGATCCCAGAGTCACAATCCGGTACCCTCGGGATTCTCCCGACATTCCCGAGGCTTCTGGAAGCTCCAGAGGTTGGAATTTGGGATGGGATATGCGAACACCCTAACAGCAAAAAATCCCCCCAAAAAAATCCAAAAAAATCCCCCAAAAAATCCTCCAAAACCCCTTCCGACCCCTCTCCCCCATCCCTCCTCAAAATCCCAAAAAATCCCCCCAAAAAAATCCTGCAAATCCCCCCCTAATCCCCCCAAATCCCCCAAAAAATCCTTCAAAAGCCCTTCGACCCCTCCCCCAATCCCTCCTCAAAATCCCCAAAAATCCAAAAAAAATCCCAAAAAATCCTAAAAAATCCCCCCAAGTCCCTCCAAAAAATCCTGCAAATCCTCCCCCAATCCTCCCAAATCCCCAAAAATCCCCCATAAAATCCCCCCAAAAAATCCTCCAAAACTCTTTCTGACCCCTCCCCCCAATCCCTCCTCAAAATCCAAAAAAATCCCCAAAAAATCCTAAAAAATCCCCCCAAAAAAATCCTGCAAATCCCCCAAATCCCCCTGAAATCCCCCACAAAA
The DNA here is from genome assembly GCF_022539395.1 of Myiozetetes cayanensis. Taxonomy (NCBI): domain Eukaryota; kingdom Metazoa; phylum Chordata; class Aves; order Passeriformes; family Tyrannidae; genus Myiozetetes; species Myiozetetes cayanensis. Next base: position 249,259 of record NW_026087842.1, on the reverse strand, counting down.
TCCCCAAAAAAATCCTCCAAAAGCCCTTCTGACCCCTCCCCCTAATCCTTCCTCAAAATCTCCCAAAAAATCCTAAAAAATCCCTCCAAATCCCAAAAAATCCTGCAAATCCCCCCAATCTTCCCAAATCCCCTAAAATCCCCCTGGAATTCCCCACAAATAATCCTCCAAAACCCCTTCGACCCCTCCCCCCAATCCCTCCTCAAAATCCCCAAAAATCCCAAAAAATCCTAAAAAATCCACCACAAAATCCCCAAAAAAATCCTTCAAAAGCCCTTCAACCCCTCCCCCAATCCCTCCTCAAAATAAAAAAAAATCCTACAAAATCCTAAAAAATCCCCCCAAAAAATCCCGCAAATTCCCCGCCAATCTTCCCAAATCCCCCAAAATCCCCCCAAAAAATCCTCCAAAACCCCTTCAACCCCTCTCCCTAATCCTTCCTCAAAATCCCCAAAAATCCCAAAAAATCCAAAAAAATCCTAAAAAATCCCCCCAAATCCCAAAAAAAATCCCGCAAATCCTCCCAATCTTCCCAAATCCCCCAAAATCCCCACAAAATCCCCCAAAAAATCCTCCAAAAGCCCTTCAACCCCTCCCCCAATCCCTCCTCAAAATAAAAAAAAATCCCAAAAAATCCCCCCAAATCCCCCCCAAAAAATCCTGCAAATTCCCCCCAATTCTCCCAAATCCCCAAAAATCCCCCCAAAAAATCCTCCAAAACCCCTTTGACCCCTCCCCCTGATCCCTCTTCAAAATCCCAAAAAATCCCAAAAAAATCCTAAAAAATCCCTCAAAAAATCCTGCAAATCCAGCCCAAATCCTCCCAACTCTCCTAAAATCCCCCCAAAATCCCCAAAAAAATCCTCCAAAAGCCCTTTGACCCCTCTCCCCAATCCCTCCTCAAAATCCAGCAAAAAATCCCAAAAATCCAAAAAAATCCCCCACAAAATCCCCCACAAAATCCCCCAAAACCCCTTTGACCCCTCTCCCCAATCCCTCCTCAAAATCAAAAAAAATCCTAAAAAATCCCCAAAAAAAATCCCGCAAATCCCGCCAATCTTCCCAAATCCCCCAAAATCCCCCCAAAAAATCCTCCAAAACCCCTTCGACCCCTCTGCCTAATCCTTCCTCAAAATCCCCAAAAATCCCAAAAAATCCAAAAAAATCCTAAAAAATCCCCCTAAATCCCAAAAAAAATCCCGCAAATCCTCCCAATCTTCCCAAATCCCCCAAAATCCCCTAAAAACCTCCCGAAATCCCCCCCAGTCCCATAAAATCGGATCAGGAACGACGCCAGAGCTCCCCCCGTGTGGAATAAAACCCCATTTAATGGTCCCCATCGTGACCCCAAGGGCCGGGAGCGTCCCGGGGGGTCCCTCAGGGCCCCTCGAGGCTCCGCAGCAGGTGGAGGATCCCGGGATCCAGCGGGACGGGCTCCAGGTGGCAGCGGAGCCGCCGCGCCGTGGCCTCGTGGCGCTCCCGCCGCCGCCACTCCCGCAGCATCTGGAAACTCCAGAGGACGGGAGCGCCGGGATTCTCCTCCTGGATCTGCTCCAGGCGGCTCCGCTCCATTCCCAGGCACAGAATTCCCACCTCCTGCCACTCCCGGCCCAGCAGCCGCGCGATCTGCATCAGATCCCTCTCCGTCAGCAGCCGGGAGTTCCCGACGGGATTTGGGGGTCCCGGAGAACCGGCGGGATCCCCGTTGGGGATTCCCTGGGGGTTCTCCTGTTCTCCCTGGGATTGCTGCTTCCCGGCGGGGTTTGGGGCGGCTCCGTTGGGGGTTCCCGGTGGGATTTGCCGTTCCAGGGGCAGCTGGAAGCGCTGGATGAGGTCGGGGCGGCCGAGCTGCCCGAGGGTCCCGGCGAGCACGGCCCGGGCCCGGCCCGGGAAGCGCTGCAGGAGGAGCCGGCAAAGCTCCGGGCGCGACGCCGGGATCAGGAGCCCCCCCGGGATCTGCCCCTCCAGCAGCACCTTCAGCGCCTGGAATTCCTCCTCTGGCAGCTCCTGGGCCACGGCCAGCACGGCCTGGCGCTCCTCCATGGGGAAAAGGGGGCCTGGGGAAAGGGGAGATCCTCAGGGGGGAAATTGTGGGGAAAATGGGAGAGATCCTGAGGGGGGAAATCCTGGGAAAGGGGGAGATCCTGAGGGGTGAAATCCTGGGGAAAAAGGGGAGATCCTGAGGGGGAAATCCTGGGGAAGATGGGGAGATCCTGAGGGGTGAAATTCTGGGGAAAGGGGAGATCCTGAGGGGTGAAATTGTGGGGAAAGGAGGAGATCCTGAGGGGGGAAATCCTGGGGAAAGGGGGAGATCCTGAGGGGTGAAATCCTGGGAAAAGGGGGAAAACCTGAGGCGTGAAATCCTGGGGAAAGGGGGAGATCCTGAGGGGTGAAATCCTGGGGAAAGGGGGAGATCCTGATGGGGGAAATTATGGGGAAAATGGGAGAGATCCTGAGGAGTGAAATCCTGGGAAAGGGGGAGATCCTGAGAAAGGGGGAGATCCTGGGGAAAGGGGGAAAACCTGAGGGGTGAAATCCTGGGGAAAATGGGAGATCCTGAGGGGTGAAATCCTGCAAAAAGGGGGAGATCCTGCAGGGTGAAATCCTGGGGAAAGGGGGAAAACCTGAGGGGTGAAATCGTGGAAAAAGGAGAGATCCTGAAAAAGGGGAGAAGCTGAGGGGTGAAATTCTGGGGAAAATGAGAGATCCTGAGGGGGGAAATTCTGGGGAAAATGGGAGATCCTGAGGGGGGAAATTATGGGGAAAAGGGGGAGATATTGCAGGGTGAAATCCTGGGGAAAGGGGGAAAACCTGAGGGTTGAAATCCTGGGGAAATGGGGATATCCTGAGGGGGGAAATTGTGGGGAAAAGGGAGAGATCCTGAGGGGTGAAATCCTGGGAAAGGGGGAGATCCTGTGGGGTGAAATGATGGGAAAAAGGGGAGATCCTGAGGGGTGAAATTCCAGGAAAAGAGGGAGATACTGCAGGGCGAAATTATGGGAAAAAGGGGAGATCCTGAGGGGTGAAATCCTGGGGAAAGAGGGTCAATCCCGGGGCACAAAGACTGGCGGGGCGGGGGGGCAAAGGAGTCCAATCCTGGGACACAAAATTCTGGGAAAAGTGGTCACTCCTGGGTCGTGAAATGCCAGGGAAAGGGGTCAAACCTCCCCTGAGCCCCCCAATCCCCCCTGCTGCCCCCCGTGTCCCATGAGCCCCCAGTCCCCTGGTGTCCCCCGTGTCCCATGAGCCCCCAATCCCTCTCAATGCCCCCCCGTGTCCCCTGAGCCCCTAATTTTCCCCAATGTCCCCCGTGTCCCCTGAGCCCTCCAATCCCCCCGGTGCCCCCTATGTCCTCGGTGCACCCCCGTGTCCCCTGAGCCCCTGTGCCCCCAGGTGTACCCCCAGTCCCCCTGAGCCCCCCGGTGTCCCCTGATGTCCCCTCCGCGTCCCCTGAGCCTCCCCGTGTCCCCAGAGCCCCCAGTCCCTCCCGGTGCCCCCTGTGTCCCCTGAGCCCCCAAATTTCCCCTGTTCCCCCGGTGTCCCCTGAGTCCCCAGTCCCCCCTGTGCCCCTCGTGTCCCCTGAACCTACCAGTCCCTCACGGTGTCCCCTGTGTCCCCTGAACCCCCAATCCCCCTAGTGCCCCCCGTGTCCCCTGAGCTCCCCAAATTCCCCTGTCCCTCCCCCCTGCTGTCCACCCCCGTCCCCGCTGCCCCGCCCGCCCTTTGTTCCGGGTCCCGCCGATCCCGGGGTGTTCCCAGGGACCCCCAGCCCGACCCCCTCCATTCCTCACCCCAGCCCGGACCTCTCGGCTTTCCCACCCCCGTTTTACCCCCGGGCCCCCTGAACCCCCAAAATCCCCCGAACGCCGCCCGGGTCTCACCGCGCTCGGTCCCGCGCGGGGGGCGTGGCCTAAACAGGGAGGGGGCGTGGTCTCAGCTCCCGCCAAAGCTGTTGCCGCGGCAACAGGGGCGTGGTCACGGGCAGGGGGCGTGGCCATATCTTTTCCCAAGGCCGTTACCCAATTAATAGAGGTGATTGGAAAGGGGCGTGGTCCCAGTCAAAGGGGCGTGGTCTCAGGTCCCGCCCAGCTGTTATGGAGAGAGGGGGCGTGGCCAGGACGGGGGAGGGGCGTGGCTTGGAGTGAACGAGGCACAACGTATGTCCGGAAAGGGGGCGTGGCTTTGGCGATGGGCGTGGCCTGGGGACAGCTGGGGACACCTGGGGACAGCAGGGGACACCTGGGGACAGCTGGGGACAGGCTGAGGGGTCGGCGAGCGACATCCCCTGTGAGACCAACTGCACCAACAGGCCCCACCCGTGGGGGGGACACCTGGGAAGGTGAGGGAGGGGCACCTGGGGGCACCTGGAGGACCCTCCCTCAGCCCCTCCCCAGGCAGTGAGACCCCTCCACGCCGTGAGACCCCTTTTTCACCCCCTTTTCCTCCTGTTCCAACAGCTTAACTAATTATTGTTATTATTTATTATTAATTCCAATTTTTTAATTTGTTATTATGGTTGTATTATTTACTATTTATTTATAGATTTTTACATATTATATTTGTATATTATAACTTTATATATATTTATATATTTATTTTATTTTTTATTTATTATTTCTGCTCATTTACGTTGCTTGTGTATTTACATATTTTTACATTTATATATTTATCAGACACCCCTCAGAGGGAGGGGGAGGAAAACAGAGCAACAGGCACCGTGGCCACTCCAACTGCATCTGGAGCAGAGAAATAACTCATGTTATTATATGTAAATTTACATATTATATATTATATTTTCAGATATTATTATATCTGCGTGTATTATGTATTTGATTATTATTATATTATTATTATTATTATTATTGTATATATTGTTGGGTGCTGAGTGACACCATCAGTGCCATTCCCAGGGACAGGGAGGATGGGCTGCTCCAGATCCACCCCCAGCCCTGGGAGACATCCAGGCTGGACAGAACCAACAAACACCCTGGAGCGGACTGGAAATGGGACCTGGGATTGTGGGAGGGACCTGTCTGGTGGTGTCCGTTGTCAGGATGTTCATCCCTCCAGGACTGTCCATTCTAAGGTTGTCCCCCTGTGAATCATTTCTTTTCCCACCCCTTTTGTCATCAAAGTCGTTGCTGTTCCTGTTCCTTTTATCTCGTTGTTGTTTCCAGTCAATTTTCTTATCCCAGCCCGTGATTTCTGCCGTGAATTGGGGACAATTCCCAAACCCCTCCACGTGTCCCTGTCCCTGCTGTGTCCCTGTCCCTGTGCCAGCCCTGTCCCTTGTCCCTGCCATGTCCATGCCCTTGGCGTGTCCTTGGCACGTCCTTGGCGTGTTCTTGGCATGTCCTTGGCATGGACAGACCCTGCTTGGTTGGGGGAGGGATTCCCAGAGGGCTCCTCCATCCCTTTGGACAATTCACCCCCTTCCCCACAGACCACACCCACTGAGACCACACCCACAGAGACCACCCCCTCCCCACATCTCCCCCATCCCCTATAGCCCCCAATATCCCCACAGCCCCCATCCCCTACAGCCCCTCCTCACCTTCACCCTCCCCAGACTGGCAGGGCCGGGGCAGCCCCTCCCCTCCCCTCGCCCCTCCCCCGGCCCATTTTTGGGAAGAAAGAGGCCGATTTCGGGCTGGTTAAAATCTCACCATCCATTGGGTAGAAAAGGGCGGGGAGGGGGCTGCCCCTCCCAACCCCTTCCCCAACAGGCCCGGGGGTCCTGGGGGTCCCGGGGAGGGGTCGAGACTTGGCACAAAAATCCAGGCGGCAGCGCGGGGAGGGGCTGTACAATAGAAAACCGGGGGAGGGGCGAGAAGGGGAAGGGGGACCCGGGGGACCCTGCCACCACCCCCACCCCCAAAGTACAAAAGAGCTAAAAACACCGCAGGGGGGCAGGGGCTCCAGGGACCCTGCGGACATGTGGTGGCCCCGGGGGTGGCACTGGGGGTGGTCCATGGCAGTGGCCCTGGGGTGCCCCAGGGGGGGTGGCCCGGGAGGTGGCCCCGGGGGTGGCCCGGGGCGTGGTCGTGGGGGTGGGGCCAGTGTTGGTGGCCCAGGGGCACCCTCGGGAGCAGCTGATGGCCCGTGTGGCACACGGGGTGGCCCTGGGGGTGGCCCATGGTGGGGATGGCCCTGGGGGTGTCCTGCAGTTGGTGGCCCCGGAGTCGCCCCGGGGTGGCCGTGATGACCCTGGAGGTGGCCCAGGGTGTCAGTGGCCCTGGGGGTGGCCCACGGGGGGTGGCTCAGTGTCACCCCGGGGTCGGTGGCCCTGGGGGTGTCCTGGGGGTGCCTCGGGGACAGCCAGGGGTGGTGGCCCAGGGGGGTGGCCCAGGGGGGGTGGTGACCCTCGAGGTGTCCCACGGGGCGGTGGTCACTCAGGGGGTGACCCACGGGGTGTGACCGCCCAGGGGTCAGCCTGGTGTCAGCAGCCCTGTGGCCCCCCCAGGGGCAGGGGTGGCCCGGGGGGTGGCCCGGGGGCGGTGTCCCCGTGTCCCCCGCCCCATCAGCACCCACGGGCGCCCCGGGGTGTCCCGTGGTGTCCGCGGTGTCCCGGGCGGGTGTCCGGCGGGGCGGGCCGGGGGCACGTCAGTCCCCGGCCATGCACTTGAAGCGGTTCTTGAAGAAGAAGAGGCGCTGCTTGAGGCGCAGGCTGTCGTCCCGCGCCGCGGGGTAGCGGTAGCGGTTGTACTGCCGCTCGCCCTCCGAGCGCCGCCAGGGCAGCGCCAGCTTGGACGCGTGATCCACCACCACGTCCTCGCACGAGCCCACGTGCAGCACCCCCAGCCCGTCGATGAAGAACTCTGGGGGGGCGCGGGGAGGAAAGGAGGGGGCACCCACAGCGGGCTCAGAGATGCCCCCCGGGTTGCTCTGCCCGGCCTCTGACCCCGGGGGTTTATTGGGGGGGGACCCCAATATCCCCCCCGTCTGACCCCCAGGCACCCCTTCCCACCTCTGACCCCCCCGGGCCCACTGTGGGGGAGATCTCCCCACTTCTGACCCCGTGACCCCACGGCGGGGGGACCCCATGACCACCACCACCCCCAGCAACCCCTCCCAGCCTCTGAGCCCCCTGGCACCCTCCCCTCTGACCCCCTGACCCCATGGTGGGGGACCCCTGACCCCACGGTGGGGGATCCAGCTGTCCTCTCCCGGGACCTCCTGGACCCTCCCAGCCCCTCCTGATCCCCTCCTAGACCCACAGGACCTCTCCCACGTCCCTGTCCCCGTCCCTCCCCCAAGCCTCCCTCCCAGACCCCTCAGGACCCCCTCGAATCCCCCCCGGGCCCCTCAGCCCCGCTCACCGAGATGAGCCACGCGGCGCAGGCGGGGGTCGAAGCCCACCTGGCGGACCTTGTCGGTGCGGGCCAGGAAGAAGTTGACGACGCCGTCGGTGACGACGCAGGCGGGGAAGCCGGCGAGGCGGTGGTGGAAGCCGGGCCGGGTGCGCAGACAATCGCCCCCCGCGCCGCCCCCCCGCACGCTCAGGCGCTGCCGGTACGTGGTGGTGTAACCCGTGATCTCCCGCACCGCGCCGCCCACCTGCGGGGGGAACGGGGCAATGGGGGGGCGGCACCGCGACCCCCTGGACCTCCCGGGTCCCCCCGGGACCCCCCCGACACCGCCCACCTGCGGGGGGAACGGGGCAATGGGGGGCCGGCACCGCGACCCCCGGGACCTCTCGGCACCCCCCGGGACCCCTCGACACCGCCCACCTGCGGGGGGCGACGGGGCAATGGGGGGCGGCACCGCGACCCCCGGGACCTCTCGGCACCTCCCGGAACCCCCCGGCATCGCCCACCTGGGGATGGGAACGGGGAATGCACCGGGACCCCCCCGGCTCCGCCCGTCTGAGGCTGCTGGGAAGGGGCAGCACCGGCCCCGGGATCCCCGCGACCCCCGGGACCCCCCAGCCCCGCCCAACCGCGGCACCGGGACCGCCCGGGACCCCCAGGATCGCCCGACCCCCGGCCCAGACGGGACGGGGCCACACTGGGGATCCCAGGACCCCCCCGGGACCGCCCGGGACCCTCAGGATTGCTCAACCCCCGGCCCGGATGGGACGGGGCCACCGCACGGGACATTGGGGACCCCCCGGGACCCCCAGCATCGCCCCCCCGGGGGTCGGGGCTGCTCTGGGGGGCGGTGCCAGCACTGGGAAACCCCGGGAAACCCCCAACATCACCCCCCCACGGCACCGGGAGCTCGGGACCCCCAGGAGAACCGCCCGTGGCACTGCCCCTCACGCCCCTCCGACCCCCCGTGTCTCCCCCGCCCCTGGAGCCCCCCGTGTCCCCTCTCCCGTGCCCCCACCAGGTCCAGGCTGGTTCTCTCCAGCACCGGGCACTGCACATGAAAACCGGGACCCCCGTCCCACACATGGGGGTCCCACCGGCCCCCGCCCCTGGAGCCCCCCCGTGCCCGCACCAGGTCCAGGCTGGTTCTCTCCAGCACATCCACGAGCTTCTCGAGCCGCGTGCGGGGCGTGAAGATGAAATCGTCGTCCACCCACAGCACGTACTTGGTGGTCACCTGCGACACCGCCAGGTTCCTCCCGGCGAACCAGCCCTGGGGGGCACCCGTGGGACCCTCAGACACCCCCCGCGGGGTCCCCACGGCCCCCCCGAGCCACGTGGTCCTGTCAGAGCCCCCCTCTGCCCCCCCAGACCCTGGGTACCCCAGACCCACTTGTCCCAGCCCCAGTGTCCCTCCCTAGGGTCCCACAGCCCCCACCCTGCCCAGGCCCCCTGCCCCCGAAACCCTGCCACCATCCTGTGTCCCCTCCCTGGGTCCCACAGCCCCGGCCCTGCTAGCCCCCTGCCCCCAAAAGCCCTACCATCCCCCGTGTCAAAAAAGCCCTACCATCCCTCCCCAGTGTCCCCCTCCTGGGGTCCCACAGCTCCCCACCCTGCCAGCCCCCCTTTCCTCCCCAAAAAGCCCTACCACCATCCCATGTCCCCTCCTGGGGTCCCACAGCCCCCGGCCCTACCAGAGCCCCCTGTTATCCCCCACACCCGTGTCCCCCTCCCTGAGGTCCCCCTCCTGGGGTCCTGCAGCCCCCATCCCTGTGAGACACTCCTGTCCCCCAAACCCTGCCACCATCCCGTGTCCCCTCCCAGTGTCCCCCTCCCTGGGGTCCCACAGCCCCCACCCCTGCCAGCCCCCTGTCCCCCACAAAAAGCCCTGCCACCATCCCATGTCCCCTCCTGGGGTCCTACAGCCCCCAGCCCTACCAGACCCCCCGTTATCCCCCAAACCCGTGTCCCCCTCCTGGGGTCCTACAGCCCCTCATCCCTGAGAGCCCCCGGCCCCCCCCAAAAGCCCTGCCACCATCCCGTGTCCCCCTCTCAGTATCCCTTTCCTGGGGTCCCACAGCCCCCCATCCCTGCCAGCCCCCTGTCCCTCCCCAAAGCCCTGCCACCATCCCGTATCCCCTCCCCGTCTCCCCCCTTGCCCTCCCTCTCCGAGGGCTCCGGGTGTGACCCGGGGAGGGTCTCTGTGCCCCCTCCCCCCTCCTCCTCCCTCCCCCGCGCCCCCGCGCCCCCACCTTTCCAAAGGGCATGAGGTAGTGCTCGAGGTGCGGCCCGGACAGGGGCTCGGGGCGCTGGCTGTCGTCGGCCACCACGATGGTGACGGAGGGGTAGAAGCGGCGGATGCTGGCGATCAGCGCGCGCAGTTTGTCGTAGCGCAGGAACGTCTTGGTGGCCACGGTCACCAGAGCCGAGATGTTGTACCCTGGGGGGGCGGGGGGGGCGCTGGGAGCGCTGGGGGCACTGGGGGTGCTGGGAGTGCTGGGAACCCGCAATGGGGGCACTGGGGGTGCTGGGAACCCGCAATGGGAGTACTGGGAGCACTGGGAACCCGCAGTGGGGGCACTGGGGGTGCTGGGAACCCGCAGTGGAAGCACTGGGAGTGCTGGGAACCCGCAATGGGAGCACTGGGGGTGCTGGGAGAACTGGGAACCCTCATTGGGGGCACTGGGAGCACTGGAAACCCACACTGGGGGTGCTGGAAACTCACACTGGGAGTGCTGGGAATCAGCAATGGAAGCACTGGGAGCGCTGGAAACCTGCTCTGGGAGCGCTGGGAACCCGCAGTGGGGGCACTGGGAGTGCTGGGAACCCGCAATGGGAGCACTGGGAGTGCTGGGAACCTGCTCTGGGAGCGCTGGGAATCCTCAATGGGAGCACTGGGAGCGCTGGGAACCCGCAGTGGGGGCACTGGGAGCACTGGAAACCCACACTGGGGGCACTGGGGGTGCTGGAAACTCACACTGGGAGTGCTGGGAGTGCTGGGAACCCACATTGGGGGCACTGGGAGCACTGGAAACCCACACTGGGGGCACTGGGGGTGCTGGAAACTCACACTGGGAGTGCTGGGAATCAGCAATGGAAGCACTGGGAATCTGCACTGGGAGCACTGGGGGTGCTGGGAACCCACACTGGGGGCACTGGAGGCGCTGGAAACCAGCACTGGGGGTGCTGGGAGCGCTGGGAATCCGCACTGGGAGCGCTGGGAATCCGCACTGGGAGCACTGGGAGTAGTGGGAATCCGCAATGGAAGCACTGAGCGTGCTGGGAATCCGTAGTGGGAGCACTGGGAACACGCACTGGGGGGTGCTGGGAGTGCTGGGAACTCTCACTGGGAGCACTGGGAACACACACTGGGGGGTGCTGGGAGTGCTGGGAACTCTCACTGGTAGCACTGGGAGCACTGGGAACCTGCACTGGGAGCCCTGGAGTGCTGCGAGCTCGTGCTAGGAGCGCTGACAGCACTGGGAACTCACACTGGGAGCACTGGGAACCTGCCCGGGAGTGCTGGGAGCACTGGGAGCACCGGTAGTGCGGGGGCACTGGTTTGGGGTGGGGGGCACAGGCAGGGCCGTTCGGGAGGCAGGGCCGGTTTGGGGGCTCCCGGTGCTCACCGCCGTCCCCGCCGCTGTCGCTGTCGCCGTCGCTGTCAGTGTCGCCGTCGCCGTCGCCGGCGGCCCGGGCGGGCCGTACAGGCGGGGGTGGGCGGGTGGCGGATGCGGATGGAGAAGGCGGCCGAGTGACCGTCGGTGGAGAACTGCACTGCAGGGCAAGGGGGGCTGGGGGGGCACCGGGGGCACCCGGAGGGAGGCGACGAGGGGGCTGGGGGCACGGGAGGTCACCGGGGGCACAGGAGGGACTGGGGGGAGGCTGGGGGTGCACCGGGGGCGGGAGGGGTTGGGGGCATGGGGGTACCGAGGGGGCACAGGAGGGCTGGAGAGGGCTGGGGGTATGGGGGGAGGCACAGAGGGGCAGGAGGCACTGGGGATACCAGGGATGCCGGGGACTGGGGGTGCTGGGGATCCTGGGGGTGCTGGGGGTCCTGAGGGTGCTGGGGGTCCCGTGAGGGGAGTCACTGGGGGTGCTGGGGGATCAACAGGGGGCCACTGGGGGTTTGGGGTGCTGGGGGTCTGCAGGTTCAATGGGAGGGCACTGGTGGTCCCGGGGTCTTGGGGGTCAATTAGAGGCACTGGGGGTTTGGAGATGCTGGGGTCTGCAGGTTCAATGGGAGGGCATTGGTGGTCCCGGGGGTCTTGGGGGTCGATTGGAAGCGCTGGGGGTTTGGGGGTGCTGGGGGGGTCAATGGAAGGGGAGCAATTGGGGGTCCCAGGGCTGCTGGGGGGGTCAACAAGGGGGCACTGGTGGTCCTGGGGGTCTGGGGGGTCAGTGGGAGGCACTGGGGGTTTGGGGGTGCTGGGAGTCCCAGGGGGATGCCCTGACCCCCCGGGGGTGCCCCCCGAGCCCCCCCGTACCCACCGATGTCAGCGGTGTCGGGGTGGAACTGGGTGTTGGTGTAGGTGACGAACTGCAGCTGCCGGTTCAGGTGATCCAGGTGAGCGGCGGCCAAGGACAGGTGTGGCTGCCCCTCCCCCCGCAGGGCCACGCCCTCCACCTCGGCCGCCACCGCCAGGGTCCCCAGCGAGGCCGTCAGGTTCACCTGGGGGCGGTACGTCAGGGGGGGGTCGTGGGGGAGACAGGGCAGGGACCCCCCAACACCCGAGGGGGGAGGGACACGCCCCTCCCACTCATAGACCACACCCCCCGCACGCTCCTCCCATTATTGACCACACCCTCCCCGTGCCCCACCCACAGCTGGGCACAGCTGGACACAGCTGGACACAGCTGGACACAGCTGGGCACCCCTCACCTGCCCCCCACCCACTCCCCACCCCAGACCCACCCATCTTTGACCACGCCCTGCCCTGGCCCCGCCCCCCGCGTGGCCCCACCCTCACCTGGTACCTGTTCCTGGGGGCGCCTGCAGGCTCAGCCCTGGGGGACGTGGGGATGAGGGGGCAGGGGGCACAGAGACCCCCTGGAGGGACCCCCTGCCCGTCCCCCTCCCCCAAGGACACCCCTCACTGAGCCCCCCATCCCTGTGCCCCCCGTCATCCCCCTCGTGCCCCCCACCCCCGTGTCCCCCCACTCTGTGCTCCCCCTCGCCTCCCCCGTGTCCCCTGCGTGCTCCTCGTCCCACCCCCGTGTTCCTCGTCCCCCGTGTTCCTCAGGCCCCCCGTGTTTCCCGGTGCCCCCGGCCCCCCGCGCCCCTCACCGGGCACCAGCACCGTCTGCAGCGGCCGCACTCCACCCCCTGCGCCGGGTACTCCAGGGGAGTTGGCCGGGACGATGAGCAGGCGGTCGGCAGGGGTCTGCACCCTGCGGGGGTGGGCACGGGAGGGAGTCAGAGGGTCCCACCCTGCCCCATCGCATCCTGCGGTGGGGCACCCACCGCGTACCCGGCCCCGGGGGTCCCACCCAGTCCAGCGGGTCCCACCCAGCCCAGGGGTCCCACCCAGCCCCGAGGGATCCCATCCTGCCCCGAGGGTCCCATCCTGCCCCAGGGTCCCACCCAGCCCAGGGGTGCCCTGGGTGTCTCCCTGCCCTGGGGCTGTCCCTCCCTTCCCCGTGGCATTCCAGGGTGTCCCCCTCCCTCCCGAGCTGCGGCCCCCTCTGCCCCCCAGGTGTCCCCCCGCACCGGTTGCGGTAGCTCCGGTACTCCCGTTCCCGCAGCCGCAGCTGCCGCGGTCGCTCCCCGGGGGCGAAGGCGCTGGCGAAGTCGAGCCCCCCCGGGCCGGGCCCGAAGAGCCTCCGGCGCAGCGGCAGCGCCAGCCCCGCCTCGGCCTCCGCCTCGCACGAGCAGCCGTTCCTGGGCAGGAGCCTGTCGCGACAGGACCGCTCGCACCGGCACCGGCACCGGCGGCGACACCGGCGGCGACACTGGTGGCACATGGACCGGCCACCGGCACCGCCCCGACACCTCCTGCGCTGCCCCCGATGTCACTGTCCCCACCTGTCCCTGTCCCGACACCTCCTGGCACTGTCCCCACCGTCACTGTCCCCACTGACACCTCCTGTCACTGCCCCCACTGTCACTGTCCCCACCTGTCCCCACCGACACCTCCCACCACTGCCACGACCCCGCCCCGGCACCCCATTTCAGCCCCCTCCCCCAACCGCCACCTCGTCACCCCCTCCCCAGGTGCCCCACACTCCCCCCGCTGCGCCCCCACCCACGGGTACCCCCCACAGTCCCCATCAGTCCCACCCAGCCCCCTCCTTGGGATCCCCCAACCCCTGAGTGCCCTCCCCGCCCCAAGGATCCCCTTTCCAGGGGTGTCCCCCTCCTGGGTCCCCATTCCAGGGGTGTCCCCCCTCCCCCGGTGCCCCGGCCCCTCCTCACTCCATGACGTCGTCCTTGAGGCGGAAGGGCACGTGCGGGTAGGTGCGGGCGGGGGGGCAGGGGGCGGCAGCCGCTCGGGGTGGGGGGGCCGGCGCAGGTCCACGCTGGGGGGGCCCTTGGGCGCCCAGAGGTGCAGGAGCAGCGCGGCCAGCGAGGCCGAGACCACCAGCAGCAGGCACAGAGCCCGCTGTGCCCCCCGCATCCTGCCTGGGGGCGGGGGGGCACCGTCACCACGGGGCACCGCCCCCCAGCGCGAACCAGTGCAAACCAGTGCGAACCAGTGTGAACCAGTGCCCCCAGTGTGAACCAGCGCCCCCCAGTGCTCCCAGCGCAAACCAGCACCCTCCAGGGTCCACCAGTACCCCCAGTACAACACAAAACCTCCCAGCCCAAACCAGTGCCCCCAGTGCAAACCAGTGCCCCCAGGGTGAACCAGTGCCCCACAGTGTGAACCAGCATAACTCAGCATCTCCCAGTGCCCCCAGTCCAAACCAGCACTACCCAGCGCCCCCCAGTGCTCCCAGTGCAAACCAGTGCCCTCCAGGGTCCATCAGTACCCCCTGTACAACACAAAACCTCCCAGCCCAAACCAGTGTCCCCAGTGGCCCCCGTGCAAACCAGTACCCCCAGTACAAACCAGTGCCCCTAGTGCAAACCAGCATAACTCAGCATCTCCCAGTGTCCCCAGTGCAAACCAGCACTGCCCAGCACCCCCCAGTGCTCCCAGTGCAAACCAGCACAGCCCAGTTCCAAACCAGTGCCCCCAGTGCAAACCAGTGTCCCCCAGTGTAAATCAGTGCCCCCAGTACAAACCAGTGCCCCCAGTACAAACCAGTGCCCTCCAGGGTCCACCCGTGCCCCCAGTCCAACACAGCCCAAACCAGTGCCCCCAGCCCAAACCAGTGTCCCCAGTGCCCCTGGTGCCCCCCATGCCCCCCAGTGCCCCCAGAGCCTCCCAGTGCCACCCAGCTCCTCCCAGTGCCCCCAGAGCCTCCCAGTGCCACCCAGCACTGCGGTGCCACCCAGTACAAACCAGTGCCCCCAGTACAAACTGGTGCCCCCGGTGCTGTTCACCATCGCCCAGTCCTTCCAGTGCCTCCCAGTGCTTCCCAGTACTCACCTCCCAGTCTCCCAGTTCAACCCAGTGCCCATCCCAGTGGCTGTACCTCCTCCATCCCTCCCCCCAGCGCCCCCCCAGTGCTCCCAGCGCTTCCCAGTGCCACCCCAGCTTCCCCTCAGTGCCCCCCCAGTGCCCCCAGTGCTTCCAGTGCCTCCCCAGTGCTCCCAGTGCCCCCAGTGCTCCCAGTGCTCCCAGTTCCTCACCTCGGGGTGGGCGCGGGTCCCGGCGGGGGGCTCAGCCCACGCTCATGGCTCCGCCCCCGCGGCACCACCCTGGGGACATGGGGACAGCGTGGGGGCTGGGACCCTCACACCCCATCGCGCCCTCCGAGGGACCCTGGTCCTTAGTGCCACTCCAACTCCCCGGGACCCCCGGCAGCCGTGGATTCCCGAACCCCCGGATCTCTGTGAGGGGGCTAAGGGGCAGGAGGGGCAAGGGTGGTCCTGGGGGTCTTTGGGGGGTCGATCCCTGTTGATGACGCCGGGGGCTGCAGGAGGAGGGGCCTGGGAGGGGTTTTGGGGAGAGCGGAGGGGTTGGGGAGAGGGAGGCCCAGGGGATGTGAGGGAGGGAAGAGGGGTGTCCAGGGAATTTGGGGTGGGGGAGCTGGGATTGGGGGCTGGGGGCTGGGGGTGCTGGGGAGTTGGGAGGGGGACTGGGATGGGGATGGGGATAGGGGATGGGGGTGGGATGGGGGCAGCAGGGACAGGGGATGGGGGGATGGGGGGATGGGGGGATGGGGGTCCGGCAGGTCTGGAGGGCCGGGTGGTCTCGGGGGCCGAGAACCCGGACTGGGGGTGCGGGGAGTGCGGGAGGTCTGGGGAGTAGAGAATTTGGGGAGGGGCAGGTGGGATGAAGGATGAGAGGGGATGTGCGGGGCGTTGCGGGGTCGGGGGATGGGGAGGAACTGGGATGGGGATGGGGGGGCTGGGGGCCCAGGGGGCGGCAGGGGCTGCGGCGAGCGGGTGGTCGCGGGGTGGGGAGGGTGATGCGGCTGCCGTGGGGTGCCGGGAGGTGCCGTCCCCGGCCGCGACATGTCGCGACAGGAGCGGGCCCGGCCCTACCTGGCTCCGACCGAGGGTCCGGGCGCTCCGCGGCACCGGCGGCACCGGCACCGGCACCGGAGCGGCCGCGACGGCGCCCCAAGAGGCTCCGGGGGAACCGCAGCTCCGCAGCCCCGGGGGCGGGGGGAGGGCTGCAGGGGGCGGGGGCGCAAAAGCGGGCAGGGGGCGATGCCGCCGCTGCCGGCGAGGCCTCGGGAGGGGCGGGGTCGCGCCCGCCGTGGGGATCGGCTCCTCCCGGGGAAGCGGCCACAGACCGAGCTTTGTGCCCACGCGTGGGGCGAACAACGGCCCCATTGAGGGCGGGGCGGGGGTCTGTCTGTGTACCGGGCTCTGCCTGTACCGGGGAGGCGGGGGCTCTGCCTGTACCCGGGGGCTCTGCCCGTTCTCTGCCTGTACCGGGGAGGCGGGGGGCTTTGCCTGTAACGGGGGGCTCTGCCCGTTCTCTGCCTGTACCGGGGGGATGGGGGCAGGAGCCGAGAGCTGGGGGGCTGCAGAGCTCTGGGAGGGGGCTGGGGGATTCGGGGGAGGGTGAGCTGAGTGGGCTCTGAAGGGGTTGAAGGGATGCTGGAGGGGTCCTGGGGGCGTTCAGGGACCCTGGGAGGCGCTGGGGAGAGATCTGGGGGTCTCGGGGACACCGGAGGCTCGGGAGAGACACCAGGGGCTGGAGGGGCAGAGGAGGGGCTGAGGGGGTTGAGTGGGTGGGTGAAAGGATAACGAGGGGTCCTTTGGGGGCTCGGGGGTCCTGCGGGGGCTCAGGGGTCTCCTGGGGGGGATGAGGAGTCCTCGGCAAGACTTTCGGGGTCCCCGAGGGTGTCGGGGTGCAGGGGGGACACCCGGGGCCGGTGGTGCAGGGGGTTCTCGGGGCGGACCCGCATTGAGGGTCCCACGCGCGACCCTCCCGGTGGTCTCAGCCCCCTCCCTCCCCCCAGGATCGGGTCCAGCCCCCCCTCCCGGTCCCGGGGACCACGTGACCCCCCGGGGGATGCTCGGTGCGCTCAGCCAATCAGCGCGCGGGGATCGCCTGCATCCCGCTCGGCCAATGGGAACGCGCCCGCCGTGATGTCACCGCGGAGTGGCCGCGTCATTGGCCGGCTCCGACCAATCCCCGCGCGCCGCGCGCCGCGCCCCTGCGGCCTCACCCTTCGTGACGTCATAGCACAGATCAAACCAATCAGAACGCGTCGAGCTGCTGACGGACAGGCCATCTGACCAATCGCGAGGCGGGACGTCCGGGGCGGGGCGGGGCGGGCGGTGAGGGCGGAAGCGGGAGGGGAGCGGGGCCAAGATGGCGGCGGGGCCGGGGCCCGCGGCCGGGGTCGCTCCTGGCGCTCCTGGCGCTGCTCGGGGCCTGGGCCGGGACCCCGCGCGGGGCCCGCGCCGCCCTCAACCTGCAGGAGCTCAGCGAGCTCAAGTACGGCCTGGAGATCCTGGCCGAGCCCGTGCTGGCCGGGCAGGTGCGCGCCGGGAACGGGGAGAGGGAGGGGGGCGATACCGGGACCGGGAGCATCGCCGCGGGTCCCTGCTGGGGGGTCGGGGGGAGTCCCATCTGGGAAGGGGCTCCGAGCTGGGATCGTCCCGGGGGGACTCCGGGCCGGGCTGGGGAGTGGGGGGTTAGGGGCACCGACCCTGGAAGGGGGTCCTGCCCTGGGGAGTCCTGGGGGTCCCCGAGGCCGGGGGGGACACGGAGAGGGGGTCGGGCAGGGGTCGGTGCCTCTGCCCTGAGGAGAACCACGGGCAGCGGGGCTGGGGATCCCGGGGGCACAGAGACACCCCCAGCTCAGGGTGTCCCGGCGGTGTCCCAGGGTTCTGAGGGGTCCCGGGGGCGTTTGGGGTCCCAGGGGTTCTGAGGGGTCCCAGGGGGCGTTTGGGGTCCCAGGGGTTCTGAGGGTCCCGGGGGCGTTTGGGGTCCCAGGGGTTCTGAGGTCCCCCGTGCTCTGACCCCCTGTGCCCCCCAGCGCCAGGCCGAGGACGTGGTGACCGTGGCCTCTCGCTTCAAGCAGCTGTACGAGTGTCGCCTCCCCCGCGGCCGTGGGACCCCCGGGCCCCCCGCGACCCCCGGCTCTACAACGGCTCGGGGGTGGCCGAGCTGCTGCGGCCCATGGGGGCAGCGCCCTGCCTCAGAAAGGTGGGGGGCACGAGGGGGGCACGGGGGGCACCCCAGCCCTGCCTCGGGAAGGTGGAGGGCACGGGGGCACCCCACCCTCTGACCCACCCGGGGGGGCACCCCTGTGTCTGGGGAGCAAGGGGAGGGGGCATGGGGGGCACCCCCACCCCCTGAGCCACCCCGGGGGGATTTGCTCTCTGGGGGGGCACATGGGGGGCACAGGGACACCCCCACCCCCTGAACTACCCGGGGGGGCTCTGCTGTCTGGGGGACCCTCACCCTCTGAGCACACCCAGGGAGGCACCCCTGTGTCTGAGGAGCAAGGGGGGCATGGGGGCACCACCCATCGACCTTCTCTGGGGGCTCTGCTATTGGGGGGGCACATGGGGGGCACAGGGACACCCCCACCCCCTTAACTACCCAGGAGGGGGCTCTGCTGTCTGGGGGGGCACACGGGGGGCACAGGGACACCCCACACCCTGAACTACCCAGGGGGCTCTCGCTGTCTGGGGGGCACTCCCAGCCCCCTGACTCCCCTGGAGGCTGTGCCACCCCCAGACCAAGGACTGGTGGACCTACGAGTTCTGCTACGGGCGCCACATCCAGCAGTACCACCTGGAAGGTGCCGGCATGGGGGGCTCAGGGGGGGCTCTGATGTCCCCCTGGGGCAGCTGGGGGGTCCTGGGGGCGGAACTGAGGAGTTTGGGGGGGTCTCAGAGGTCCCAGAAGGGGTGAGGGTCCTGGGGGTGTCTGCAGGGTCTGAGGGGTCCTGGGGTTTCACGGATGTTGAGGTCCCAGGGTGGGGAGGGCTATGAGGGGTCCTGGGGGGTCTCAGGGGTCTCTGAGGGGTCAGGGGGTCCTGGGGATGCTGAGGGATCCTGGGGGATCTGAGGGTCCTGGGGGTGTCTCAGGGGTCCTCAGGGTCTGAGGGTCTGAGGGGTCTGAGCCTGAGGATCTCAGGGGTCCTGGGGGGAGCTCAGATGTTCTGAGAGGGGCTGGGGGATCCGAGGGGGGGTGACTGAGGGGTTCTGTGGGGCTGGGAGGGCTCTGGGGGGGTCTGAGAGGTCCTGGTGGGAGGGTGAGGTGTCCATGAAGGGTCTGAGGGGTCCTGGGGGAGGGTGAGGTGTCCATGAAGGGTCTGAGGGGTCCTGGTGGGAGGGTGAGGTGTCCATGAAGGGTCTGAGGGGTCCTGGTGGGAGGGTGAGGTGTCCCCAAAGGTCTGAGGGGTCCTGGGGAGGGGGAGTGTCCCCAAAGGGTCTGAGGGGTCCTGGCAGGGGGGAAATGAGGTGTTCATAAAGGGTCTGAGGGGTCCTGGGGAGGGGGAGGTGTCCCCGAGGGTTCCCGGGGGGTCTGAGGGGCAGGGTGGCCCTGCAGCCCCCCCGATCTCCCCCTGTGGCCCCCCCAGAGTCGGAGATCCAGGGTGAGGTGCTCGTGCTGGGTTATTACCAATCCACCTTCGACTGGGACGACGAGACAGCCAAGGTGGGCGTTCCCCCCGCCCTGGGGGGGCACCAGAGGCACCCCGGGGGTCCCTGTGCCCACCCTGTGCCCGTGCCCACCCCCCCGTGCCCCTCCAGGCCTCCCAGCAGCACCAACTGCGGCGCTACCACAGCCAGAGCTACGGCAACGGCTCCCGCTGCGACATCACCGGGCAGGCCCGCCAGGCCGAGGTCAGGGTAAGGATTGGGGGCACTGGAGGGGCACAGGGGGGCACTGGGGGCATTATGGAGGCACTGGGGGCACTGGAAGCACTGGGAAACTGGGGGCACTGGGAGGGACTGGGTGTGATAGGGGGCACAAGGGACACTGGGGGACACAGGGGGCATTGTGGGGCACAGGGGACACTGTGGGGGCACAGGGAGGGCACAGGGGGCACAGGGGGGCACAGAGGGGGTCACCAACCTCCCCCCGCAGTTCCTGTGCGAGGAGGGGGCTGGGGATCACATGGCCTGGGTGGGGGCACTGGGGGGCACAGGGGGCATTGGGGAGGCACAGAGGGGGTCACCAAGCCCCCCCCCGGCAGTTCCTGTGCGAGGAGGGGGCCGGCGATTATGTGGCCTGGATGGGGACACTGGGGGCACGAGGGGGGCGTTGGGGCACTGAGGGGTCGCAAGCCCCGGCAGTTCCTGTGCGAGAGGGCCGGCGTTACGTGCGCGAGGTGGACGGGCCGCAGTCGAACCGTGCGTGCTGACGGTGCACACGACCAGGATCTGCCACCACCCCTTCCTGCAGCGCCCAGGGCTGGCCCACTGAGCCATCCGCTGCCAGCCCGCCTGCTGGCACCGCTGGTACGTCCAGTGCACGTGCGGGCTGCAGTCCTGAGTACCGCGGGGGATGGCGCTGTCACCTCCCTGGGGCGGGGCCGGCGCTGTCACCTCCCTGGGGCGGGGTCGGCATTGTCACCTCCCTGGGGCGGGGCTGGCGCTGTCACCTCCCTGGGGTGGGGATGGTGCTGTCACCTCCCTGGGGCAGGCACTGTCACCTCCCTGGGGTGGGGCCGGCATTGTCACCTCCCTGGGGTGGGGATGGCATTGTCACCTCCCTGGGGCGGGGCTGGCATTGTCACCTCCCTGGGGTGGGGATGGGACTGTCCCCTCCCTGGCCCTGTCCCCTCTGGCTCAGCACTGGAGCTGTCCCCCAGTGTGGGGCTGGCCCTGCTCCTGTCCCAGGGCTGGCCCTGTCCCCCTGTTCCTCTGGCTCATCCCTGTCCCCTCTTTCCCCTTTTGTCACTGTTCCTGTCTGTGCTGTCCCCCGGCTATCCCTGTTCCCTGTGTCCCTGTCCCCTGTGTCCCTGTGTCCCTGTCCCCTCTGTCCCCTGTGTCCCTGTCCCCTGTCCCCTGTGTCCCTGTCCCCTGTGTCCCTGTGTCCCCTGTGTCCCCTGTATCCCTGTCCCCTGTGTCCCCTGTGTCCCTGTCCCCTGTCCCCTGTGTCCCTGTCCCTGTCCCTATTGACCCTGTCCCCCTGTGTCTCTATTGCCCTAGTGTCCTGTCTGTCCTGTCCCTGTGTCCCTGTCCCTGTGTCCCTGTGTCCTATTGTCTGTGTCCCTGTCCCCTGTCCCCTGTGTCCCTGTCCCCTGTGTCCCTGTGTCCCCTGTGTCCCCTGTGTCCCTGTCCCTGTCCCCTGTGTCCCTGTCCGTCTGTCTACTGCTGTCCCTCTGTCCTGTGTCCCTGACCTGTCCCTGTGTCCCTCTCTCTCGTCCTGTGTCCCTGTGTCCCTTTCCCCTCTGTCCCCTGTGTCCCTGTGTCCCTGTCCCCTGTGTCCCCTGTGTCCCTGTCCCCTGTCCCTGTCCCTGTCCCCTGTCCCCTGTCCCCTGTGCCCTGTGTCCCTGTCCTGTGTCTCAGCCGACACCAAGCGGAAGGTTCAGGAGATCTCGGAGGAGCTGCGCTCGCTGGACACGCGGCTGTGGAGTGACAGGGACAGCGGGACCCCCCCCCAGCCCCCCCGGGGGGCCCACGGGGACGGTACGGACCCTGTCCCACCCCCTGGGGACAGTACAGACCCTGTCCCACCCCTTGGGGATGATACAGCCCCTGTCCTACCCCTTGGGGACAGTACAGACTTTGTTCCCACCCATGCCAGCTGTGTGTCCCCAAACCACCTGTGTGTCCCCCCAGTACCAGCTGTGTCCCCAAAACAGCTGTGTCCCCAAACCGTGTCCCCCCAGTGCCAGCTGTGTCCCCAGTGCCAGCTGTGTGTCCCCAGTGCCAGCTGTGTGTCCCCAAACCAGCTGTGTCCCCATGCCAGCTGTGTCCCCATGCCAGCTGTGTGTCCCCAGTGCCAGCTGTGTCCCCCCAATGCCAGCTGTGTCCCTATGCCAGCTGTGTCCCCAAACCAGCTGTGTCCTCCCAAACCACCTGTGTCCCCAGTGCCAGCTGTGTCCTCCCAAACCAGCTGTGTCCCCATGCCAGCTGTGTGTCCCCCATGCCAGCTGTGTGTCCCCCATGCCAGCTGTGTCCCCAAACCAGCTGTGTCCCTTCCAATGCCAGCTGTGTCCCCATGCCACCTGTGTGTCCCCCATGCCAGCTGTGTCCCCAAACGAGCTGTGTCCCTTCCAATGCCAGCTGTGTCCCCAAACCAACTGTCACCAAACCAGCTGTGTCCCCCCCCAGTGCCAGCTGTGTCCCCAGTGCCAGCTGTGTCCCTATGCCAGCTGTGTGTCCCCAAACCAGCTGTGTCCCCATGCCAGCTGTGTGTCCCCAAGCCAGCTGTGTGTCCCTAAGCCAGCTGTGTCCCCAAACCAGCCGTGTGTCCCCAAACCAGCCGTGTGTTCCCCAAACCAGCTGTGTCCCCAAACCAGCTGTGTCCCCATGCCAGCCGTGTGTCCAAACCAGCTGTTCCATGCTGCTGTGTACTCCGCCAGCTATGTCCCAATGCATGTCCCCCAATGCCAGCTGTGTCCCTTCCAATGCCAGCTGTGTCCCCATGCCAGCTGTGTGTCCCCCATGCCAGCTGTGTCCCCAAACCAGCTGTGTGTCCCCATGCCAGCTGTGTCCCCATGCCAGCTGTGTGTCCCCAAACCAGCTGTGTGTCCCCATGCCAGCTGTGTGTCCCCCATGCCAGCTGTGTGTCCCCATGCCAGCTGTGTCCCCAAACCAGCTGTGTCCCCAATGCCAGCTGTGTCCCCAAACCAGCTGTGTGTCCCCAAACCAGCTGTGTCCCCATGCCAGCTGTGTCCCCAAACCAGCTGTGTCCCCCCCTCAGCAGGGGACCAGGCAGAGCCAGCCCAGGATGTGGCACTTGGGGATGAGGAGGTGACAGTGGCTGGTGGGCAGCAGGACAGCGCTGGGGTGAGTCCTGGTGGCCCTGGGGACATTGGGGTGGCCCTGGGGACATTCTGGGGTGGGGGTGGGGGTGGATTTTGGGGTCCTGCTCCATCCCCCCTGCTCTCCCTGCAGGAGCCATCCCCGAGGGCAGGCGGTGGCCACGTGGCTGGTGAGTCCCGGGGTGTCCCCCTGTGGCCCCCCCCAATTGCCCCCCAGTGCCCCCCTGCCCCTCCCACCCCCATTCCGGGTCCCTCCCCGTAGATTCCCGGAGGAAAATCCACTTCAAGGTGATCCGGAGCCCCGGGGACCTCCTGCAGTTCATCGAGGAGCTCAAAGGAGACCACCAGGAAGGTGGGGACCCCCTCTGTGCCCCCCTGCACCCCTCCAGTGCCCCGGAGTCCCCTGACCCCTCCTGCCCCAGGCCAAGGGCAAGGCCCGTGAAGAGGAGGAGGAGGAGGCGGCAAAGGCTCCCCAGCCCCGGGGAGCCCCCAGCCCCGCCAGGCCCCCGGGCCGGGCCCCCGGGGTGGGGGAGGAGCAGGAGCAGCAGGAGCAGCGGGAGCAGCAGGAGGAGCAGGGGGAGGAGGAGGAGGAGGAGGAAGAGGTGGGGCCGCTGCTGGCGGGGCTGGAGCTGCTGCCGCGGGAGCAGGTGAAGAGGCTCAAGGAGGAGGTGAAGACTCAGATGGAGCAGGAGTTCGACAGCATCATCAGCGAGGTGCGGGCTGGGACCCCCCATCTGGGACCCCCACAGCGGGCTGGGAACCCCTGGTCGCTCTGGGGATCCCCCACACCGGGCTGGGATCCCCACCGTGCGTTGAGACCCTTTCCACGTGAGACCCCCACACCGGGCTGGGACCCCCCCACCTGTCAGCTCTGGGACCCCCAGCCAGGCTGAGCACCCTGTGACTGAGTTGGGATCCCCCCCGGGAGCTCTGGGGACCCCCAGGCCAGGCCGGGCCCCCCCCTTTGGACACCCCCCTGCCCCCCCTGCAGGTGGAGGAGGAGCTGGAGACCGAGGGGCTCAAGGGGGAGTTCGACCGGAGCCGCGTCAGCAGGACCCTCGCCAGCACCCTGAGCCACCTCATGGACCGCCTGGACCCGGGGACTCCCCGCGACCCCAGGCCCCCACGACCCCGGGCCGCTCCGGCCCCGGGGGCCCGCGGGGGAGGGCGAGGAGGAGGAGGAGGGAGTGAGGAAGGGCAGCCGACTCCCTTCGGCACCAGGAGCCCCCAGGAGCTGGAGGCCCCCAGAGGTCGCGCCCCAGCCCCAGGCCAGGAGCCCCCGGGACACGGGGCCCCCAGGGCGCGCGGGTGGAGAAAGGAGGTGCGGGAGCTGCTGGCCAAGGAGGGGCTGCGCGCCGAGGTAAGGGAGTCGGGGGGAGGAGGGTTGGGGGGGTTAGTGGGGAAGGGTTGGGGGCACCCTCGGCCCCCGGATCACCCCATGACCCCTCCCCCAGGGAAGATCGAGATCAAGATCGTGGCGGCGGCGGGGAGGAGGACGAGGCTCAGTGGCTCTCGGAGGAGGATTCGAGAGCCTGAAGGAGATTTTCCTCAGCATCCTGGTGAGGGGGCCAGGGGGCAACTGGGACACAGGAGGGGAACTGAGGGCTTTGGGGGAAATGGGGACACAGGTGGGAGACTGGGGGGAGGGGGCACTGAGGGCACTGTTTTGCCCCAAGTGCAAGGGAGGTCAGTGGGTGGGTTCAGGGGTCATTGTTTTGCCCCCTCAGGTGCAGGGGGGATTCAGGGGGGAACAGCAGTGACCCCCCAGGTACAGGGGGGGTTCAGGGGTCACTGGTGTGCCCCAGGTGCAGGGGGTCTATGGGTGGGTTCAGGGGTCAGTGGGGGCTTCAGGGGTCTGTGGGTGGGTTCAGGGTGTCACTGCTGTCCCCCAGGTGCAGGGGGTTCAGGGTGGGTTCAGGGGTCCCTGCTGTCCCCCAGGTGCAGGGGGGTTTCAGGGGGGGTTCAGGGGTGTTCAGGGGTCCCTGCTGCCCCCCCAGGTGCAGGGGGGTTTCAGGGGGGGTTCAGGGGGTGTTCAGGGGTCCCTGCTGTCCCCCCCAGGTGCAGGGGGGTTCAGGGGTCCCTGCTGCCCCAGGTGCAGGGGGTTTCAGGGGGTTCAGGGGGTTAGGGGTCCCTGCTGTCCCCAGGTGCAGGGGGTTCAGGGGGATTCAGGGGTCCCTGCTGTCCCCCCCAGGTGCAGGGGAGTTTCAGGGGGGGTTCAGGGGGGTTCAGGGGTCCCTGCTGTCCCCCCCAGGTGCAGGGGGGTTCAGGGGTCCCTGCTGTCCCCCCCAGGTGCAGGGCTCGGAGGAGGCGCAGCGGGAGCGGCGCCGGCAGCAGACTCTGGAGGACAATTATCGCTTCGTGTGGGGGGGCCACCAGGAGCCCCCCCCACCCAGTGACTCTGAGGACCCCGATTTCTGAGCCCCCACCTCTGACCGGCCCCCACCCCAAAAATCGGGGCTCTATCCCCGTCCTGGGGAGTTCCCAGAGGGCCCCCAACACACAGGGTCCCTGCCTTGTCTGGGGTGTGTGGGGGTCGCTGTGACCCCCTGGGGGCTCTGGACTGTTTGGGGGGCCATTGTGTCCTCCCAGGAGGCCCTGCCCTGCTGGGGGAGGGTCGCTGTGTCCCCCAGACTCTTTGGGAGTGATGAATCCAGACCCACGAGGGGCCCTGCCCTGTTGGGGGTCACTGTGTCCCCCGGGAGCCCCTGCCCTGTTGGGGGTCACTGTGTCCCCCAGGGCCCTGCCCTGTTGGGGGTCACTGTGTCCCCAGGGCTCTGCCCTGTTGAGAGGTCACTGTGTCCCCCTGCGCTGATACCGGGTGAATTTGTGACAGGGGGTGGCAGCCGGTGGCTGGGGGTGGGGACACGGGGGTGTCAGTGTCGTGATGCCACAGGGACAGGGGCAGTGCAGACAGGGGGACATGGGAGTGAAAGGGACACAGGGTGGCACCGGGGTGGCGTGGGAGGCAGCGACACAGGGATGGCAGAGGCAGTGGGGTGGCACCATGGTGGGGCTGGATCCACGACTCCTGCTCCTCCCAGGGCACGGGGATGAGGGGACACGGGGTGTCCGGGACACAGGGCGGCACCAGGGTGGCGTGGGAGGTGGGCACACAGGGGTTCCAGGGACTGCACCCATTGGGGTGTGGGGTCACAGCGCATCAGGGGCCATGCTGTGACACCGGGGGGATAGGGCGGGTGGGGACAGAGCGGCGGCAGGGACAGGAGGTGGCACCGCAGCGACACCGCAGTGACAATCTGGGACCACGGGGGGACACGGGGGCGGGGCCGCGGGGACACACCCACCGGGAGGACTCGTGGGTGGGCTTGCAGCGGCCGCGCGGGTTCTGCTCCCAGATGCTGTTGGCCGTGGCGTTGCCGATGGCCGTGAGCACCAGGGTGAGCTCGCGGGGCCAATCGTCCAGGTCCAGCGAGCGCACGCGCGACACGTGCGTGCCCAGGTTGCGGTGGATGCCCGAGCACTCGATGCAGATCAGGGCGCCCAGGTTCAGGCTGGCCCACGTGGGGTCTGGGGGCACAGGGAGGGGGGGGGGTGGCCCGTGGCACAGCCCGGGGTGGCCAGGTGGGCACTGCACGGCCCGTGGCACCCTCTGGCTTAGGGCAGCCCACGGTGCGGGGCAAGGGGGGACCCAGGCCTGGTGTGGCACGTGGTGACACACGGTGTGACCCAGGGCCTGATGTGACACGTGGTGTGATACCCGGTGTGACCCATGGTGTGATACCTGGTGTGACCCAGGGCCTGGTGTGACACGTGGTGTGGCACACAGTGTGACCCAGGGCCTGGTGTGACACGTGGTGACCCATGGTGGGCACCTGCTGTGAACCAGGGCCTGGTGTGGCAGCCGGTGTGACCCAGGCCTGATGTGGCACCCGGTGTGGCACCTGGTGTGACCCAGGGCCTGGTGTGACACGTGGTGTCACACGGTGTGGCACCCGCTGTGACCCCGGGCAGTGTCCCAAGAGGCATCGTGTGGCATGGGGTGACCCCTGACATCACGTGGCCCATGGCACTGAGTGGCCCACGGCACGGTGTCACCCGTGGCTCCATGTGGCCTGTGCCACCCGTGACATCCTGTGACACACAGTGCCACATGGCCCAGGACACCACGTGGCACCACGTGGCCCATGTCCCTCCCTTGCCCTGCCGGTCAGGTGGCCCACGGCTGGTGGCACGATGTCACCCCGTGGCACTGTGTGACACCGTGTGACACCATCCCCTTCCCCGGCACAGGACACCACAGGGCCCGTGTCCCCAGGTCACCTCTGGGCCCGTGTCCCCCTGTGTCCCCCCCGTGTCCCCCCACTCACTGGGTGCCCCGCAGTCCACGCAGAGCGAGTTCCCGCGGGCGTTACGGATGGCCTGGATGGCCACGGCCTCGCTCTGGGAGTCCATGCGTGCCTGAGGGGAGAACAGGGGGCTCAGGGGGCGGGAGGGCCACACGGGAGGTGACACTGCGTCCCCTCCCCGGCCCCCCCCGGGGGGTCCCACCTTGTTCTTGCTGCTCTCGCAGCACTGCAGGCTGGCCAGGATCTGGCTCTCGATCGCCTGCACCCACGCGTCGCGCTCCTCGAAGCTGCCGGCCTCGAAGTGCCACGTCTGCCCCGTGCTCGACACGATCAGGAACTCGAAGTTTTCCTCCTCTGCAGGACCAGAGACCCCCGGCGTGGAGGACGGTGGGATGGGGGTCTCTCACCCTGGGGCACCGGGCTGCCCCAGTGCCCCCGCTCCGCGCCCCCAGATTCTGCCCGACGCCCCCTCCCGGAGGTGCCCACCCCGACCCGCTCCCGGGGACCCCCGTGTGGGCGCGGGGGATGCGCTGGCGGCAGGCAAAGGTCGGGGGAGGGCACAGCCACATGCGGGGGAGGCACCGCGGGCGCCACGTTACCTGTTTTATAAATATTTCTTAAACTACCAAAGCTTTTTAATTTCCACATTTTGCGCTTGGCTGCGGAGGGTCCGGGCAGCGGCAGCGGAGAGAGGAAAGGGGGACACAGTCAGGGGGGCCCCGGGGGCGGTGCGGGGGGGGTGGCAGGCGGTGGCGCAGCGAGGGGGGCGCGTGGGCAGCGTGGCCGAGCGTGGCACGGTGGGTGGGGGGCAGGATCGGCCCCGGATCCTCCCCCCGGGGTGTCCTCGCTGGGGTGGACGTGGGTGCCGTGGGTGAGCCGGGGCCGGGGACACGAGCCCGTGGCACTCACCCTCCGCCTGCCCCGCCGAGCCCTCGGTCTTGGACGGCGTCATCAGCTTCTTCCGCCGGTGCTTCTTCCTGTCGACCAGGGGGGACGGGGGGGGGTCCCTGCCCGCGCTGCCCGGGCTGGACATGGCCTCGAAGGGGGTGTCTGCAGGGGGACCACACGAGGGGGGCTGCGGGACCCGCGGGCACCGGGGACGCCGAGCTCAGTGGGCACTGCGGGCACCACGGGCACCGGGGACAAGGGAGCTCCCTGGGGACACTGCGGCCACCAGAGGGACACTGGGACCAGCAGGGACACCGAGGCCACCAGGGCCACCAAGACCATCAGGGTCACTGAGGTCACCAGGCTCACGAGGACAAGGGGACACCAGGAACTCAGGGGCCACCAGGGCCACCGGGGCCACCAGGGACACCGGGACCACCAGGGCCACCAAAGGCCACCAGGTCCCTGGGCTCACCAAACCCACCAGGGTCATCACGGCCACCAGGGCCACCAGAGGGCCAAACCCACAGGCATCGGCCACCGCCAAGGTCCCAGGCCGGTCCCGGCTCAGCAGGACCACCTGGCTCTCTGTGGCCTCTGGAACCACCATGACCACCAAGAGGTCCTCGAGCTCCTCAGGAGGCCCTGCGCTCGATGAGGCTACCACAGGCTGGTCCCTGGTCGGTCCCTGACCGGTCCCTGGTCAGTCCCTGGCCATGCCCCGGGAGGTGGTCGTGTCCCCAGGCGTGCTGGTGGCAGTGCCAGCGCCAGTGGCACTCACCTGCGGCGATGAGCTTGGCGCTGGAGGCCGAGGCGCAGCGCTGCAGCGACCGCTCGCCCTTGCCCACCACCTTCAGCCCCGGCTCGGGGGGTAGGCTCAGCCCCACGGAGGGGACACCGCCTGTGGGGGGGACAGACAGTGACAGACGGTCCCCCCGGTGTCTCCCCCGCCCCGGGGTCCCCCCAGCACTCACCCCCCGGCTCGGGGTCCCCCCAGCACTCACCCCCCGGCTCGGGGTCCCGCACCAGCCCGTTGATGCTGGCGGAGGGGCCGCAGGCGGAGATGGCCCTGGGCGGGCGCTTGCCGGGCACCTTGACCGTGGTGCGGAGCAGATCCATCTCCTTGCCGTGCGTGCTGTGGATGTAGTCCTGGGGGGCACCGGGGGGGTCACACGGGCCCCCCACGGTCCAGGGGGCTGTGTGGGGCCGGGGACACTCACGTTGATGCTGGGGTGGTAGAAGAGGAGCCCGTTGCTGGACAGGGTCACGTACTTCTTCTTCCACTCCTTGTTCAGGGAGTTGCCGCTGCGCTTGAGCAGGAAGCTCTGGGGACAGGGGGCGGTTGAAGGGACACGGGGGACGCTGGGACCCCACCCGTGTCCCCTGCCAGGGCCACCACCCACCTGTTTGATGGGGATGGCGCGGCCGCTGCCAGTGACCTCGCCACGGCTGTCCAGGCTGCGCTTCTCTGAGTCGCTGCCACGGCGAGTCTGCTGGGACAGGGATGGGGACAGGGATGGGGACAGGATGGGGACAGGGATGGGGACAGGGCCGGGGACATGTGGCATGGATGGGGACACTGCAGTGCCCTCGAGTCCCCCAGTGCTGGAGTCCCAGTTTGCCACAGAGCCCATGGCTGGGTGCTCGCGTGTCCCCCAGTGCCACCACCCTCAGTAGGTGCCACATGTCCCTTGCTGCCACTCCCCTGCCAGTGGGCACTGTGGATGTCACGTGTCCCCCCCCGTGTCACCCCTGCCAAGGGGACACTGTGGATGCTGCCCTCCCAGTGCCACCACCCCTCCAGGGCACTGCTCTGTGTCCCCCCGTGCCTCCCCGTGCCCCCCCGTGCCCCCCCATGCCAGGCCCCGCGGTCACTCACGGCGAAGAGGCTGGTGCGGCGCTTGGCCCCGCGGTGCAGCGAGCTGGGGGTGCCCAGGGCGGCGGGGGTCTCGCTGCGCAGCTCCCGGTGGCTCACGTTGGGCGTGGAGGGCAGGGAGGAGGAGTAGTCGCTGGTGTGGCCGCCGTTGCTGGCCTGGGGGGAGCAGGGGGTCAGCCCTGGGCCATGGTTGGGGGGGTCAGGGTGGGGGGCCGGGGGGTACCTGGCTGGGGTGGACCCCCCCCACGGGCGTGGAGGCGGCCGAGTGGCTCGAGGAGCTGGGCAGGGACTTGCAGGAGGCCACGAGCTGCTGCTGCTTCTTCAGCGCCACGGCCTTCTGGGCCACTGTGAGGGACCCCAGTCAGGGGGGCTGAGACCCCCACCTGCCCCTGACACGGCCCTGACGCACCTGGGCACCGTCCCCACCCCACCCCACACCTGGACAGGGTCCCCATCTCACCACACGTGGTCCTGAGCCCTCCGACCACCGCTGTCCCCAACACAGCTGTGACCCTGCACTGGCCACCATCCCTGTCCCACCAGGTCACCAGCCCCTCCCCCCACCCCATTCCACCCTGGCCACTGTCCCCATCCCACCTGGACATGGTCCCCAAACCATCTCATTCCTGTGTCCCCATCCCGCCTGAACATGGTCCCCAAACCATCTCATCCCTGTGTACCCATCCTGCCTGGACATGGTCCCCAAACCTTCTGGCAACTCTCACAGCCCCTCCCACCACCCACACCCCACCGTGGCCACCTTCCCATCTGGTCATGGTCACTGTCCCACCTGGGCACGGTCATCATCCCACCTGGACACAGTCACTGTCCCACCTGGGCACGGTCACCGTCCCACCTGGCTGCTGTCCCCACCCCATGCTGGTCACTGTCCCTGTCACACCACTTCCCCCACCCTCTCCCAGCCTCCCCCAGTCCCCCCAGACCCCGTGCCGGGCACCCACCCTCGGTGAAGACGCGGTCCACGTTGAGCCCGTACGTGGCGCAGGTCTCGTAGTAGAGGCAGCGCCGCGAGTCCCCGCAGAGCGCCCGCGCCCGCGCGTCCTCCACCGCCCGCGGGCTGGACGAGCTGATCTTGTCTGGGGGGGCAGCGGCTCAGACAGGGGTCCCCCGTCCATGCTGCCCCCTCCCCAAGGGCTGCCCCGGCCCCCCCGCTCACCCTGCGTGCCCACCAGCGCCAGGGCCACGTCGCCGGCGCCGCGGAGGCCGCCGAGCAGCTCGTGCAGCTGCGAAACCTCCTCGAAGCTGCTCTCACTCTCCAGGCTGAAGACGAGGATCACGCCGTCCACCCAGTTGGCAAACTGGGGGGGCCACGGGGGGGTCAGGCCTGGGCTCTGGCCAGAGAGCCCCCCACCCAGCCCCCCAGCCCCCCCGTACCTGCGCGTCCGGTGCTCCGGCCTCCTCCCGGATGAGCAGGAGGTGGCTCTGGCCATCAACCGTCACCTCGCGCTTGAACTGCCCGCCTGTGGTGAGGAGGGGCCCCTGCGGGTGTGCTCGGCCCCCGTGGTCAGCACTGCCACCCCAAATGTCCCCAAGCTCTGAGCAGCACCGGGACCTTGTCCATCCCATGGCCACACCCATCCCCTTCCCTATCTCCACCCATGGCCACACCATCTGTCCATCCCCATATCCATGTCCATCCCATGGCCATGTCCATCCCCTTCCCCATCTCCACCCATAGCCACGCCATCTGTCCATCTCCATATCCATGCCCATCCCATGGCCATGGTCATGTCCATCCCATGGCCATGTCCATCCCCTTCCCTATCTCCACCCATGGCCACGCCATCTGTCCATCCCCATATCCATGTCCATCCCATGGCCACACCCACCCCCTACCCCATCTCCACCCATGGTCATGCCATCTGTCCATCCCCATATCCATGTCCATCCCATGGCCATGGCCGTGTCCATCCCCTTCGCCATCTCCACCCACGGCCATGCCCAACACCACAATCCTGTCCATCCCCAGAGCCTTGACCATCCCATTACCATATCCATGTCCATCCCATGGCCATGTCCATCCCCTTCCCCATCCCCACCCATGGCCACGCCATCTGTCCATCCCCATATCCATGTCCATACCATGGCCATGGCCATGTCCATTCCCTACCCCATCTCCATTCATAGCCATGTCCAACACCACAACCCTTTCCATCCCCAGAGCCTTGACCATCCCATGACCATATCCATGTCCATTCCATGACCACACCCATCCCCTTCCCCATCTCCGCCCACAGCCATGCCCAACACCACAATCCTGTGCATCTCCAGAGCTTTGACCATCCCGTGACCTTGGCCATCCCATACCCAGCCCCATATCCATGTCCATCCCATACCCACGTCCATCCCCTTCTCTGTCTCCATCCATGGCCATGCCCAGCATTGTGACTTTGTCCATCCCCATAGCTTTGGTCACCCCATGACCACATCCATCCCATGACCATGTCCATGCCATGACCACATCCATGCCATGCCCAGCCCCACACCCATCCCACAACCATGTCCATCCCATGGCCATGCCCAGTCCTTGTCCATCCCACGTCCAGCCCCGAGGACACCTCCGTCCCCATCCCCATCCCCATCCCCATCCCCATCCCCATCCCCATCCCCATCCCCATGCCCATCCCTGTGACCATTCCACGGTCAAGCCCATCCCCACAGCCATGTCCATCCCATGGCCATCCCTGTGGCTACATCCATTCCATGCCCAAGTCCACCTCAAGTCCATCCCAAGTCCATCCCATGCGTATCCCATGTCCATCCCAAGTCCATCCCACAACCACCCCATGGCCACCCCGTGGCCACTCACTCTCAGTGGGCTCCAGGCCCACGTAGGAGCCGGTGAGGAAGCGGTGGACGAGCGCTGACTTCCCACTCTTGCTGCTGCCCAGGACCCCCTGGGGGAGAGAAGGGTCAGGGCAGCCAAGGGGGGGGGACACAGGACAGGGACAGGGGGACACTGGGACACAGGAACACAGGGTAGGGACATGGGGACATGGGACAGGGACAGGGGGACACAGGAACACAGGGCAGGGACACAGGGACACAGGGAAGGGACAGAGGGACACAGGACAGGGACACAGGGACACAGGGACAGGGGGACACAGGGACACAGGGACACAGGGACACAGGACAGGGACACAGGGACAGGGGGACACAGGGACACAGGGCAGGGACAGGGGACACAGGACAGGGACAGGGGGACACGGCAGGGACACAGGGACACAGGGCAGGGACACAGGACAGGGACAGGGGGACATGGGACAGGGACAGAGGGACACAGGGCAGGGGCAGGGGGACACAGGGACACAGGGCAGGGGCAGGGACACAGGACAGGGACAAGGGGACATGGGACAGGGACAGAGGGACACAGGGCAGGGACAGGGGGACACAGGGCAGGGACAAGGGGACGTGGCACCCACCAGGCGGATCTCGGGGATGGAGCGGCCCAGGGTCCACTCCTGGCTGTTCACCAGGGCCTCTGCAGGGGGGAGAGGGGTGAGACAGAGCCCAGGACCCCCAGACACCCCCCTCAGGCACCCCCCCAGGCACCCCAGGCACCCCAGGCACCCCCAGCACCCCAATCGGGGGGGAGCCCCCCCCGTGCAGCTCCACGGCAGCTCCTGCGTGGGTGTCACCAGCTGTCACCCGGCAACGGCACCGGGACGGGGGCGGCGCGAGGACGCGGGGACGCCACGTGGCGGGGACAGGGACGGGGACAGGGACGGGGACAGGGACTGGGTGGCACGAGGTCTATTGTGCCGGGGCATGAGGACACGGCGGGCACAGGGGCAGGGGTGGTGGGGGAGCACGGCGTGGCATGGGGACACCGTGGGGACGAGCGGGACACAGCGGGCACCGGGAGGCAGCAGGACGTGGCATGGGGACACGGTGGGACACAGAGTGGCACCAGGAGGACACGGTGGGACACAGAGTGGCACCAGGAGGACATGGTGGATTCCAGGACACGGTGGTCACAGGGACACAGAGTGGTACTGCTACGTGGTGTGGCACGGGGACAACCAGGTCGGGCCACGAGTGGCACCAGGACACGGTGCAGGGTGAGCACACAGCACGAGGACACAGCGGGCACCAGGATGGGGTGTGACACAGGGACACGGTGGTGACAGACCATGGCGGAACCGTCAGGCCACGAGTGGCACCAGGACACGGTGTAGAGTGAGGACACGGCACGAGGACACGGCGGGCACCAGGACACGGCCTGGCATGAGGACAGGGTGTGACATGAGGATGGGGTGTGACACCAGGACACGGCCTGGCATGAGGACAGGGTGTGACACCAGGACACGGCTGTCACCAGGACACAGCCTGGCATGAGGACAGGGTGTGACACGAGCACACGATGATTCCGGCACACGACGGGCGGGAGTTGGGGACGCCCGCAGTGCACGACGTGTCGGGCACAAGGACACATTGGCACCAGGACGGGGTGTGGCCCAGGACAGGGTGTGGCCCAGGACAGGGTGTGGTACACGAGGACACGCCCTGACACGAGGACACAGCATGACACGTGATGGGCATGAGGGGGTGACAGCCACGAGGACGTGGCCCAAGGACACACTATGGGCACAAGGACATGCCCTGAGCTCCCTCCACCCCCTGCTCGGCACCCCCAGCCCCCCAGGACACCCCAACAGGGGACACTGAGGCAGGGCACGGTCAGGGGGTCTCCCCACCCCTGGTGCCTCAGTTCTCCCCATCCCCACTCGGAACCACCCCCGCCACGCGCAGCAGCCACGGGGGTGACGCTGCCACCTGTCCCCCTCCGCTGTCACCCCTGTCACCCGGCCACCCCGGGCCCCCGGCGCTGCACACACCCCACGGCACCAGGGCGGGCGGAGGGAACAGAGAGACGCCGAGGGGGGGACACAGGGACAAGAGGGGGCCGTGGGGTGACCGTGGGGGACAGGACACGGGTGTGATGCACGGATGGAGGCGATGGACGGATGGACGGACGGACGGACAGATGGCGGGACAGAAGGATGATGGGGGGTTGCCCCCCTGATCTCCAGAAGCCCCCCCAACGGCGACACTGAGGCACGGGACCCCCCACCACGGCACGACCCCTCAAATCAACACCCGGGACCCCCCGTTGTGGGGGGGCCCCTGCCGGGGGTCACAGCTCCCCATGGCCCAGCACTTGCCCCCTCCCCAGCCCTGGGACACTGACGGGTCCTCCTGCCCACACGGGAGCCCCCAACCCCCCCCCAGGACACCGAGTCACGGGCACGGTGGGTACGGGCACCACCCCCCCGCCCACAGGGCACCCACAGGCACACCGAGACACGGCCGGGGCGACCCCGGGCCCCCTCAGGCCCACCGGCCCGTACTCACTGGGGGCGGCCCTGGCCGGGTCGGCGCAGGGAGGGGCCCAGGGGGCGCGGGATGGGTGGGGGTCGCCGCGGGGCTCTTGGCGAAGATCCCGCTGATGAACTTGAGCATCTTTCGGTCGCGGGTGGAGGCGCGACCCCCCTCGCGGCCCCGCTTCAAGCCCGTCTCAGGAGGGCGCAGGGCTCAGAGCCCCCGGCCCGGGCTGGAGGTCGCTGTAGTCCAGGGTCTTGCTCTTTCCCTTGTGGGGGGACAGCCGGGCCCGGGGGGGCCCCTCGGCCTTGGCCGCCGCCTTGGGGCGCCCCTTGCCCTCGCCCTCGGGCCACGAGAGGCGGCTGCCGGCGGGTTTGGGGGTCTTGCTCCCCCGGGGGTCGGGGGTCCCGCGGGCCCCCCCGGTGCTCACCGCTTTGGGGGGTTTGGGACCGGCCAGGCGGAGGCGGCGGGCCCCGGCCGAGGGGTGCGGGGAGGACGCGGGGGGCACCGGGGGGCTCTGTCCCCTCCGGGGGACCCTCAGGGCCCCCAGCTGGCCTGGCCCAGCAGCGGGCGGCGGGGGTCGAGGCGGGCTGGGGGCGTCAGGGGGTCCGACCCGCTCCCCTGCCCCTCAAGGTGCCCTTGGCCCCCGGGGTCGGGTTTGAGGGCCATGGCCGGGGAGGGGGCAGCAGCGCCGGGTCCGGTTTGGGGGCACGGCCGGGGGCGGCAGGGGCAGCAGCGCCAGGTCGGGTTTGGGGGCACCGCCGAGGGGCGGCGGGGGCAGCAGGGCCGGGTCGGGTTTGGGGGCAGCGCCGGGGCGGCGGCAGCAGCGCCGGGTCGGGTTTGGGGGCACGGCGGGGGCGAGGCGGGCGAGCGGGGCCGGGGGCGTCGGGGCCGGGGGCGCGGGGGCCGGGACCGGCCGTACTTATCCGGAGCGCGTCCTGCCGCTGGAAGAGCCGCTCGGGCCGCCGGGCTCGGCCGGGCTCGAGGGTGCGGGGGCGGCTGCCGCCCCCACGGCACCGGGGCTCCTCCATCGCCGCCCCCGCGACCGCCGCCGCCGCCGCCTCCGCCTCCCCCGCGGCGCCCACCGACTCGAGCTTGACCAGCGTGAGCGAGATGAGGTAGGTGGTCCTGCGCTGGAGGCCGGTGGTCCTGCTCATGGGTGCGGGCAGGGCCCCCGGGCGCCCCGGCCCCCCTCGCTCCCGCGCGGCGCCGCGCTGCCGGTGCCGGTGATGCTCCGGTCCCACCCCGGCCCTGCCTCCCGAAGCCTTCGCCGCTCGCCCGCCCCGGAGGGTTGGAACCGCCGCCGCACCCCCGAAATCCAACCGCCCCCACCCTCTCCCGGATCGGGGCCGCCCCCCGCCTCGCCCCCACCCCGGGTTAGCGGCCAGGGGGCATCGCTGAGGACCCCAGACCCCGGCGCTCGGAGGTGTCGGGGGTTGCGAGGGTGGGTGAGGGGTTTGGGGGCCGGGGGCCGATAGGAGGGTGTCGGGGGGGTTGGGGGCTACGGGGCTATGGTGGGGTCCACGGGGTGGGGAGAGGGGCTGGTTATGGGGGGAGGTTGGGGGTGAGGGAGGACGTGGGGAGTGACGGAACGAGGGGGGACACGGGTGTTGTGGGTCTGGGTGGGGGTCGCGGGAGTTGAGGGGTCCTTAGAGCTGAGGGGCTACGGGGAAAGGGACGGAGGGGTGGGGAGTGATGGGGGGAGAGGAGGAGAAGGGGTTATGGGGCGGGGGGCCATGCCCGGGCCCCGGGGCGGGGCTCACGGCAGCGCCCGGACGGGCTGCTCCTTGGCGGCGGGGGCGCGGGGGGCCCGGGGCCCGGCAGGGGGCCCAGCGCGGCCGGGGGCCGGGGCCGCCGCTCTCCGCCATGCGCCGCTCCCGGGGCCGGACCGGGGCGGGGGCGGGCGGCGGCCCCGCCGCTACCGGGCAGGCGCGAGCGCTCCCAGAGCCCCCCACGACCCCTCCCCCGGCCCCGGCACCTGCCGGGCTGCTGAGACCCCCGGCTCCCCGGCCCTCCAACCCTCCCCCGCTGCTCCCGCACCCCCAAAATCCCTCCCTTCCCTCCCCGGGGTCGGAAGGGGTTGGGGGAGGAAGGGGCGTGAGAGGGCAGTTCAGGGGGCCGTGGGGGGTCGAGAGGCTCTTCCACCCGATTTCCGGCATTTTTAGCAGCGGCGCAGCATCCCCTGCGCATCCCGTTACCACGGCAACGGCGGCCACGGAGATGGTACCGGCCGTGGAGCCCCCGTGTCACCCCCGTGCTCCCTCCCCAGTTTCAGCCCCCGTGTCACCCCCGTGGGACCCTCTGACGCGGTATCCCCCCCACGTGTGTCCCCCACGCCGACGTGATTTCCTCCCCCCCAGCCACGCGTGTCACAGCCCCGCGGGGGACACGGCTCGTGGGGACCCCCCAGCCCTCTGCAACCCCGGCTGGCACCCAGCGGGCACGGGGCGGGGGTCCCGGCCCTGTGGAGCCGCGTGTCCCCCACGCGTGGGGTCCCCCGGGACTTGGCACCGCTCCGGGTTCGTGACAGCGCCGGGAGCGTCGTCCCAGCAACGCGCCCACGACCCCCGCGGGGAGAAGGAGCCCCCCCGCCCCCCCGTGTCCCTGCTGTCACCCCAGCGCTGGGACCCGGGGGACGTCCCCGACCCGCGTGGGGAGTCTGGCTGGTGCTGCCTCTCCCAGTGCCCCCACTCCCTCCCAGGACACTCCCCCGCCATCCCTTAAGTGCCCCACGCTGCGTGGGGGACATGGGGTCACGCCGGGTCCGACCTCCCCCCCAAAAACATCCAGCCCTGCCCCCAACCCCGCTGTCCCCACTAGGTGAGATTGGGGCGTCCCAGGGGGCACAGCGGGGCAGCACCCCGGGGGCGGGTTGAGGGTCCCACGCACCCCCAGCGCTCCGTGGGTACCACAGCGGGCTCTTGGCAACGCGGCATCCCCGGCTTCCCGTCGCCATGGCAACCGCGCGGGAGATGCCAGCGCGGGGGAGGGGCACAAGGATGCAGGGGCTCGGGAATGAGGGGGGCCTAGCACTGGAACCCCTCCCCAAGTGACGTCATCGGACACCCCCAGCGGGGTCAGGGGGGGTTGGGGTGGGTGGAATCCCCCAAACTCCGGGGGCAAGGGAGGCCTCCCCATCTTCCCCTAACAACCCCCTCTGCATCATCCCCCAGCAGGTTCCCCCTCCCAAAACCCCTCCCCACCCCAACAGCCCCTTCCAGCACCCACAGCGGGCCCCCACTCCAGTAGGGCCCCCTCCCCGCCCCCACTCCCGGCAGAGCCCCCGGCAGGAGGGGGAGGAAGTGGCCCCACTTCCCCGCGCTGGGGCCAGAAGCCAACCATGGGCCCCAGCGCGGAAATGGGGGGGCCCTGACCCCCCAACCCCCCCGGCGGGGCCCTGTGGCCCCCCATGGGTCCCGTTTTGGGGGGGGGTCGGTGCTGTTGAGCCCTCCCCTAGTACCGGGCAGGATCAGGCCCTGGGAGGGCCATGGACTGGGGGGCCCTGTGGAAGGAGGGGGAGGGGACTCCCCGAGCCAGAATGGGACCCCCAGGGTGGTTGGAGGGGGTCAGGGACCCCCCGGGCTGGGACAGGACCCCCAGGGTGGTTGGAGGGGGTCAGGGACCCCCCTGGGCTGGGACAGGACCCCCATGGGGGCTGGGGCACCAGCAGGGCCAGTGCTGGGGACACGGGAGGGGCTGAAGGGGGGACAATGTTTGTCCGTCCATCCATCCATCCATCCATCCATCCATCCATCCATCCATCCATCCATCCATCTGTCCGTCCCTCCATCCCTCCACCCCCCTGTCTGTCTGTCCATCCCTCCCGCCAGCCCCCTGTGCATCTCTCCATCCATCCATCCACGTGTCCACCTGTCCATCTGTCCATCTCCAGTCCCACTCATCCATCCTCCATCCATCCCTCCATCCCCCTGTCTGTCTGTCCATCCCCCTGTCTGTCTGTCCACCCACGCCTCCAGCAGCCCCGTGTCCACCTGTCCACCCATCCCCCCTTCCCTCTCCTCTCTGTCCACCTGTCCGTTCGTCCTCCCTTTCCCCCCCTTCCCCCTGCCCGTCCCTCCCTGTGTCACCCCCCCATCCCTCCCCTCCCTCCCCGCACCCGCGGGACTCCCATCGCTGTGTCCGTCCCTCTGTCCCTCCCTGTGTCCCTCCCTGTGTCCCTCCCTGTGTCCATCCCTGTGTCCATCCCTGTGTCCATCCCCGTCTGTCCGTCCCCCCCTGTCCACCCCGTGCCCGCCGTGCCCCCCGTACCTCGGAGCCCCCTGAGGGCGCTGCCCAGGCTGCCCCTGAGCCGCGGGTCGGGCACGGTCTCCACGAGCCGCACCAGGCGGTTCAGGTGGCCCTTGGCCCCCTCGTGCCGGGCCACCTCGGCCCGGATGGCCGCCAGGACCTCGCGCCGCTCCCGGGGGGCCCCCATGGCACCCCCGGCCCCGCCAGGGACCCCCTGCTCGGCCCCCCGGCCCCTCCTCCCCGCCGCTTCCTGCGGGGCCGCGGGGACGGGGACACGTCACGGGCCTGGGAACGGCGGCGCCCGGCCCCGTGGGCGCGTCGGGACACGCCGGGACACGCCTGGGACACGCCAGGGACACGCCTGGGACACGCCTGGGCCCATCGGGCCGCAGGGCACGGCCCGGCACGCCCCGACACGCCGGGCCCGGCCCCCACGCCACGGACACGCGGGACACGGGGGTGGGGACACAGTGGGGGCACACACACGGCTGGGTGCTAGGGGACACGGCAAGGACACACGTGTGCCGGGGACACGTCGGGGGGGCACCCACGGGCGTCTCATGCAGACACACTGGGGACACACGTGGGGACAGGGACATGGCAGTGACGGGCTGAGGATGCGTGTGGGCACAGGGACACGCTATGGACACGCGTGCAGTGACACAGGCACGCCAGGGACACGTGTGCAGGAACGTGGACATGCCAATGACATGTGTGCAATGACATGTGCAGTGATACAGACACACCAATGACATGTGTGCAGTGACACAGACGTGCTGGGGACATGTGTGAAGTGACACACGGACATACCAATGACACGTGTGCAGTGACACAGACACACTAAGGACACGTGTGCAGTGACACACGGACATGCCAACAACACGTGTGCAGTGACACAGACAGGCTGGGGACATGTGTGAAGTGACACACGGACATATCAATGACATGTGTGCAGTGACACAGACACGCCACTGACACGTGTGCAGTGACACAGACATGCTAAGGACACATGTGCAGTGACACAGACAGGCTGGGGACATGTGTGAAGTGACACACGGACATATCAATGACATGTGTGCAGTGACACAGACACGCCACTGACACGTGTGCAGGGACACAGACATGCTAAGGACACATGTGCAGTGACACAGGCTGGGGATATGTGTGAAGTGACACATGTGCAGTGACACCCGGACACACTAAGGACACGTGTGCAGTGACACAGACACACTAAGGACACACATACAGTGACACATGGACACACTAAGGACACGTGTGTAGTGACACAGACACACCAATGACACGTGTGCAGTGACAGACATGCTAAGGACATGTGTGCAGTCACATGGGTACACTAAGGACATGTGTGCAGTGACACATGGACATGCCAATGACACGTGTGTAGTGACACAGACACACCAATGACATGTGTGCAGTGACAGACACGCTGGGGACACGTGTGCAGTGACACAGACACACCAATGACACATGTGCAGTGACACATGGACACACCAATGACACGTGTGCAGTGACACAGACACACTAAGGACACGTGTGCAGTGACACATGGACATGCTAAGGACACATGTGCAGTGACACAGACACGCTGGGGACACGTGTGCAATGACACAGACACACCAATGACACATGTGCAGTGACACATGGACACACCAATGACACGTGTGCAGTGACACAGACACGCCAATGACACGTATGCAGTGACACACGGACATGCCAACAACACGTGTGCAGTGACACAGACACGCTAAGGACATGCATGCAGTGACACAGACACACCAATGACACGTGTGCAGTGACACAGACACGCTAAGGACACGCGTGTCCCCTCACACACACAGAGCCCCCCCCATGTCCCCACATCCCCCAACCCCCCCCAGGTGTCCCCGTGGGACCCCAGGAAGAGCCGAGGACCCTCAGGGACATTCCCGTGGCTCCCCAGCCTGGACCCCCACCCTGAGTGCCCCGGGGGTCCCCACCACAGGGGGTCCCCATGGGGTCCCACCCCAGAGTGACCCCCTGCATCCCCAGGCAGAGACAGAGGGGGTCATTGGGGAGTTTATTGGGGGTTCATGGGGGGGCCATGGGGATGTTTGGGGGGCTCAGGGGGAGAGGGGGTGTTTGGGGGGCTCAGGGAGTGTTTTGGGGGCTCAGGAGCCTGGTTTAGGGGGTTCAGGGGGTCTTTTGGGTGGTTCAGGGGGTGTTTGAGGGGTCAGGGGGTCGGGGATGTTTTGGAGGGCTCAGGGGCTGGTTTGGGGACTCAGGGGACTGTTTTGAGGGGCTATGGGGATCAGGGGTGTTTTGGGGGCTCAAGGGGTCAGGGGTGTTTTGGGGGCTCAGGGGATGTTTTGGGGGATCGGGGGGTGTTTTGGGAGCTGTTAGGGGGGCTCAGGGGGCTGTTTGGGAGGTCTCAGGGGGTCAGGGGTTGTTTTAGGGATCTCAGGGGGTGTTTTGGGGGCTGTTTGGGGGGGCTCTGGGGATCAGGGGATGTTTTGGGGGTTTCAGGGGCTCAGGGGCTGTTTCGGGGGTCTCAGGGGGTCAGGGGGTAGGCAGAGGCCACGAGTCTCTTCTTGTCCCACGAGTAGGTTTGGATCGTGGCCTCCTCACCTCCCAGGCTGACGTGGCACCTGCGGGCACATTGGGGGGGTGGTCCCGGCTCTGCCACCCTCGGGGGGGCTCTGGGACCCCGGGGGTGCCGGCGTGTCCCGAGGAGGGTTCTCCCCCTCCTGTGCCCCCACTCACGGGCGGTCGGGCCGGGTCAGGAAGCAGAGGGTGAACAGGGCCAGGTCGAACTCGGGGCTGGAGCCCACCAGGAGCGACCCCCGCGCCTTGGGGTGCCCGTCCCAGCGGAACCGCAGCGACAGCACGTCCGGGAAGCCCGTCCACTGCGGGGGGCACGGGGGGCACAGACACGGGGGACACGCGGGGAACACAGGGGTGCGGTCACGGGGGCAGGGACACGCAGGACCCCTGGGACGGGGACAGAGGGACACTGGGGGGGACACGGGGGGTCCTGGGGCAGGGAGGTGGCAGGAGGGGTGAGGGTGACACGGGGGGTTCATTCTCAGGGACATTGGGGGGTGGGCACAGTGACAGGGACCCTGAGGGTGATCCCAGGGGACTGAGACCCCGGCTGGGGACACCGAGGGGTGTGGGGGAGGGACCCCGGGAGTTGTTGCAGAGGGTCCCCTGCGTGTGTCTCCATCCCTCACTCGGGGCTTCCCCCTGTATCCCCATCCCCCCCATGTCCCATCATCTCCATGACCCTGTGTCCCCCCCAGGGTCTCTGTGTCCCCCTGTGTCCCCCCATGTCCCCGTGTCCCCCATCCCCGTGTCCCCCTGTCCCCCCTGTTCCCCGTGTCCCCCTGTGTCCCCACTCACGGGTCCATCCCAGGTGTACCCCAGGTATTCCATCCTCCCTGCTCTCTCCAGCGCCTGCAGCTGCACCCAGTTGTGACACCCGGACACCGCCCCCTTCTTCAGCTCCCCTGGGGACAGGGACAGGGGGGTGACCGCAGTGACCTCACCCTGGACACCCCCCCACGACATCCCAGCCCACGGTGAGGTCCCCAACCATGCCCTGCCTTCATCCCCACAGTGTCCCCTCTGTCCCCACACTGTCTCCCTGTCCCCACAGTGTCCCTCTCTCCCCACAGTGTCCCCTCTGTCCCCACAGTGTCCCCCTGTCCCCACAGTAACTGTTCCAATGTCCCCACCCTTGCTGTTCCCCCCAGCCTCAAAATGACACCCCCCATCTCCAGTGTCCCCCCTGTCCCCTCCCGTGTCCCCTCTGTCCCCTCCCTGTGCTAAAAGCAGAGTAGTCCAGCACCACCCCTCCCCACCCCGCTGTCTCCTCATCTCCCTGTCCCCCACCGTGTCCCTCCTGTCCCTCCCCTGTCCCCCCGTCCCCCGTGTCCCCTCACCATGGAACACGTGCTCGAAGCCCGAGGAATCCAGAACTTTCCCTCCCGATCGGGAGTAGAGCCCGAACCACATGGAGTGAAGGTCGGCCCGGAAGGACTCGGCGGAGGGGTACAGACCTGGGGACACAGAGGGGACATCACAGGGACAGCGTGGGGACAGGGGTACAGGCCTGGGGACACAGAGGGGACATCACAGGGACAGCGTGGGGACAGGGGTACAGGCCTGGGGACACAGAGGGGACATCACAGGGACAGCGTGGGGACAGGGGTACAGGCCTGGGGACAGTGCAGGGACAGGGGTACAGGCTTGGGGACAGCCAGGGGACATCATGGGGACAGCCCTGGGAAGGGGTGGGACATGGGGACAGGGGGTTTAGCCCTGGGGACAGTGCAGGGGGACAGGGGGGACACTGTGGGGACGCCGTGGGGACACTGTGGGGACAGGGAAACACCCCTGGGGATGGGGAGGACACGTGGGGACACTGTGGGGACAGGGGGGGATACCACGGGAACACCGTGGGGACATCATGGGGACGTGGGGTGCAGCCCTGGGGACACCGTGAGGACACCAAAGGGTACCCCGTGGGGACACTGTGGGGACATCGTGGGGACACTGTGGGGACATCGTGGGGACAGGAGGGACACCGTGGGGACCCTTAGGGACACCGTGGGGACTCCGTGGTATGGGGGGACACCGAGGGATGGGAAAAGACACTGTGAGGACCCCGTGGGGACACCCTGGGGACACCCTGGGGACACCGAGGGATGGGAGGAGACGCTGCAGGGATGGTGGGGTGGGGACACCGTGAGGGCACAGCGGGGACACTCTGGGGACACTCTGGGGACACTCTGGGCACGGGGGGACACTCTGGGGACACAGTGGGGACACTCTGGGCACGGGGGGACACTCTGGGGACACAGAGGGGACATTCTGGGCACGGAGGGCCCCGCTGTCCCCACCCTTGCTGAGCACGAAGCTCTCGAGCAGCGC
This sequence comes from Myiozetetes cayanensis, assembly GCF_022539395.1. Lineage (NCBI taxonomy): Eukaryota > Metazoa > Chordata > Aves > Passeriformes > Tyrannidae > Myiozetetes > Myiozetetes cayanensis. The sequence continues at coordinate 204,893 of NW_026087842.1, read as the reverse complement.
CAGGACGGGCGTGGCGAGCGCTGCCTGCAGGAACTGCCGCTCCTCGAGCTGCTCCTGCTCCGTCACCTCCTCCGCCAGCCCCGTCCGAGCCTCGTAATTGTCCAGCAGCGCCAGCAGCAGCGAGAACGTGGGGCGGGACAGCAGGGCCGGGGACACGTAGGAAAACAGCCTGGAGTTGGGGTCAAGGGATGTGGGATCAGGAGGGAGGGATGGGGGGATGGGATGGAGACAGGAGGGTTTGGGATGGAGTGGTGGGATGGGATGGGATGGGATGAGGTTGTGGGATGGAATGGAAACAAGAGGGTTGAAGATTTGGGGTCAAGGGATGTGGGATCAGGAGAGAGGGATGAGAAGATGGAGACGTGGGATGGAAATGTGGGACTGGGATGGGATGGAGGGACAGGGATGGAGACAAGTAGGATCAAAGGATGGGATGGAGAGAGGAGGGTTTGGGATGGAGGTGTGGGATGGGATGGGATGGGATGGAAACCAGTGGGATGGAGTTGTGGGGTCAAGGGGTGTGAGATCAGGAGGAAGGGATGGAGGAATGTGGGTTTGGGATGTGGGAATGAGGATGGAGACACAGGGGATTGGGATGGGATGGAGGGATGGGATGGGGACAGGAGGGTTTGGGATGGAGGGATGGGATGAGAATAGGAAGGTTTGGGATGGAGGGTTTGGGATGGGATGTAGGGATGGGATGTAGGGGTGGGATGGGATGGGATGGGATGGGATGGGATGGGATGGAGGGGTGGGATGTAGGGGTGGGATGGACTGCAGAGCAGGGCAGGTAGACGGGTGGGGCTGGAGGGTGGGGGCACTCACGGCAGACGGGAAGCCCCCTCCCCCTCACCTCTGGCTCCCGGGTCGCCCTCGGGGCTCTGCAGGTTCAGCTCGAGCTGCCCCGGCCCCGCCCGGTTCGAATCGGCCTCGAGGAGCTGCTCGGAGAGATCGCGGAGCTCCCGGTCCGACACGGCCGACAGGGGGTCGGGACCCCCCCGGGGCTCCGGGTCCGACAGGGCCGAGAGGGGATCGGAACTCCCCCCCGGGGCTCAGGACCCTCGGCTCAGGACCCTCCGGGCCTGGTCTGACACCCCGACAGGGGTCGGGACCCAGGGCTCCGGGTCCGACACCCCGAAAGGGGATCGGGACCCCAGGGCTCAGGACCCCAGGGCTCAGGATCTCCCTGGGCTCCTGGTCGGACACCCCCGAGAGGGGCTCGGGACCCCCCAGAGGGGCAGGCAGGACCCCCCCGAGGGTCACCAGCAGCACCAGGAGCAGCCACGTCGCCATTTCGGGCCCCCACTGACCTGACCCCCTTATAAAATCGCCGCTATCGCCGCGATAACGCCCCGAGGTCGCGATGTGGGAGGGGAGGACCCCAGGCTGGTTTGGAGGTCGCTACCTCCCTACCCCCAATAACCTCGGCCCTGCCCCCTGGGTGATTTGGGGCTGCCCCTCCCCCCTCGCAGGATTTGACCCCCTGCGAGTCAGAAACCCCCAAATCCGCCCCCCCGCCCCCGGGCTGGTTAATGGTTAGGGACCAAATGTGGCCCCTCAAGGACTTCCCAGGGAGGGGAGGGAGGGCAGAGCCCCCTAAATCACCGCGGGGGCACTGGGGGTTTGGGGTGCGGAGGGGAAGGGGGGACCCTGGCGGGGTTTGGGGAGCTGGGGACACACGGGGGGCCGTGTGGATCTTGGGGGAGAAGGGGTGCCCGGGGTTCGTGGGTGGAGATGTAGGGGGTCACGGGGCAGCAGGGGGATCCCAGGGGCTCTGGGTCTGGGGAGGTTCTGGGGTCTGTGGGGTGGGGGGAGTTCTACAGGGATCCTGGGGGGCTCTGGGGAGACCTGCTGGGACTGGGGAGTTTGGGGGCTGGGGGTTCCTGGGGGTCATGGGGACCAGGACTCTGGGGGTCTTGGGACTGCCTGGACTGGGGGGCTGGGGTGACTGGAGATTGGGGCGTCCCTGGGGGTTACAGGCATTTCTGGGGGCTAGGGGGTCCCTGAGGTTCAGGCATTTCTGGGGAGTCGGGGGTCCCTGGAGGGTTCCAGGCATTTCTGGGGGCTGGGGAGGTCCCTGGGGGGTTCCAGGCATTTCTGGGGGCTCAGGGTGTCCCAGGGGAGCTGGAACTGCTGGGTCAGTGGAGACTGGGGGGCTGGAGGGGTTCGGGGGTGTGGGGATGGGTTGGAGGACCCTGGGGGCTGTAGGGAGCTGAGAGGGTGTTTTTAGGACTCGGGAGCTGTGGGGACCCGGGGGAGCTGTGGGGATCCGAGGGGGCTGTGGGGACCGGAGGGGGCTGGGGGACCCAGGGGGCTGTGGGGACACAGGGGGCTGTGGGGACCGGAGGGGGCTGTGGGGACCCGGGGTGGGGCTGTGGGGACCCGGGGTGGGCTGGGGACCCAGGGGGCTGGGGACCTGAGGGGGCTGTGGGACCTGAGGAGGGCTGTGGGGACACGGGGGCTAGACACGGGGGCTGTGGGGACACGGGGGGGGTGTCTTTAAGGACCCGGGGGGCGGGGCTTTATTGCCCGGGAAGCCCCGCCCTAATCCGGGCAGACCCCGCCTCTCACGGCCTCAAGGAGCAATCTGCGCATGCGCCTCATATGCGGGGTGGGGCTAATCCCATATATGGATTGTATGGGCGTGGCTATGTCCATACACGGTTAGATGGGCGGGGTCATCTCAAAATACGTCAAAAAGGGCGTGGCTATGCCCGTATACAGACCGGTGGGCGTGGTCTCGCCCCCCGCGCACGCGCAGTGCGGGCGAGCGCGGGACCGCACCTTAAAGGGACCCCGGGACCCCCAAAAACCCCCGGACTCCCGAACCCCTGGGAGTCCCCCTGGGACCCCCAACCCCCGCCATGGTGTGCGGGGGCTTCGCCTGCTCGCGCAACGCGCTCTGCGCCCTCAACGTGGTTTACGTGGTGAGCGGGGGTCCCGGGGGAGGGGGCAATTGGGAACCCCGGGAGGGGAGGGGCTCCCTCCTCCTCAGGGGGACGGGGAGGGGCTCTCCGGGGTGGGGAGGGGCTGCGGGGTCGCACAGGAAGGGGGCGGTGGAGGGAGCTGGAAGAGGGGGACGCCCTCCAATTTGGGGGACTGCTGGGGTCCCCGGACCTGGGGGCTCCTGGGCCCCGGTGTGGGGGTTGGGGAGGGGCTGCGGGGTCGCCTTTAGGAAGGGAAGGTTGGGGGAATCGGGGTCCTGGGGAGGGGGCACCCCAAAATCACAAGGGTGGGTCAAAGGTCAAACCCACGCGGCCGAGGACACGGGGGGCGGTGACACCGCGTGACCCTTTGGGAGCCCCCTTCCCCCAGTAATCCCAGTGCTCCCAGTCCCACCCCAGTGACCCCTTCCCAGCCCTTTGGGGCCTGGGAGTCTCCCAGAGCCCCCTGATCCCCAGCCCGTGCCCCCCAGCTGGTGGGGGTGCTGCTGGTGGGGTGGCGGGGTGGGCGCGGGGCTGGGGGCTCGGCCCATCCCCCCTGCTCGGCGGAGCCTTCGCCGTCGGGACCTTCCTGCTCCTCCTGGCGGGGCTGGGGCTGCTCAGGGCGCTGCGGCACCACCAGGTCCTGCTCTTCTTGTATCCTTTTTGGGGGCTGGGGGATGCGACCCCACGGGGCTCCTGAACCACACCGGGGTCACTGAAACACCGTCAATAACCCCAACCCCCCGGAGCTCCTGACACCCCTCCGGGGTCACTGACACCTCCCAGTGTTCCCCAAACCCCTCACTGTCCTCCCAAACCCCCCGGGTCGTCGACACCCTCAGTGTCCCCAAACCCCCCGGGGTCCCCACCCCTCCTGAGCTCATTGAGACCCCCTGTGTCTCCAACCCCCCAAAGGGTCCTGAAACCTCCCTAAGCCCCTCCCTCCACCCCCCGTGTCCTCCTCTGGCTTTTTGGGGGTCCCCACCCACTGTGTCCCCAACCCCCCAAGGCTGTCACACCCTCCCTGGACTCCCAACCCCCCACCCCGGGTGGTCCTGAGGGGGAGATTGAGGGGCTGGGGGCCCTTGGGGAATTTGGGGTGTCCTGGATGATTTGGGGTGTCCTGGGGGCTAGGGTGTCCCGGTGATTTGGGGTGTCCGTGGGATGATTTGGGGTGTCCTGGGTGGCTCAGGGTGTCCTGGGGTTAGGGTGTCCCGGGTGATTTGGGGTGTCCTGGGATGATTTGGGGTGTCCTGGGGTTGAGGTGTCCCGGGTGATTTGGGGTGTCCTGGATGATTTGGGGTGTCCTGGGGTTGGTGTCCCGGGTGATTTGGGGTGTCCTGGGGATTTGGGTTGTCCTGGCGGGGTTGGGATGTCCTGGGGATTTGGGGTGTCCTGGGGATTTGGGTGTCCCGGGGTGCTCTGGGGTGTCCTGGGCTGGGTTGTCCCGGGTGATTTGGGATGTCCCGGGTGATTTGGGGTGTCTCTGAGGGGGTTTGGGATGTCCTGGGGGTTAGTGTTCCGGGGGTTTGGGGGTCTCTGTGTCGGGGCCCCCTTGACCCCCCAGTACGTGCTGATCCTGGGGCTGCTGTTCCTGTGCCAGCTCGGCCTGTCCTGCGCCTGCCTCGCCCTGGCCCGGCACGATCAGGTGGGGACCCTCTCGGGACCCCCAGGACCACCCTGGGACCCCTGACCTCCTGGGACCCCTGACCTCCCAGAACCCCTGAGATCCCCAGGAACCACCCTGGGACCCCCCTGACCCTCGGGGTCCCTGTAGGGGTCCCTGATGAATTTCGGGGTCCATGGGAGGGGCCCTGTTTAATTTCAGGGTCCCTTTGGGGGGTCTCCGATTAATTTTGGTGTCATGGGGGGGGGTCCCTGTTTAATTTTGGGGTCCCTGGGACGGGTCCCTGTTTAATTTTGGGGTCATGGTGGGTCCCTGATGAATTTTGGGATCCATATGGGGTCCCTGATTAATTTTTAGGTCCCTGGGGGGGAGTCCCCAATTAATTCTGGGGTTATGGGGGGTTCCCTGTTTAATTTTGGGGTCCATGAAGGGGGTCCCTGATAATTTGGGGTCCCTGGGGGGGGTCCCTGTTTAATTTTGGGGTCATGGGGGGGTCCCTGTTTAATTTGGGTCCCTTTGGAGGGGGTCCCTGTTTAATTTTGGATTGTCCCCCCCCCAGGAGCGGCTCCTGCTCTCGGCCTGGCCCCTGCTGAGCGGGGGGGCCCGGGGGGAGCTGCAGGGCAGGTTGGGCTGTTGTGGCCTGGGGCCCTCGGACCTCCCCTGCCAGCGCCCCCCGCTGAGCCCCCTGGGCTGGAACCTCGGGACCCCCAAAACTGCCCTGCTGTGAGTTGGGGAGGGGGTGTCATGGGGTTTTTGGGGATCCCTGGGGGTATCGAGGGGGTTTGGGGGCAATTGGGGGCAGGTGGGTTTGAGGGGCTGATGGGGTTTGGGACCCTGGGGTAACTGGGGGTCAGGGTCTTTTTGGGGTTTGGAGGGGTGGGGGTGGGGGCCTGGGGTGTCTGGGGGCTTGGGAGGACCTTGCAGGGGCGGGGGAGGGGTGGAGCTTTGGGGCCCCTGAGGTTTTGGGACAATGTGGGACGTTTGGGGACCCACGGGGGGCAGGGGAGGGGCTGGGGACCCCGGGTGGGGGCACGGGGAGGGGGCATCTGGGACTCCCCTCCTGCTCCCCCAGAGGTGCCGATCCCCTGGGGTCCCCTCGTGCTCCCCTGCGCCCCTGATCCTGCAGCACTCGAGCCAAGCCCTCCGGATCCTGGGGGCCGGGCTGTTCTTCAGCTTCACCGAGGTACGGGGGGTTCCAGGGGGTCCGGGGGTCCTGCAGGGTCCTCACCCTCCTCCCCTCATCTCTTGCAGGTTTTGGGGTGTGGCTCGCGCTGCGCTCTGAACCAGAGAGACCCCCGGCCAACCCCTGAGCCTTCCTGTAGGGGAGGGGGCACAGAGATCGGGGGTGGTAAAGACTCCCTGGGGGCACAGGAACTGAGGGTGGGGGAAGAGACTCCCGGGGGCACAGAGATCTTAGGGGGCAAAAGACCCTCGGGGGAATAGAGACCTGTGGGAGGGGTAGAAAACAGACCCATTTGGGGTAGTAACACTCCGGGACACAGACCCGGGGGCACAGAGATCTGAGGGGGAGGGGGCACAGACCTCCCGGACACTCCCCCAAAACGCTGATGGCTGCTCCTCCCCCCATCCCGCAGCTGAATGAGGCGCTGGGGACACGAACCCCACCCCTCCCGGGGCAGTGACGCCCCACACCCCAGGAGGGCACACGAGGGCAGAGCCCCCCCACCCCACAACCGGCCCCCCATCCCAGTCTGACCCCCTCCCCAAACTGGTTTGTACTGGTGTTCAGACCCCCCACACGTGTCCGCCCCCACATTGGGGAGGAACCCCCAATTGCCCCCCAACCCCGGCCATTTTGGGGGTTGGGGAGGCTCTGACCCCCAAATCCAACCCAGCCCCCCACCCATCCCAGTCCAAACTGGTTCTTACTGGGGACTGGGACCCCGTCCATGGTGGGGGCAGGATCCTGCCCCCCCAAATAAACACATGACACCCACGGTGGCTTTGGCTTATTTTAGGGGCTCCCCACCTCTGGGACCCCCAATGACACACGAGCCTGGGGGCCCAAAGAGGCACCCCCTCACCAAAAACACCCCTGAAGCCCCCCAAATTGCTCCTGAAGCCCCCGGGTTCAGGGGTGTTTTTGGGGGATTCAGGGCTGTTTTGGAGGAGTTCGTGGGGTTTTGCAGGGTTCAGAGGTGATTTTGGGTGGGGGGTTCAGGGTGTTTGGGGGTTCAGGGTTGTTTTTGGGGGATTCAGGGCTGTTTTGGGGGTTCAGGGGTGTTTTGGGAGGGATTCAGGGGTGGTTTTGGGTGGGGGTTCAGGGGTGTTTGGAGGAGTCAGGGGTGTTTTGGGAGGGATTCAGGGGTGGTTTTGGGTGGGGTTCAGGGTTGTTTGGGGGTCAGGGGTGGTTTTTTTGGGGGGTTCAGGGCTGTTTTAAGGGGTTCAGAGGTGTTTTTGGGGGATTCAGGGCTGTTTCGGGGGTTCAGGGGTGGTTTTGAGTGGGGGGGTTCAGGGCTGTTTTACGAGGGTTCGTGGGGTTTTGCGGGGTTCAGAGCTGTTTTTGGGGGTTCAGGGTGTTTGGGGGTCAGGGTGTTTGAGGGGGGATCAGGCTGTAGTGTGGGGGTTCAGGGGTGTTTTTGAGTGTGGGGTTCAGGGGTGTTTTTTGGGGGCTTCAGGGGTATTTGGGGGTTCAGGGGTGGGTTTGGAGTGGGGGTTCAGGGTGTTTTTGGGTGGGTTCAGAGCTGTTTTGGGGGTTCAGAGGTGTTTTTGGGGGTTCGGGGTGTTTTGGGGATTCAGAGGTGTTTTTGAGGGGGTTCAGGGCTGTTTGGGTGGGTTCAGGGGTGGTTTTGGGTGGGGGATTCAGGGCTGTTTTTTGGGGGTTCGGGGGTGTTTTGGGGGTTCAGAGCTGTTTTTTGGGGGTTCAGGGCTGGTTTTTGAGGGGATTCAGGGGTGTTTTTGGGTGGGGGTTCAAGGCTGTTTCTGGGGGTTCAGGGCTGTTTTGGGAGGATTCAGGGGTGTTTTTGGGGGATTCAGGGGTGTTTTGGGTGGGGGAGAGCGGGACCTGCAGAGAAACCCCGGGACAGGCGGGACCCCAAACCCTCCCCTCCCCACTCGGGACCCCAGCCCGCTCAGGGGTGGGGGTTGGGGGTTTGTCCTGCGGGTGCCCCGGGGGTGGGGGAGGGGCGGTCACCGCGCCCGCCGCCCCAGGGGTCCCCACGAGGGTCCAGAGTCCCCCGTGCTGACGTCAGACCCTCCCAGCTGGGACATTGACTCCCCTCGGGGGTGGCACCGACCGGGTTAACCCCCTGACCCTCCCCACCCCTCCTGGGCTCCCCTGACCCCTCTGGGGACACGGAGGGGTCTCCAACACCCCCCTCCCGCGTGTCTCCCCCTCTGTCCCTCCCCCTCCCCGTGAGGCCACGCCCCCGTGGGCTCACCTCGCTCCACCCCCACCCACCCCGGGGGGGTCACGGAGGGGGAGTTGAGTCACAGTGGGGGAGGGGCAGGAGCTGCAGAGGTACCAAAATCAGTTTATTGCCAATAAATAAACCCGGAATCACCGGGGGGAGGGGACAGGGGGAGGGGACAGGGGGAGGCCACGGCCACCAGCAGCGCTGGGGTCACCACCGGGCTGTGGGGGGGCCACCATCGGGGTCATTGAGGCCACCACGGGGTTGGGGACACCCAGGGGGTCACGGCCACCCCCAGGGGCTCTGCCAAAGTAGTGTCACTGTGGGGTCACTGGGGGGTCAAGGGTCGGGGCCACCACCAGGTGTGGAGTCACCACGAGGCTCAGGGACACGCTGGGATGGGGGACACGCTGGCCTTGGGGACACCACGGTGGGAGGGGACACGGCCGAGGTCGAGGGGCCACCAGTGGGGTCACGACCTCGCCATTGTCCCCAACATCCCCAGTGTCCCTGGTGTCCTCGATGTCCCTCGGTGTCCCTGCTGTCCCTCAGTGTCCCTGGAGTCCCTCGTTGTCCTCGGTGTCCCCGCTGTCCCCGTGTCACCGCTCCAGGAAGCGCAGCCCGATGGGGGTGCCGGGGGCCAGCAGGGTTCGGGTCATGGGGGTCACCCGGGCCCCCCCGGGCTCTGGACGCACCTCAAAGTGCAGCAGGATCTGGGGGGGTGCAGGGACAGGTGAGGGACGTGGGAGGGGGCCCCAGGGGCCAGGGGGCCGGCAGGGACAGGGGGGCGGCAGGGACAGGGGGGACAGGGGCCGGCAGGGCCGGGGGGCCGGCAGGGCCAGGGGGGCGGCAGGGACACCCACCTGAGCCAGCGCCATGTGCAGCTGCAGCTCGGCCAAGCGGCGCCCCACGCAGCTCCGGGGGCCGAGGCCGAAGGGCAGGGAGGCAAAGGGGTGCCCGGGGCCGGGGGTGGCCCTGGGGGTGGCCCTGGGGTGCCCAGGGGTGTCCCCAGAGCCGTCCCCGGGGTGGGGGTGGCGCAGCCAGCGCTCCGGGCGGAATGAGTCGGGCTCGGGGAAGAAGCGGCTGTCGCGGGACGTGGCGTAGTGGCAGAGGGTGATGAGGGTCTGGGGGACAGGGGGTCAGGGGACACGCTGGGGACCCTCGGGGTGGTGTGTGGTGGGGTGTCCCCTCGCTCACCTGGCGGGGCACCAGGTACTCCCCACGTGGATGTCGCGGTCGGGCACCACGCGGGCGTTGGCCGGGATAACGGGGTACAGCCTGGGGGCACGGGGTCACCCCTGGCCCCGACCTCAGCCCTGACCCTCCTGGCCCCTCTGCATCCCCACCCCGGCCCCAGCCCCACCCTGTCCTTGTCCCCATCTTCAGCCTGGGCTCCATCCTCATCCTCCTCCTCCCCACCATCCTCATCCTCCCCACATCCCCTTTGCATTCCCCCACCCCCATCATCCTCATCCCCTCACCCACATCTCCATCCCCATCCCCCTCCCCTTCCAATGCCCCCATCCACATCATCCCTCCATCCCCATCCCCATCCTCAGCATCATTCCCACCATCCTCCTCCCTCCCACTCCCTTCCCATTCCCCTACCCCCATCATCCTCATCCCCCTCACCCCCACCCTCATCCTCGTCTCCCCCATCATCCTCATCCCCCATCCTCAGCATCATTCCCATCGCCCTCCTTGTCCCCATTTTAATCCCCACCCTCATCCCCACATCCCCTTCCCCACATCCCCTTCCCCACGTCCCCACCCCATCCCTGTCCCCATGTCCCATGTCCTTGTCCCCTCCCATCCCTGTCCCCACGTCCCTGTACCCCTGACCCCACATCCCCTCCCTGTCCCCATGTCCTGTGTCCCTGACCCCACGTCCCCACCCCATCCCTGTCCCCATGTCCTATGTCCATGTCCCCACATCCCCACCCCACCCCTGTCCCCGTGTCCCTGTCACCTGAGTGTCTCCTTCACCACAGCCCTCAGCAGGGGCAGCCGTCTCAGCGCGGCCGCGGTGGCCCCGGCGCTGGCCCCGTCACCGCTGGTGGCACCGCTGGGGACAGCGCTGGGGACCCCGTGGGTGGCAGTGGCGGCCACCAGCTCCCGGTGCAGGGCCGCCTGTGTGCCCGGGTGCCGGGCCAGCTCGTACAGGCTCCAGGCCAGCGTGCTGGCCACCTGGGGACAGGGGCACGCGGGTGACACGGGGACCTCGGCGCGCCCCGCGGGGCCCCCCCGGCGCCCCCCCCTCACCGTGTCCACCCCCGCCAGCAGCAGCTCGGTGACGTTGCCGTAGATGCTGCTCATGGGGAGCCGCTCCCGGGCCAGCAGGTCGGTGACACAGCTGTCCCCCGAGGCCAGTGGCCCCTGCGCTGCCACCACTGCCACCCGGCGGTCCACGTGGGCCTTGGCTGGGGACAACAACACTGTCAGTGCCACCATGGCCATGGGACAACACTGTCAGTGTCACCACCATGTGCTGTCCACGTGGGCCTTGGCTGGGGACAACAACACTGTCAGTGCCACCATGGCCAGGGGACAACACTGTCAGTGCCACCATGGCCATGGGACAACAACACTGTCAGTGCCACCATGGCCATGGGACAACACTGTCAGTGTCACCATGGCCAGGGGACAACAACACTGTCAGTGCCACCATGGCCATGGGACAACACTGTCAGTGTCACCATGGCACAACAACACTGTCAGTGTCCCCATGGCCATGGGACAACAACACTGTCAGTGCCACCATGGCCAGGGGACAACAACACCCTGTCAACAACACCCATCAGTGCCACCATGGCCATGGGACAACACTGTCAGTGCCACCATGGCCATGGGGACAACAGCACTGTCAGTGCCACCATGGCCATGGGACAACACCCTGTCAACAACACCCATCAGTGCCACCACCATGTGCTGTCCACATGGGCCTTGGCTGGGGACAACACCACCCATCAGATCAGTGTCCCTGTGACTCTGGGACAACAACACCCCCTCAGTGCCACCACCACGTGCTGTCCACGTGTCCCCTGGCTCAGAGGGATGACACCATGGCACTGTCACCACGGTCATGGGTCCCCACAGGATGTCCCGGTGTCCCCAGTGGGTCATGTCCCCAAGGGATGTCCCCCTGTCCCTGCAGTGTCCCTGTCCCAAGGGATGTCCCCTGTCCCCAAGGGATGTCCCCTGTCCCCTCACCGAAGGCGAAGAGCTGGTCCCAGGCTCCACAGAAGGCGTCCCAGGGGGCAGGGACGAGGCGCAGGAGGGGCCTGGGCAGTGCCATCGTCACCAGGGTCAGCGCCAGCACCGCCCCCACGCACCGGATCACACCCTCAGTGGCCTCGGTGGCCTCGGGGTCCCCGTTGTCCCCCAGGCAGCCCAGGCGGGAGGAGAAGAGCACCCAGGAGATGGCTGGGGGGACACAGGGGACATTGGGGATGTGGGGACACGGGGGTGGGGGGACACTGGGGACATGGGGCACCCTGGGCACCGTGGAAGACCCCGGGGACAATGGGACATGGGGACACTGGGGACAGGGGGATATGGGGATGATGGGGACAGTGGGGACATGGGGATATGAGGGGACATTGGGACTTGGGGCACCCTGGGGACCATGGAAGACCCCGGGGACACGGGGACAGAGGGAGGGGAAGCTCAAGAGTCCTTGGGGACACTTGGGGACACTGAGGGACAGAGGGGGACTTGGGGAACATGGGGAGTCCCTTGGGGAGACAAGGAGGGTCCCTGTGTGGGGGGGGTTCCAGCCCCAAGGGGGTCCAGGCCTTGGAGGGGGACATGGGGGACCCTTTAGAGGGGACACAGGTGGGGGACAGAGGGACAGAGAGCCAGGTGGGGGACTGGGACAGAGGTGACAGGGCATGGAGAGGACACTCAGGAATGGGGGAGAGGGGACAGAGAGAGGGATGAGGACAGGGGGGACAGTGACAGGGTGCGGGATGGGGACAGGGATGGGGACAGTGACAGGGTGGGGGATGGGGACACGAGTGACGGGTGAGGGACAGAGACAGGGGTGACACAGGGGGTACATGTGGGACCCAGGGCACATGGGTGGGACAGGGGACACAGGGGACACAGGTGGGACACAGGGGGGATCTGGGGGGACACAGGTGGGATCTGGGGGTGTCCCTGCCCTTTGGGGGGGTTGGTTCTGGGGTCCCCCCCTCACCCTCGAGGCCGAAGCGGTTGAACTCGGAGCCCACGTCGCTCACGACCCCCCCCGGGTGGCGCTGCCGCAGCCACCGCAGCCGCGTCACCAGCTCGGCCACCGCCACCGCCACCGGGCCCGCGAAGCGCTCGGCAGCCCCCGGAGCCAGCAGCCCCCGCGCCAGCACACGCCGGGACCCCCGCCAGGCATCACCCTCCCTGCGGGGGGACACGGTCACGGGGGGACAAGGGGACGGGGACACGGGGGGACAGGGACACAGGGGACAAGGGGACAGGGACATGGGGGACAGGGACACGTGGGGACAAGGGACAGGGACATGGGGGACAGGGACATGGGGGGACAGGGACACGGGGGACAAGGGGACAGCGACATGGGGGGACAGGGACATGGGGGACAGGGACACGGGGGGACAGGGACACGGGTCATGGGGGGTACGGGGGGGACAGGAGGGACAAGGGGCATGAGATGGGATATGGGGGGTAAGGGGGACGTGTGGGGGACAGGGGACATGGATGGGAGATGGGAACAGGTGACACATCATGGAGGGGACACGGGATATGGATACGCAGGACATGGGGGAACAGCGAGGACACAACACAGGGGACACAGGGGACACGGGACAGGGCAAAGGGGATACAGGGGACACAGGAATGGGGGAGTGGGGACAGGGAGGGGAACAAGGACATGGGGGGGATGGGGACAGGGATGGGGACAGGGATGGGGACAGGGATACAGTAGGGGATGGGAACACGAGTGACAGGTGAGGGGCAGAGACGGGGTGACACAGGGACACAGGTGGGACCAGGGGGACACAGGTGGGACCAGGGGAACACAGCCCCCCCCGAGGCAACTCCAGGGTCCCTGCAGGTGTCACCTGTGACAGCCAAGGGGTCCCTGAGCCCCCGGGGGTGGTTGGGGGGTGCCGGGGGAGGGTGTGGTGGCTGTGCAGGGTTTGGGGTCCTCCCCACCCCTGCCGAGGCCGGGCCCCCGGGCAGTTACTCACATCCTGCGTGGGGGTGGCAGGGGGAAAGCGGGGAGGGGGCGGGGGCTGAATCACTCCTGAGTCACCTCGGGCCCCCGCACCCCACAAGCCCTTCCCGGAACGGGCCGGGGTGGGGAGGCTGGAACCCCATGAGGTAGAGACCCCCAACCCACGAGAGCCCTGGGAGCCCCTGTGACCCCCTTCTGTGAGACCCCCGTGTGACCCTCCAAACCCCACGTGCAGCCCCCAACCCCTGTGCGTGGGGTGGGGTCACCTCCCAAAAGTGACCCCTGACCCCCTGCCCAGCCCCCAAAACCCCCTCAGCCCGTAGACCCCCCCAGCCCATTTACAGCCCCCAGACCTCCCGGCAGCCCCCAAAGCCCACCCACAGCCCCCAGACCCCACAAACAGCCCCCACGGGGAACACACAGAGCCCCCAGGTAGTCCACAGACCCCCATCCACAGCCTCCAACCCCCCAGGCAGCGCCCCCGTGGGCAACACCCAGACCACCATTCACAGACCCCTCCACCCCATAGCCCCCAGCCCCTTCCCCAGGCAGCCCCCAAATCCTACCCACAGCCCCCAGACCCCCTCCCGTGGAGCACCCCCATCATCCCCAGGCTCAGCCCCCTCCCCTCGGTGACCCCTCCCATAGACTCACAGCGTGAGGAGCCCCCCCGGGACCCCGCGGAGGGCCCGGTGGTCCTTCCAGGGGCAGCTCAGGGCGCGGGAGGGTCGGGCCCTCCTGGCGCAGCACCTGAGCCACGAGCGTGGGCTCGGCCACGTGAACCGTGAGCACCGGCCCGAACCGCGCCCGCCACAGCGGCCCGAACCGCGCCCGCGCGTGGACCTGGGGGCACAGGGAGGGGGGACACGGGGGTCACACCGGGCCCTGCGGGGCTCCCACAGCGGCCCCACCCGGGACCGGCACCCGCTCGGGGGGCACCGGGGACCGAACAGCCCCGGCCTCGGGATGGGGGTCCCGGGGGGGGACACCGGGAGGTCGCAGTGGGGGTCCCGGGTAGGGAGGGGTCGCACAGGACCGGCTGCAGCGCGGCCCGGAGTGGGGGATCCCGCTCTCCCCGCGGTCCCCGCCCCGCTGTGTCTCCCTGAGGGCACCCCTGGCACCCCCTCCCCGGTACCGCTTCCCCCTCCCCCCGGCACTGGGGGGGCACCATGAGGTGGTCCTGCCCCTGCACAGCCCAGGGTCCCGATCCCATCCCCCCCCCACGCCCTGCGGATCAGTTTGGGGTCCCCGAGCCCCTCAGCCTGGGCAGTGAGGGGGTCCCTTGCCTCCCCAAGCCCCAGGGGTTAAAATCAGGGTCTCCCCACACCGCGGTCTCTCCAGTCCCCTCCAGGACTCGAGGGGCTGGGTCTGGGGTATCCCCGGTCCCCTCCCAGAGCCCCCCCAGCCCCTCTGTGCCCTCCCCAGGACAGCAGGACCAGGACCCTGCCAGGTCCCCCTCGCCCCCTCCCAGCCCCGAGTGGTGGCAGGGGGTCTCCCCGTCCCTTTGTCCCCTCCAAGCCCCAGGGAGTGGGATCGGACCCCGGGCAGCCCCCAACCCACCCCAACCCACAGCCCCCCCGTTCACAGCCCCCTTGGCCCCTCCAAACCCCGTCCACAGCTCTGGAACACCTAGACCCCCCGTGGGGAACACCCTGTCCCCTCCGAGCCCCAGACGGTGGCACTCGTTGTCCCCTCGCCCCCTCCAAGTCCCAGGGCAGAGGGTCCCGCACCCCCAGCCTGGAGGGGCCGCCCGTGCCCCCCACCCCGGCCCCGTTACCTGCATCTCGTGCAGCCTCCGCACCCCCCCGGCACAGCAGCTCGAAGATGAAGGACGAGGAGCTCGGGCCCGGCATCTCCGCCAGCCCCAGGGGCCGGGGGGGGGTCGGGGGACGCCGCGGGACCCCCGGCTCGGGCAGGGAGTGGGACAGGACAGCCCGGAGTGGGGGGCGCAGGGTGGGGGGCATAGCGGGCTGGGGGCTCGGGTGACACGAGGGGACACGGGCAGCGCTGGTGGCACCGGGAGGAGCGGGGGAGCAGCCGAGGGGCGCGGGGGAATATCTGGGGGTCTCGGGGCCGATCCTCGACTGAGCCGCGGCCCCCGGGCCGGGCCTTTATAGCGCCCACGTGGAGCCGCCGGGGCCACGCCCCCTCCGCCAGGACCACGCCCCAGGCCATCAAACCACGCCCTTTTCACCAGAACCCACGCCCACTTCAAAATTAGACACGCCCCGTAGATGCTAAGCCACGCCCACCCAAAAGGGCTGTTTTGCATGCTGGGTTCCCTCTGGCCAATCAGCGCTCGGAGGGGGCGGGGCCGCGGGGCAAAGCTCCGCCCCCCTCCCGGCGTGGGCAGAACCGGGGGCGCGAACGGGCCCGGGCCCCCCAAAAAACCCAATCAAACCCCCCCAAAACCAACCCCCCAGACACCACCCGGTCCCAGCACCCTCACCCCGCATTTAGGGTTGAGGGAGGCGCCCCCCAGTCCCGGGAGAGGCTGGTCTGACCCCCCCGGGGCACAGACACACAGACAGACACACAGACAGACACGGCGCATTCCCCCCCACCCCGGCCCGCATTCCCGGGAATTTCCGCCTTGCGCCACCGGGCGGGGGCACTGGAACCCCCCCACGCGTGGGGAAGGGGCGGGGGGGTAACCAGGGTCCCCCAACCCCCTCCCCCCGGGGTTTCCTGCGATGGGGAAACTGAGGCAGGAACCGGCCCCGCCCTCCCCGTTTTTGGGGGGTTGAATTCTAGCAGCCCCCGTGGGAGGGAGTGACCCCACACACACCCGGGTGGATTTTGGGGGCGTGGAAAGACGAGGCTTGGGGACACTTTGCGGCTTTATTAAAAACGCGGGAGGGTCCCCGGGGCTGGCGGGGTCCGCCTCCCCGGCCCCTCAGGGCCCCGGGGTCGGGGCGGCGGCGGAACACGGCGGTGCGGGGGGGCCGCCCAGCCCGCTGGGCGCGCTGCCCCTCCTCGGTCACCGCCGGCAGCAGCGGCACCAGCGGGTCCGCGGCCTGGGGGGGCACGGGGGGGCTGTGACACCGGGGACAACACAGGGACAACACGGACCACCTGGGGAACCCCCCCCGGGGACACCCCAAGGGGCATTGGGGGCATCAGGGACCCCCCCACGGACACCTGGAACAACATGGGGTCACCACAGGAGCACTGGGGACACCAGGGACCCCCCAGGGGCATCAGGGATCCCTCCCGGGTCCCCCCCCACTGACCCCTCTGTGACTTCCCTTGTCCCCCAGAGCCCCCCATGACCCCCAGTCAGTTCCCCAGTGCCACCCTCAACGTTCCCCCATTCCTGTGTCCCCAATTGCCCCCAGTGCCCCCTCCATAACACCCAGTGCCCCCAGTCAATCCCCAGTGCCCCCAATGCCCCCTCATAACACCCAGTGCCCCCCAGTCAATCCCCAGTGCCCCCCCATCACACCCAGTGCCCCCCAGTGCCCCTCACCAGCTGGGCAGGGGTCAGGGGCTCGAACAGGGGGTGCTCCCCGAAATGTTGCAGCATCCACTGGTGCAGCTCAGGGACATCTGTCACCGTGTACACCAGGCCCTGGGACCCCAAACCAGGGACAACCCAAATCAAGGACACCCCCAAATGAGGGACACCCCCAAATGAGGGACACCCCCAATCAGGGACACCCCAAAGCCCTCCAATCCCAGCAGGGCTGGACCCTCCTTCCCCCCCAGCAATCCCAGGGGATCCTGGGGGGGGAGTGGCCCCACTGAGGGGTCTGGGGGGCTCAGGGGGGGTCAGCAGGGTGGGGGCTCACCCCAGGCCTCAGCACGTAGCCGTACTCGGCCAGCATGGCGGGGCTGATGATCCTCCACTTGTGCTTCGTGCGCTTGAAATGGGGGTCGGGGAACAGGAAAAACAGCTTGGACAGCTGGGGGCACAGGGGGGTCAGGGGAGCAGCACCTCACTGGCACTGACCCCCAGTCCCCACAGGGACCCCTTGGAGTGTGGGGCAGGACGAGGCACCCGGGAGGGGGAGACAGGGAGGGGGCTGGGGATCCTGTCCTGGGAAGGGGATCCTGGGGTTTCAAGGTTGGGAAGAGTCCTAAGGGTCCTGGGGGTGGGGAGACCCAGGGTGCTGGGGGTCCCAGGGGTGGTGGGGTTTGGAGGGGTCCCAGGGGTCCCACTTGGACCCCGTGGAAGGAATGGGGGTGTCCCAGGGGTGCCCAGGGGTTGGGGTCTCTGAGGGGTTTCGGGGTTCCGGGACGCGGTCGGTTCAGGGGTGTTGGGGGTCCCAAGGGTCCCACCTAGACCCTGTAGAAGGACTGGGGGGTGTCCCAGGGGTGCCCAGGGGTTGGGGTCCCTGAAGGGTTTCAGGGGAGGGTCCCGGGATGCAGCTGGTTCAGGGGTGTTGGGGGTCCCACCTGGACCCCGTGGAAGGACTGGGGGTGTCCCAGGGGTCCCTGAGGGTTTTGGGGGTTCCGGGATGCAGTCGGTTCAGGGGTGTTGGAGGGGGTCCCAGGGGTCCCACCTGGACCCCGTAGAAGGACTGGGGGTGTCCCAGGAGTGCCCAGGGGGTTGGGGTCTCTGAGGGGTTTCGGTGGTGGGTTCCTGGGGATGCGGCCGGTTCAGGGGGGTGTAGGGGGGGGTGCCGGGGGTCCCACCTGTGCCCTGTGGAAGAAGTGGGGCAGGTGTTTCATGGCGTTGCCCCTCACGCAGGCCACGTTGCCGAAGTGGCCGGGCCGGGCGGCGCGGAGCGCCCGGAGCCGCGCCCGGGTGAACTCGGCCACCTTCCCGCGCAGCTCCAGCCCCAGCGCCAGGCGCTGCGGGAACAGCTCCGCCAGCGCCACTGCGGGGCGGGCACGGGCTCAGCGACAGCCCCCAGGGGGACTCTGGGTCAAGGACACCCCTTCCCAGCACCCCCAAACATCTCGGGGGGGAACCACAGGGTCAGCGACACCCCAACAACCCCCCCCCCGGACCCTCCTGGGGGAGCACGGGATCAGGGACATCCCAACAACCCCCCAATGCCATTTTCCCCCTCAGCTCCCCACCCCCAGGGGCTGGGGTTCAGCTCGGGGTGCAGACCCCAGGGATCCCCTGCGCCCCCATGACCCCCCGTTCATCCCCCTCCCCCAAGACCTCCACGTACCTGCACTCCCCAGAGCTCCCCGTGCCCCCGGTACCCACAGACCCCGTTCTCACCGAGCAGCTCCCCTGTACCCGCACCCCACGTCCGCGAACTCCACGCGGGCCGGGGGTCCCGGGGGCGTCGGGCAGGAAAACGCCGGGAACAGCGAGGCCCAGTCCATGTCCTGCGGCCGGGGGCTGCGGGGGCACGGCCGGTCAGGGGGCTCGGGGGCCGTGAGGAGTCACGGTACCCGGCCCGGGTTACCGGGGGTCTCGGGAGGGGATGGAGCACGAGGGGGGTCCCGGTACCCGGCCCGGGTGGTACCGGGGGGGGCAGCGGGGCGGGCCGGTGTGACCGGGAGGGGATGCAGGACGAGGTTCGAGGGGGTCCCGGTTACCATGGTTACGCACGGGGCCGTGATGGGGGTCCCGGGGGGGTTTTGGGGTGTCCCCAGCACTCACTAGCGCAGGGTGTGATCCGCCAGCGGGTTCGAGTGCGCACGCTGGCGGTAAAAGCGCTTCTGGGGCGGCACCGGCGCCTCCTCCTCCTCCCCTCCCTGCGCCGCCATCGCTGCTCCGGTGGCGCGGGAATGACGTCACGGATGGGCGCTGAGAAGTGACGTCATACATTCAAACCACGCCCACATAGGCTCCACAGCGCCCCCTGGCGGTCCCAGTGCTCCCAGTCCCCCCCAGTGCTCCCAGTGTTCCCTAGTGCTCCCAGTATTCCCAGTCCCTTCAGTGTCCCCCAGCCCTTCCCGTGTCCCCAGCTCTCCCCATTCTCCCCAGTAACCCCCAGTGTCACCAGTGCCCACAGTGCCCCCCAGTCCCCCTCACGTCTCCCCAGTCCCCCCCCAGTGCTGCCCCAGTGCTCCCCAGTACCCCTCAGTGTCACCAGTGCTTATTGTGTTCCCCCAGTCCCCCCCGGTACCCCCAGTGCCCCCCAGTGTTCCCAGTGTCCCCACTGCTCACCAGTGTCTGCAGTGCTCCCCTAGTGCTCCCCCAGTGCTCCCAGTGCCTCCCAGTTTGCCCCATTGCTTCCCAGTGCCTTCCCGTGCTCCCAGTATTCCCAGTCCCTTCATTGTCGCCCAGTCCTTCCCGTGTCCCCAGCTGTCCCCAGTACTCCCCAGTGTCACCAGTGTTCACAGTACTACCCCAGTGCCCCCCAGTGTTCCCAGTGTCCCCACTGCTCACCAGTGTCTGCAGTGCTCCCCCAGTGCTCCCCCATGCTCCCAGTGCCCCCCTCAGTTTGCCCCAGTGCTGCCCAGTGCCCTCCCGTGCTCCCAGTATTCCCAGTCCCTTCAGTGTCCCCCAGTCCTTCCCGTCTCCCCAACTGTCCCCAGTCTTCCCAGTACCCCCCAGTGTCACCAGTGCTCACAGTAACTCCCAGTGCCCCCCCAGTGCTCCCCAATCCCCCCCAGCGCTTCCAGTTCCCCCCGTGCTCCCCCAGTGCTCCTCAGTGCCCTCCAGCGCTCCCAGTCGCCCCAGTACTCCTAGTACCCCCCAGTGCTTCCAGTGCTCCCCGAGTGTCCCCCCAGTTCTCCCAGTATCCCCCCAGTTCTCCCAGTGTCCCCACTCCCCCGCAGTGTCCTCCCAGTGTCTGCAGTGCTCCCCGAATGCTCCCAGTGCCCCCCAGTGTCCCCACTCCCCCTCAGTGCTCCCAGTCCCCCACAGTGTTCCCCCTGTGCTCCCAGTATTCCCAGTTCCCTCAGTGTCCCCCAGTCCTTCCCATCTCCCCCGTGTCTCCAGTCCCACCAGTGCTCCCAGTATCCCCCAATCTCCCCAACTGTCCCAGTCCCCCCACGCCCCCAGTTCACCAGTCCCCACCAGTGTCCCGTCCCTCCAGCGCTCCCAGTTCCCCCCCGCTCTCAGTGCCCCAACACCTCCAGTCTCCCCAGTGCGATCCCCCCAGTCTCCCCAGTCCTCCCCCGCATTCCCAGTCCCATCCCCCGCCCGGGCTGTTCCCGCTCGGCCTCGTTTGGGGAATTTGGGCTGCGGAAACCCAGGTGATTTCTGGGAACCCTGGGGGTTGGAGGCCGCTCTGGGGAGGGGGTTGAGCAACCTGGGGGCCTGACCCACTCTGCCCGGGGGCTTCCAGGAACGGCCCCGCGGGGAGAGTCCGGGGGACACAGGGACCAAATTCTCCCCAGCCCCCCCTCTGAGCTCCACGACCCCCCCGCCGCTCCCTGCCCCCCCTGGGCCACCATTAACCCGGTGACGCGGGTGGTGACGCGGCCGCGTGGGGGTCCCGGCACACTCCAGGGGTTGGGAGGAAGGTTGTTCATTACTCCCGAGGGACCCCTGGTCACTCCCTGCCCCCGGTTATTGGTTATCCTGCTGATCCCGGAGATCCCGGCTCGGGGGGGCACCGGGAGTGGGGATGGGGTACCGGAGAGGTGGCACTGAGGGGTCCCTGGCGGGGGCTGGCACCCGACCCCTTCCCCCGCCAGGGACAGAGGGACAGGGACACCGGTGACAGCAGGGACAGAGGGACAGGGAGGAGGGACATTGGGACAGGGACAGTGGGACAGAGGGACAGCAGGGACATTGGGACAGGGACAATGGGACAGAGGGACAGCAGGGACAGGGAGCAGGGACATTGGGATGGGAACATTGGGACAGGGGCAGCTGGCACAGGGGACAGGGAGCAGGGACATTGGGACAGGGACAGTGGGACATGGGGACAGGGGGACAGGGAGCAGGGACATTGGGACAGGGACAGTGGGACAAGAAGTGCATAAGGGACACAAGGGCCAGGTCAACCAGGAGCCAGGGACAGCAGGGACAGCAGGGACAACAGGGACAGCAGGGACAGAGGTGTGGGGCCAGGGACAGCAGGCACACCAAGGACAGGGACTCTCGGAGTAGGGACATCGTGGCCAAGGCCACCAGGGCTGGGGACACAAGAGATCAGGGACATGGGACCAGGGACACCAAGGAAAGGGACATGGGGCCGGTGACACCAGGAGGAGAAGGACAGGGGGACAGGGACATGGGGACAGGGAGAGCAGAGGGACAGGGACACCCTGAGCAGGGACACCAGAGCCTTGGGGACACTGCAGACACCGGGGCTGGCTCCGGGCTGGGATGGTACTGGTGGCACCGGTGACACTGGTGTTGATGGGACAGTGACAGGAGAGGGAGGGGACAGAGGGTGGCATCGGGAAGAACCCCCAGAGGGAGCAGGGGCGTCTGGCTGGGGTGACATGGGGACAAGGTTGGGAGGGCGGTGACAACGGGGACAGGACTGGGGACACTGGGACGCCAGGGATGGGGCGGGGGACACTGGGGGACACTGGGATGGGGAGGGAACAGGTCAGGGGACAGCAGGGACACACCAGGGGACACCGGGACATGGGATGGGACATGGGGCAGGTGACACAGGGGGACAACGGGAGGGGGGAGGGGACCCCGGGTGACACCAGGGTAGGGGAGGGGACCTCGGACCACTCCGGGCTCTGCGGGGGTGGAGCTTCAAGACCACGCCCCATGTAGGTGTGACTTAGCTTGAACCAACCAATCAGGTGCGGGGGCGCGGTCCGGCCCCGCCCTTTCCAAAATGGCGGCGCCCACGGCCCACGTGGGGGTCGGGGGGGGGTGTGAGGAGGAGGAGGAGGAGGAAACGGAGGAGGAAGAGGACGAGGAAGGGGATGAGGAAGAGGAAGAGGGGCTGCGGGCCGTGTTCCCCCGCGACCCCGAGCTCTTCGCCGAGTCCTTCCCGGCGCGGCGCCGGTTCCGCCTGTGCGGGCGCGTCCTGCGCATCGCGGAGCTGCACGGGCCGGGGCTCGGCCCCGCCGGCAGCGTCTGGGAGGCGGTGAGGGGGCTCCGGGGGCTCCGGGGCGCATTGGGGGTGGGTGGATAATGGGAGTACCGGGGGGGACCGGGACATCCCGCGGGTACCGGGGGACGGTGACATCCCGGGGTTACCGGGGTGGCGGTGACATCCCGGGGATCGGGGGCGGTGCAGTGACATCGCGGGGGACTGGGGAACGGTGACATCCCGGGGGTACCGGGGGGTTGCGGTGACATCCCGGAGGACCGGGAGGGGGTGTGGTGACATCCCGGGGGCGGTGACATCCCGTGGGACCGGGGGTGCGGTGACATCCCGGGGGTATCGGGGGCGGGTGGGAACATCCTGGGGTACTGGGGACGGTGACATCCCGGAGTACCGGGGTGGGGGGCGGTGACATCCCGGGGGCAGGTGGGGACATCCCGGGGTACCAGCGAGTGATACCGGAGGGGTACTGGGGGCTGAGGGGTCCGGGGGAACACACGCGGCGTCCCGGGGGTCCCAGGAGGGTGGGGCGGCGATGGGGAACACTGAGAGAACGGGGTACGGGGGTTCCCTAAGGATCCCCATGGCCGGGGTGCTGCCCTCCCCCCATCCAACACTCCCTCTGTGCCCCCCAGGCCCTGTCCCTGTGCCGGTTCCTGGGGAGCAGAGCCTGGACCTGGGGGGCGGCGGGTCCTGGAGCTGGGGGCGGGCACCGGCATCGTGGGGATCTTCGCTGCCATGCTGGGTGCGGGGGCATTGGGGGCACTGGGGGGTAGTCATGGGGCTGGGGTGGAAGCTTTTGGGGTAGGGAGGGCACCTGAGGGGTGAGGGGAGGGGTTTATTTGAGTTTGGGGGTTTGTGAGTCTGGGGGTTTGGGGGTTCCTGGTGGGTTTCGGGGTTCCTGGGGGTTTGGGGTGCCCGCTCTGACCCCACTGTGCCAGGGTTTATTGGGGTCTGGGGGTTCCAGAGGGTTCCCGGGGGTTTGGGGTTCCGGGAATCTGGGGGTTCCCGATGGGTCTGGGAGTTCCCGGGGGTTGAGGGGTTCCTGGGGGTCTGGGGTTCCAGGAGTTTGGGGTTTCCTGGTGGGTTTGGGGGTTCTGGGGGTTTGGGGGTTCCATGGGGTCTGGGGTGCCCCGCTCTGACCCCGCTGTCTGGGGTTTATTGGGGTCTGGGGGTTCCAGGGGGTTCGGGGTGCCCGCTCTGACCCTGCTGTGCCAGGGTTTATTGGGGTTTGGGGGTTCCTGGGATTTGGGGGCTCCAGGGGGTCTGGAGTGCCCACTCTGACCCTGCTGTGCCGGGGTTTATTGGGGTCTGGGGGTTCCCAGGTGTTTGCGATGGGTCTGGGGGTTCCCGGCGGTTTGGGGGTTCCCGGGGGTTTGGGGGTTCCCGGTGGGTTTGGGGGCTCCCTGGGGTCTGGGGTGCCCCGCTGACCCCTCTGTCCGTGCCAGGGGCCGAGGTGACCCTCACGGACCGTCCCGCGGCGCTGCCGCAGCTGCGGGAGAACGTTCGGCTCAACTTCCCGGGGGGCTCCCTGGCCCGGGGTCGCGGGGGGGCCCCCGCGGGTGCGGGCGCTGCGCTGGGGGCGGGACCAGCGGCGCTTCCCCCCCAAATTCCACCTGGTGCTCGGCTCCGACATCGTGTACGACCCCCGCGCCTTCGCCCCCCTCCTAGCCACCCTCCGGCACATCGTGACCCCCCCGGGCCGGGCCCTGCTCAGCGCCCGCCGCCGGGGGGGGGACGGGGGGACCCCCCTTTTCTTCGAGCGGATGCTGCCCCCGTTTTTTGGGGTGCGGCTGCTGCGGAGGGACCCCCAGAGGGACATCGAGATCTACTGGCTGAGCCCCCGCCAGGGGGCGGGGGACCCCCAGGACACGGCGGGGGCGGGGGACTGGGGGCCCGGAGGGGCAATAAACGGGCTCTGAGGGGTCTCAGCTGAGCGCGCTGGCTGCGATTTGGGGAGTTTGGGGTTCTGGGGTGTCGGCTCTTGCTGGGGAGGTGGCTGGACAAGGCCGTGGGGGTCTGGAAAGGTCAGGGGGCTCTCTGAGGTTCAGGGGGCTCTGGAAAGGCCCTGGGGGTCTCTGCGGGTTGGAGGGGGCGGAGGGGCTCTTTAAAGGTCGGGGGGTCTGGGAGGGTCTGGGGAGCTTTGGAAAGGCCTCGTTGGGGGAGGGGACTTATGGGGGTGGGAGGGGATGCCCCTGTCCTGGGGGCTCATGGGAGGCAGGGGGTCTGGGGGAGGTTAAATGGCCCTGAGGCCTCAGCTCGGCCCCCGGTGTGATTTGGGGGCGTGGAGGAGTTTGGGGTGGGGGCCAATTTGCGGTGGGGGGATGTCTGGGCAAGGCTGGGGGCTTTAGAGAGGCCTGGAGGGTCTGTGATGGTCGGGGACTTTGGGAAAGCCTCGTTGGGTTTATGGGGGGCGGGGCCGGGGGCTCTGGGGTGTCGGTCGCGCTTCAGTGGCGTCACGCGATAGATCAGTGACGTCATCAGGAGGCGCCGCGGGCAGCCCGGAATGCAGCGCGCGGTGCTGAGCGCGCTCGGGGGCGGCGAGGGTGAGACCCCGGACCCTCCTGGGAACCCCCTGGAACCCACCCCGGGAACCCCATTGAGCCCACCCCACCGGGAACCCACCCCATGGAACACACCCCCTGGAACCGCTGCGTGGAACCCCGCATGGAACCCACACCCACCCGGACTCCCACGGGAACCCCCATGGAACCCACCCCACCGGGAACCCCCCATGGAACCCACCCTGGGACCCCCACGGGAACTCCCATGGAACCCACCCCACTGGGAACTCCCCATGGAACCCACCCTGGGAACCCCATTGAGCCCACCCCATGGAACCCACCCCACCGGTAACCCCCCATGGAATCCATCCCCACCCCAGAACCCCTGCGTGGAACCCCGCATGGAACCCACCCCACCGGGAACCCCCTGATGGAACCCACCCCACCCCGGAACCCCAACAGAACCCACCCCCATCCCAGAACCCCCATGGAACCCACTCCGAACCCTTCCCCCGTGGAACTCCCCCGGGTACCCCCTGGGAACCCTGCATGGAACCCACCCCACCCCAGAACCCCACAGGAACCCCTCCCCGTTTACCCCCACGGGAACCCACCTCCGAGAACCCCCATTGGAACCTCCCCACCTCCTGGACTCCCCCCGCACCCCGTGGAACCCACCCATGGAACCCCTCCGTCAGAACCCACGTGGAACCCTCCCTAGGGAACCCACCTCCGTCCGGGAACCCCCTGTGCAACCCACCCCTGACCCGGGATCCCCCACGGAACCCATCCTACCGAGAACCCCCATAGGAACCCACGCCCGGACCCCCGGAAACCCCCATGGAACCCACCCCACTGCGAACCCCCCATGGCACCCACTCCCGACCCCCACGCTGGGCACCCATCCCTGGGGCCCCCGGACACCCCTCTATGGGACTCCACGGCCCTCTCCCGGGCACCCCTCAGACCCACCCCCACCTCTGACCTCCCTTCCTCCCGTAGCCTGTCCCCCTGAGTTCCCCCACCCCCTGGCCGGGGGTCGTGCTGCACTGACTGCCTCCACCCGTGCCCCCGCAGGCCCCTCGTGCCGCTGGCTGAGCGGGGCCCCCCGCGCTGCGGGGGCTGCGGAGCTGCAGGCGCGGACGGGACAGCCTGTGCTGCGCTAGCCGGGAGGCGCTGGAGAGGGCGGGGGCGACCTGCGGCAGGTGGGGGCACCTGGGGAGGGGGCACCTGGGGGGCACTGGGGATGGGTGGGCACCTGGGGGAGGTGAGGGGCACTGGGGATGGGGGGCACTGGGGATGGGGGCACCTGGGGAGGCTAGCACTGGGGACGAGGGGGCACCTACGGCAGGTGGGGGCACCTGGGGCAGGTGGGGGCACTGGGGGATGGGGGCACTGGGGATGGGGGCACCTGCAGCAGGTGGGGTACTGGGGGCACCTGGGGGAGGGCGGGGGCACCTGCTGGCAGGTGGGGGCACCTGGGGAACGGGGGGCACCTGCGTGGAGGTTGGAGGGCACTGGGGGCATCTGGGGACGGGGAGCATCTGGGGAAGGTGGGGCACTAGGAGGGGCACCTGGGGATGGGGAGGGCACTGGGGGCACCTGGAGGAGGTGGGGGATACCTGGAGGACGGGGGGCACCTGGGGGAGGTGGGGGCACCTGGGGGATGGGGGGGCACCTGGGGGACAAGGGGGGCACTGGGGACAAGGGGGCACCTGGGAGGTGGGGGCACCTGAAGGACGGGGGAGGGGGGTCAGGGAAGCGGGGGCATGGGGACCTTGGGCAAGGTGAGGAGGGGGCCAGGAATGGGGAGGGGGTACCTGTGTGGGGTGTGGGAAGAACTGGGGGCGCTGGGGAGGGTGAGCAGGACAGGGAGGGGACCCGGGGGTGCAGGAACAACCTATGGGGGACTTGGGGGTCAGGAGGTGGGATTGGGAGCTGGGGGCCAGGACTGGAGGGGGAGAAGAAGGGGGAAGCCTTGAGATCCTCCCTGTAGTGGGGCAATAAAGAGGGGGACTCTGGGGTCCTTGGGGCAGCCCCATCCCTGGTTGGGGGTGGGGTGGAGCTGCAGTGTTGGGGTCTGCACACCCTCCCCCCACAGCAGGGTCACCCCAGTGTCCCCCCGTGAGCCCCCATGGGGCCATGGTGACCCTGTACCCCTCAATTTGCCCCATTCTGCCCCCAGGCCGAGGCCTGGCTGGAGGCCGAGTCAGTGCCTGGGGGACACTGGGCGACCCTGTGCCCCCAACTTGCCCCCAATTTGCCCCCCAGGCTGAGGCCTGGCTGGAGGCCGAGTCTCGCCGCCGGGGCTGGGCCAAGGCCGCAGCCCTCGGAGCCCCCCGGGCCCGCCAGGGGCTCGTGGGGGTCCTGAGCGAGGGCTCTGCTGCTGTCATGGTGGAGGTGAGTGTGGGGACACCGGGGGGGGCTCCCCAAATCCCTCAAGGGGGGTCTCCCTGTGCCCACCTTTAACCCCCCCCCCACCCAGGTGAACTGCGAGACGGATTTCGTGGCCAGGACCCCCGAGTTCCAGCAGCTGGTGGAGATGGCGGCCAGGGGGGTGCTGGGGCACTGCCAGGGGGCTGAGGGCACCAAGGTGGGGGATCTGAGAGGCTGGGGGGGTTTGGGGGTGCTGGGGGGAGTTTTGGGGTGCCAGGGTGATGTTGGGGTGCTGGGGGGAGTTGGGGGAGTGCTTGGGGGGGTTTTGGGGTGCTGGAGGAATTTTGGGGTGTTGGGGGAGTTGTTGGAGGGGTTGGGGTGCTGAAGGAGTTTGAGTGCTGGGGGAGTGCCAGTATGTGAGGGTGTTGGGGATGCTGGGTGGGTTGTTGGGGGTGCTGGGGAGTTTTGGGGTGCCAGGGTGATGTTGGGGTGCTGGGGGGGTTAGGGGTGCTGAGGAGTTTGGGGTGTTGGGTGGGGGAGTCGGTGGAAGTTTTGGGTGTTGGGAGGAGTTTTGGGGTGCCAAGGTGATGTTGGGGTGCTGGGGGTGTGTGGGAGAGGTTTGCAGTGCCAGGAGTGTTTGGGGTGCCAGGGAGGGTTTGGGGTGCTCCTGACCCTCCCCCCCACCCCCAGCACCTGCTGCGAGAGGATGAGCTGGCCCAGCTGCGGGTGGGGGACGGGGGGGACCTGCTGAGTGACCACCTGGCACTGGCCATGGGTGAGTGAGGACCCCAGTGCTCCCAGTATGCCCAGTGCCCTTCCCATGACCATCCCAGTGCTCCCAGTACACCCAGTGCTAATCCCAGTACTCCCAGTCTGCCCAGTGCCCGCCCCATGCCCATCCCAGCCTGCCCAGTGCCCCCCAGTCCCTCCTATTATGTCCAAACCCCCTCAGCCCCCACCCCCAGTGACCCCGCCAGTGCCTCCCGGTATCCCAGGGATCTGGAATTGCCCTGGTCCCCTCCCAGTGCCACTGGGACCCCCCCAGTGCCACCCCCAGAATGTGTTTGGGCGGATCTCGGGGTGGGGGAGCGGTCCATGATCCCCCTTCTCCCCCAGTTTTGGGGTAGAGACTATGACCCCCCTCTCCCCCATTCTGGAGGCTCAGGCTTGCCCCCCTCTCCCCAGTTTTGGGGGTGTGGGTTGGGACCCCCCCATTTCAGGGGGTGCAGGCTGTGACACCCTGTTTGGGGGCACAGGCTCTGCCCCCTTTCTCCCCCATTTCAGGGGGTAAAGTCTGTGCCCCCCCATGCCCCCAGTTTTGGGGTTCACCCTGTGCCCCCCTCCCCATTTGGGGTTTCTCCCTTTGGGGCTCACCCGTGCCCTCCCCATTTTGGGGTTCCTCCCCATTTGGGGCTCACCCTGTGCCCCTGTCCCCACTTTGGGGCTCACCCCGTGCCCCCCTCTGCATTTTGGGGTTCCCTGTCCCCACTTTGGGGCTCACCCCGTGCCCCTGTCCCCATTTTGGGGTTCCCTGTCCCCATTTTGGGGGCTCACCCCGTACCCCCCTCCCCATTTTGGGGTTCCCTGTCCCCATTTTGGGGCTCACCCCGTGCCCCTGTCCCCGCAGGTCGCCTGGGGGAGCGGCTGTCGCTGTGCCGGGCCGGGTGGCTCCGCGCCCCGGGGGGTTTCGTGGCCACCTACACGCACGGGTGGGTGCCCCCCGGCCCCCCCGTGGCCATGGGCACCTACGGGGCCCTGGTGTCCTGCGGGGGGCCGGGCCCGGGGCCCCCCCCGCCGGAGCTGCGGGAGTTGGGGCGCAGGGTGGCCCAGCACGTGGTGGGTCTGGCGCCCACCGAGCTGGGGACCCCCGAGGACGAGCTGGGGGGCGAGGGGGAGCGGCGGCTGCTGGCGCAGGGGACCCTCCTGGAGCCGGGGGTGCCCCTGGGCCGCTTCCTGCGGGACCGGGGGGGGCTCCGCGTCTGGGACTTCCTGCGCTTCCAGTGCGGGGAGGAGCCCCCCGAGGAGCCCCCCCGGGACCCCCCCGCGCCGCCGGCCTGAGGGGGTAGGGCTCGGCCCCTCCCCACCCCGAGATTTGGGGGTGAAGGTGAATAAAGGTGTGAAAGAACGAGCTCGGAGTGTTTTGTGGATCCCCCTCTCCAGGGAGCCCCAATTTCCTGCCGGGTTTTAATGGCGAATCGATACAAAAAGAGGCACAAACCCTTCGTGGTGGTGGGGGAGGCGCCCAGGACACCCCAAACCCTCGGGGGTGGGCGGGAAGGGGGCGATGTCTGGGGGTGGGGGCGTGTCCAGGACGCCCCAAAGCCGGGGGCACAGGGAGCTGTTTTGGGGGCGTTTCCTCCTGGTGGTGACACGGGGGGTGTAAATGGGGGAGGGGCGCGGGGAGAGGTCACGGGTATCCCGGGGGTCCGGGAGGTGTCTCCCCGTCCTGTCCCTGCCCCTGGGATGGGGGTCCCTGGTGGGACACGGGGGGCTTCAGGGGTTACAGGGGACCTGGGGGAGGGTGAGGGACAAAGGTGATTTGGGTGGGTGAGAGACGTTGAGGCCGAGGGGTGGTGGCAGCGGGGGGAGGGCTGAGGGAGGGGGTGACACGCGTGGGGGCCGGGAGATGCCCTCCCCCTGTGCCCCTCCGTGACGTCACCGGCCGCCTCCCGGGACAAGTAACCGGGAACAGGCCGGGCTGGAACAGCCTATCCTGGATTACTTGAACCGGGCCGAGGCCCTCGGACTGGCCCCCCGCCCTCGCTTCGGAGCCCCCAGACACCCCGAACCCCCTCTCGCCGGAACCCCCAACACGCCCTTCTCGCCCTAAGCCCACGAGTCCCAGAGCCCCCAACGCACCCTCCCACCCCTGGAACCCCCAACGCACCCTCCCGACCCCCGACCCCCAACGCACCCCTCCCACCCCTCTGGACCCCCCAATACACCCTCCCGACCCCCGACCCCCAACACACCCTCCCCCCGACCCCCACTACACCCTCCCTCCCGTCCGGACCCCCAACGCACCTCTCCTCCCCTGACCCCCAACGCACCTTCCCTTCCCCGGACCCCCAACGTACCCCTCTCCCCCTCCTCCGGAACCCTCAACAAACCCTCCCTCCCCCGGACCCCCAACGCACCCCCCCCGACTCCCAACACACCCTCTCCCTCCCCCGGACCCCCAACACCCCTCTCTCCCCTCCCCTTCCTCTGGACCCCCAACACCCCCTCCCGCCCCTCCCGGGTGGTCGCGGGGGTCCCTGTCCCCACCCGCTCAGGGGTCCCAGGGGGTGTTGGTTTGGGGACACCCCCAGCCCCAGAGCAGGGTGTCCCCGCCCCGAAACCCCCCGCGGCCTCAGGGCTGCCCAAACCCCCCGGGATTGGGGAAGGGGGCGTGTCCCGGGGGTGACAGCGAGGCGGGGACACCCCGGGGTCTCAGCAACCCCTGCCCGCCCCCTCCCGGGGGCTCGGCCGCGCCCCCTTCCTCCCTCCCCGTACCTGCCGTTCCGCTGCCGTCCGGCCCGGGGGTTTGGGGGTTTGGGGATTTGGGGTGTGGGGGGAGGGGCGAGTGTCCCCGTGCCGGGGTAGGGGAGGGGCGAGGGTGGGGGCGGGGGCGCGCGCGCCCACCCGAGCAAAGGGGGCCGCGGCGGTTTCGAGGCGCCCCGATGGGGAGGGAGGAGGGTGGGGCTCGGGGGGTGGGGAGGGGCGGCCTCGTCCGGAGCGTTTCGTTATTTTGGGTATTTCGGGATTTTCGTTATTTTCGTGATTTTTGTGACGGACGCTCCGAGGGGGCGGGGCCCAGGGGGGCCTTGAAACGGCCCACGGGCGCTGATTGGCTGAGCGGAGGCGGGGGCGGGGCCTGGAGGTGAGGATTGGCTGGGCCCAGAAAGGGGGCGGGACCAGAGCGTGTTTACCTCGAGAAGTGCCCGGGAGGGGGCGGGGCCTGCGCAGGACACGCCCCAGTGTGGAAGGGGTGGAGCCTTCCGAGACACACCCACGGTGGGGGAAGGGGCGTGGTTTGCGTATTGGCCACGCCCACTCTGAACCCCACCCCGACCCCACCCCCAGCCTGGAGCCCCGCCCCCGGGCCCTGGAACTTGAGTCCCTTTTCTGCCTTAATTAAATTAAATTAAATTAAAAAATTATTAATTTTGTTTAATAAGACAGAGAATTCTCGCTTTTACCTGTTTATTAGTTTTATTAGTTTTTAATTGAAAACCGAATAATTATATATTATTAATATATAATTCTATCTAAACGACATCATTATATTATTATATATTGTATATAATTAATATAACCAAATATATAATAATATATATTATGTAACCTAAAACAAATAATGTTATATCAATAGAATGTAATAGTTAATATATATAATTTCTTATAGGTTATTATATAATATATAATTACATAATATATAATGTAATAATTATATACAATGTACACATATATTATATATAATATGTAGACATATAATATTTATTGCATATATTATTATCTTAACCAAATATATAATTATAATTCCTGTTTTAACCCCCAATTTCTATTTCCCTCCAAATTCCCCAGTTTCCCCTCCGAATTCCTTCTTTTTCATCCCAGTTCCACCTGTTTCACCCCAAATTCCACCTCCTTCGCCTCAAACTCCTCCCGTTTCACACAAATTCCTTTTGTTTTCCCCCAAATTCCTATTTGTCTCCAAAGAAATCCCACCCATTTCACCCCAATTCCCTCCTCTTCCAGCCAGATTTCTCCTGTTTTCCCCCAAATTTCCACAAAGGAAAGTGTGTTTGTTTTAAGGAAAATCCGGGGGGTGAAAAGAAGAATTAGGGATTTTTCTTTTTAAGGACAACGCGGGGAAGGAGGATCCCGAATCCCGCGGGAAGGGGGTGTTGCTGCCGGGCCCGGGACGCTCCGGGGGTGCCCGAGGGGATCCCAAATCCATCGGGATCCCCTCGCGAGCCGCTTTACCACCGGAATCACGTCAGAGCCGGATCTTCCCGGAGCTGCTTCCTGGAGGTTGGATCCGCATCTCGCAATTCCCGGTTTCCCAAGGGGATCGTCCCCCCGGGATCCCTCGTGGTTCGCAGCCGCATCCCGGGGGGGGTTTCATCCTTCCTCGGTTAAGGAGCGGGACTCGTCCCGGGGCGATTCCAGGGAAAAACGGGGAAAAGCGGGAATTTTCCGGCCGGCGCAGGGAGCGGACTGGGAGCGTCCTGCTGGCAAACTGGGAGCGGACTGGGATTGGACTGGGCACGGTCTGGCCCGATGGGGCCGGGGGGCAGCGTCCCCTTCCCGTGGGTGTCCCAGACCACCCCCCAACCCCCCCCATCCCTCTTTCCCTGTTGCCCCCGCGCGTTCCCGAGGGGAGCCCAGCGGGAATGGGGCGAGCAGCGACCCCCGGATCCCCCGGCAGGGACACGGGGACGTCCCCAGTGTCACCTCCCCCAGTGGGACGGCTTTGGGTCTCCACCAAAAAACTCCACCTTCCCGGAGAATCCCGGCCGGGTCCGGCACCGCCTCGGACCTGCCTGCAGGTGCCACTGGTGCGATGTGGGCGCGGGAAAACCGGGATTTGATGGAATTCCTCGGGAAAACAGACTGGCAGTATAATTTTTATTTCTAAACCGGAGTGAAACTTGAAGAGAAAAGGAAACAGTTCCCTTTCCAACTGGAAATTCCAACCAACTGCTCCATCGCGTTCTCTGAGAGTTGCTGCTCTCGAACCCCTTCTGAGGGTTCATTTGGGGCTCCAGGAGCACCCAAAAATCCTGGGAATGCCGGGAAACAGCTCAGTCCCCTGTGCCAGCCCTGGCCCAAGGCCAGAGCTCGGCGGCAAACCTGGCTTTTAATGAGAATTCCTGAAACAGCCTGGAATATCCCCAGTTAGGGAAATCTCCCAAGGCTCAACGTCGCACCAACCCCGTGGGGAGACAGGGATGGGAATCCGGGAAATATCAACGGACCTTTCCCGGATCAGCTGTTTTGGGGCGGAAAAATGGGGGAAACGCCCCCTGGACTGGGGGGCTGGGCCGGGGTCTCCCCAAGCCCCGCCGGCTCCTCCCGATCCCGATCCCGCCGTTCTCCCGGGAATTCCGGCTCCACTCCTGCCGCGTCCCGGGGCTGTGCCGCGCTGGGGGACGGGGGTCCCGCGGCCCAGGGGGGGCCGGGGGGAGGTCTGTCCCGCCGCGCTGGGTGACAGAGGGGTCCCGGGGGGTCCGATCCGATCCCGGCGCCGGGATCACCTGGTGACGGAGGTGTCGGAGTCCACGTGTCCCAGCAGGAAGAGCTCGGGGCGGGCGGCGAAGCCCAGGCGGCCCTGGGGGGGGGAAGGGGACAGTTAGAGCCGAGGGCAGTTAATGAGCCCGGTTTAATGAAGCTCGAGCCGGGACAGGTTGAGGAAGCCCGAGGTCAGACGGGTTTAATGAAGCCCAAATCGAGCCAAATTTAACGACGCCTACACTGAGTCTGGACCAAGTCGAGACGGGTTTAACAAAGCCTGAATTAAGCCGGGTTTAACAAATTGAGCCCGATTTAATGAGTTGAGCTGCGC
This sequence comes from Myiozetetes cayanensis, assembly GCF_022539395.1. Classification (NCBI taxonomy): domain Eukaryota; kingdom Metazoa; phylum Chordata; class Aves; order Passeriformes; family Tyrannidae; genus Myiozetetes; species Myiozetetes cayanensis. The sequence goes on along the minus strand of NW_026087842.1, from coordinate 171,471 downwards.
GGGGTTAAACGAAGCCGGAGCGGATCTCAGTTCAGTGGAGCCCGAGCTGAGCCCAGCTTAGCAAAGCCCGGGTGGGCACCGAGGTGGCGGTGCCGGTCACGGCTCCAGTTACCATCTGCACCGTTAATTAGTGCTCTGACCCAGCGCCGATGGGACCACTGCTAATTGGGAACGGATCACGGTGTTAATTGAGGGCGGGTCCCGGTGTTAATTGGGAACGGATCGCGGTGTTAATTGAGGGCGGGTCCTGGTGTTAATTGGAAGCGAATCTAGGTGTTAATTGGAAGCGAATCCCGGTGTTAATTGGGGCGGGTCCCGGCCCCACCCACAGCTCCGAGTCGATCCCTCCCCCCCCCGCAGCCTCAATTAACTGCTGCTCCAGCTCAATTAAATCGGAGCGTGGATGAGCCTTAATTAGCACCGACAGCATAGGCGGGTTAATCACGGGAGGACGCTCCGAATCCTCGGGATGAGCCGGGATGATCCCGGTGTTAAACGGCGCCGAGCCCGGGCCGGGCGGGGGGAGAGGGGGAGGAAAGCAGGGAAAAAAATTGGGAGTTCGGTTTTTCGGCGCAGGGAGGGGTCGGGCCGAGCAGGGCAGGAGGAACGTGCCGTGTCCTGGATCCACTGAAGGAATTCCAGCGGGAAGGCCGGACCCTCCGCTCTCCCGGGGATGACACGGTCACAGCGTGACCCCGGGAGCGAATCCCGCGGGACGGGACGGGACGGGACGTGCCCCCCCACCCCGGGAGCTCGTCCTGCTGACGCAGCTCGGGGGGCTCCACCACAGCCAGGAACGGCCGGCGCTCGGAGCACACCCCAAAAAACGACCCAGGAAGCCGAGTTGGAAAAGTCTCCAGTGTTTTAATGGCGAAGGGGGGGTTCACACAACTGGGGACAGTCCCCAAATTAGCGCAGCGAGGAGCGGAGCCCACGGACAGGGGCCCGATCCAGAGGCTCTGCCACGCAGTCAGTGCTTCAGCCCCGAGAGCTGACCCCTCCCAAACCAACATTCCCGATCCACGAACGCCAGGGGGTGGGTACAGCAGGATTCTGGAGCCCGAGTCCAACCCGTCCCCTCCCACCCCTGAATTCCCAGGGATCGTGGCTGTTGGGTTGTGGGAATGGGTGTAAAACACTATAGTGTTACACTACAGGGTTAAATCCTGCTGGAATTCTGGGATAATGACCTGAAAACTGGGAATCCATCATGTCCTAATCCTTGCTCCCGTCAAGGGGAGCCACAAGGCTCAGCTGGTTTGAGGAGGGGTGGGAAAAGCGGATACAATCCTGTCCCTAATTCAAGTGTTTTCCTGCTGGGCTCTGGGTGTTGTCACCCGTGCCCCTGGAGCATGTCCTGGGCCCCAGGGAATAACCCCAGGCCTTGGGCGGCGATGGATAAAACCCTCTGGAAGCTCCAAGCAGGAAGGGGCTGCCCCGATCCTGGGAGCCAGCCAGGTTTGCTCACGGGAGGGAAGAAATCCCTGGATCCCAAAATGGCATCAGGGCAGCATTCCCGAGGGTTGGGGACTTTATTTCAGAGAGAATTCCCTGCCTGGGACAGGGGGCACAGGGCAAGGCTGATGGAATTACAAGGAAGCCTCATTAGAGTGAGGGATGGAGCCCCTGGCACTGGCCAGCCCTGATCCAAGGATCCCAAATAATCCAGGGCCAGGCAGGTTGGGAGCTGTGACACCCACATGGGAGGTGAGCCCCTCATCCCCACCCCTTCTCCATCCTGCAGATCCATAAAGCATTTTGGGATCTAAACCCATGGAGCTGTGCCTCTGCCATGCCTCCAGGTGCACAGAGAAGGGAGTTCCCCTAATTACCCCCAATTTCCATGATCCAGAGATCCAAAGCCACCCCCCCAGGCAGGATGAGACTCCAACCCCCCCCTAGAGCTGGAGGTCTGAGAGGTGCCCCATTCCCTCCATCCCAATCTGTTCTGGTGCCCTTTGGGTCGCATTCCCAGCAAAGCTCCTCCCAAAAACCCCAAAACTCATTAAACACCAGCAGGAAGTGAGATGGAGGAATTTAAATCCGGGAAAAGCGGGAGCAGCAAGGAAACCCCTGGAAAAGGCTCCTGGAGCTGATTTTGAGCCGTAATCCAGGGATTTTTGAGAACTCCACGAGTGTTTCCACGGGTCACGGGGAATAAAAGTCATAAAACCATAAATAACCACGAACTCGTTTCCTTTGCTGACCCCAAAATCCCACGTGTGGGGCCAGGAAAAACCAGTAGTGACGATACCAATGCTGAGGTTTCCCATCCTCGGGGGGGTCCCCACCGGGAATGGGAAGTGTTTTCCAGTGAAAAAGGACCAAATTCGGCCAGGCCAGGGTGGCAGAGGTAGATCTGGCTGTAGTGTCACCCCGGTCCCCAAATGCCACCCGAAAGGGGGGATTTGGGGTTTTTCTGTAGCTTATCCGCCTGGATTATCCCGGAGCGGCGCTCCCGGGAGTCAGTGTTGGTGCTCCGGGGGCTCCAACGCCCCAGGATGAGGAATTTTGGGGGGGAATTTAAAGGATAGTGAGGACAGGAGGGCTCAGGCTACTCCCCACGTGCCCCCCCTCAACCCCGGGGGGGATTTGGGGGCTCAGCAAAGGAACAGCAGCAGGATTCCGGCAGGGCTCCGGCTCCTCCCGCGCGTCCTGCCCCGGGATTGCGGCTCTGGCGGCTCCGGCGGGGTCCGGGACCCCCTTCCCCCGTTATTTGGGGGTCTGGGGGGGCGGCGGCTCCAGGTGCAGGGTCCGGGTGACGCTTACCGTGTTCCCGCAGGCCAGGAAGGAGGCGCCCAGGGCGATGAGGCACAGCCAGGTCTGCGGGGACACGAGGGGACACTCAGGGAGGGCACAGAGGAGGGGGACAGGGGCAGAGTGTCAGGGAATTGTGGAATCAAGGCATGGGTTGGGGTGGAAAAGCCTCTGGGATCGTTGGGTCCAGCGCTGGCACCAGCACTGCCAAGGCCACCACTGACCGTGTCCCCCAAGTGCCACATGCACACAGCTATTAAATCCCCCCAGGGACACGGACCTCTCCCTGCCCTGGGCAGCTGTGCCAGGGCTGGACAGCCCTTTTCAGAAGGGATTTCCCCCAAAATCCAGTCTAACCCCTGCCCTTGGGGCCGTTTCCTGGGAGCAGAGCCCGACCCTCCTGTCAGGGGGTGTTGGGCAGTGAGAAGGTCCCCCCTGAGCCTCCTCCTCTCCAGGCTGAGCCCCCCCAGCTCCCTCAGTTCTCCAGCCCTTTCCCAGCTCCATTCCCAGCCCTGGACACACTCCAGCCCCTCGGTGTTCTGCACTGGGGACCCCAAAGCTCAGCTGGGGTGGGGGTGAAGCTCCACCAGCGACCCCACAGAGGGATCCATTGGGGGATCCCTCCCTGGATCAGAAATCCAGGGGGTGAGTGGGGTCCCTCAGGGTCTAAACTGGGACCAGTATTCGGGAACAGCCTCCCTGGGGACACACAGGGGGTCACATGCAGGTGACACGGAGCTGAGGGACAGGTGACAGCCCAGAGGGGGGACCCACAGTGGGGGGGGTGGTCCTGCCCTTCTGCCTCCTCAGGTGAGACCCCACCTGCAGAGCTGCCCCCAGCTCTGGGGCACCAACACAGGGGGGACGTGGAGCTGTTGGAGCAAGTCCAGAGGAGGATTTGGGGATGGAATTCCCCCCTGCGAGGGTGGGGGAGGCACTGGCATCGATTTCCCAGAGGGTCTCCCATCCCTGGAAGTGCTCAGGGCCAGGCTGGGCGGGGCTGGGAGGTGTCCCCGTGCACAGCAGGGGGTGGGACGAGATAACCCTTCAGGTCCCTCCCGGCCCAACCCACGCCGTGGTCACTCCACGCTTTTCCCCCTCCCTGACACACAGGCAGGGACAGAAGGGCCATGTGAGATCCCAAAGTCCTCTCCCAGCTGGGAGGGGGCCCAGGGGGAGCCCAACTCACCAGGTAGGCCACGAAGGACAGGTAGACCACGCTGAGCACGGCGGCCCCCACGTACAGCCCCAGGTTGTGCAGGTCCCTCACGTAGGCCACCACGAAGTACATGTTGATGCAGCAGATGAGCAGGATCAGGAGGCCCCCGGCCACCTTCCAGAACCTGGGGGCGAGGTGAGACAGTGGGGTGAGCACCGTGGGGGGATAACCCAGGCCAGGAGGTGACCCAGGTGAGGAGATGCCCCAGGCCAGGGGGTGTCCCAGGCCAGGAGGTGTCCCAGGTGAGGAGGTGCCCCAGGCCAGGGCCAGGTGTGACCAGGGGGCTCCCGTGGTACTCACAGGCCGTTGGCAAAGTCGTGCATCACGCTGGGCAGGCTGGTGAAGGTGAGCACTGGGATCAGTGCAAAGGGGAGCTGGAACAGGCAGGAGAACAGGGAAGAGTGAAGAGTGGGAATTGCCCTGATTGTCAGGGAGCCCTGGAACGGTTTGGGTGCTCATCCCCACCCCTGAGCCCCATCCAAGCTGGCCTGGAGCCCCTGGGGGCTGCAGGGCTGGCCCTGGGGCTGGGCTGGGCTGGCCCTGCTCACCTGCAGGCTCATGAGCACGTTGAGGAAGTCGTTCATGCCCGTCAGGTGCTCCACGTCCTGGAAGATGGCCACGAAGAGCGTGGGGGTGATGGCGATGGAGCGCGTGAGCAGCACCCGCGCAAAGCGGGACCAGCGCAGGTTCAGGAACCCCTGGGGGGCAGAGAGAGGGAGAGGAGGGGCTGAGCAGTGAGGAGGGGGGGATTCAGGAGCAGCACAGAGCCAGGAACCCCTGGGGGGCACAGGGTGGGTGAGGGGGTGAGATGGCAACGAGGGAGGGTGAGGAGGGAGGGAGGAGTGTGGGGGGAGGAGTGAGCAGGAGGACAGAGCAGCGACGAGTGAGGAGGACGGGACACAGAGCAGGGAGTGTGGAGCACGCAGGGAAGAGTGAGGAGTGAGCAGTGAGGAGTGCAGAGTGAGGAGCACAAAATGCAGAGCAAGGGGCACAAGGCGAGGAGAGGGCAGGGGCTGAGGGGCAGGGGGTGAGGAGCAGGGGCTGAGGAGAAGGGCTGAGGAGCAAGGGGTGAGGGGCAGAGGGTGAGGGGAGGGGGTGAGGGAAGGGGTGAGGGGCAGAGGGTGAGGACCAGGGCTGAGGGGCAGGGGGTGAAGGGCAGGGGGTGAAGGGCAGGGCTGAGGGGCAGGGGGAGGGGTGGGGGCAGGGGGTGAAGGGCAGGGGCTGAGGGGCAGGGGGTGAGGGGGTGAAGGGCAGGGGGTGAAGAGCACAGGCTGAGGGGCAGGGCTGAGGGGCAGGGGGTGAGGGGCAGGGGCTGAGGGGCAGGGGGTGAGGAGCAGGGACTGAGGGGCAGGGGGTGAAGGGCAGGGGGTGAGGAGCAAGGGGTGAGGAGCAGGGGCTGAGGGGCAGGGGGTGAAGGGCACAGGCTGAGGGGCAGGGCTGAGGGGCAGGGGGTCGTTACCTCCATTACAAACTGGCCCGAGTAGGTGCCCGTCATGGTGGAGCTCTGCCCGGCCGCCAGGATCCCGATGGCCCAGATGTAGAGAGCGGCAGGGCCGAAGTAACAGCCCAAAACAACGCCCTGGAACAGGATGGGGGGGCAGCTCCGTCAGCTGAGTGAGGGCTGGGCTCAGGGACCCCCAGGATCTCTTCCCTCCCGACTCTGTTTTCAGACCCTTTACTGGTCCCAGTCCCCAACGCTTCCACTTTACCCAGAAGCAGAAGCTGCCACCAGACAGGGCCACCAGATGTGGCTGTGCCAGCCCAGGGACACCAGACAAGGCCACCAGGACGTCCCCAAGCCATTGCCCCTGGGGACACTCACTCACCCCCTTGTATATGTCCACCTCCAGTGTCTCGTTGTTGTTGGGGAAGAGCGAGGACTGGGGGATGCTGGAGTTGGCACAGACCTGGCTCTGCAAGGGCACAGAAGGGCAGGAATCAGGGAATGGGCTGGGCTGGAGAAGCTTTTGGGATCACTGGGTCCAGAGGTGACCCCAGCACTGCCGAGGCCACCACTGACCATGCCCCAAGCTCCACATCCACAGAGTTGTTAAATGCCCTCAGGGATGGGGACTCCACCTGTCCTGAGCAGCCTGTTCCATGAAGGAATTTTCCCTAAAATCCAACCTAAACACCCCCCAGCAGCCTTTTCCTCTCGTCCTGTCACCTGGGAGCAAGAGTCTGACCCCCCCCTGGCTCCCCCCTCCTGTCAGGGAACTGCAGAGCCAGAAGGTCCCCCCTGAGCCTCCTTTTCTCCAGGCTGAGCCCCCCCAGCTCCCTCAGCCCCTCCTGCTGCTCCAGCCCCTTCCCAGCTCCGTTCCTGGCTCTGGACACGCTCCAGCCCCTTGAGGTCTTTCAGGGGGCCAAAAACCTGACCCCGGGATTGAGGGCTGGGCCTGAGCTGTGCCCAGCACAGGGAACAGGCCCTGCCTGGGTCCCCTGGTCCCACTCACCACGTCAGCGTTGGTCTTGTTGAAAAAGGCCTCGGCGAAGACGGTGACGACGAAGATGTTGATGATGAAGGACACGAAGAGCGCGATGCACGACTCGATGAAGAAATACTTGTTGGCCTCCCGCACCTGCCGCTTGTTCGAGCGATCCACCTGCCTGGACTGGGGGGGCAGGGGGAGGGCGTGGGAATTCACTGGTTATCCTTGGAATCAGGGCTGATTGGAGCGATGAAAGCGACGCTGGGACACAGATCGTGCCCCTCGGGTCCCACACCCCACAGCGCTCCTCTGAGGGGCTTTTCTGTGTGTCCCCCCACCCCCAAAGTGGGGCCCTCCCCACACCCCAGGGGCTCACCTTGACCAGGGCAGAGTGCAGGTACATGTTGTGGGGCATGATGACAGCGCCCACGATGCCCACGGCCTGCTCCAGCTGGGGCGTCCCACAGTCCTTGCAGTAGGGGATGAACAGCCCCTGCAGCACGTTCTGCTGGTTGGGCTTCACCGTGATGTACTGGGGACAGCAAAAGGGGGGGGTTTGGGGTTGTGACACACTGGCTGCTCCATGTGGCTGTTTTGGTGAAACAGTGGAACCACGACGCTGACTCAAATCTGCCCGAAACGGGGCTTTTAAGTGTCCATCAGCCGTGTCTGGTGCCGATTTTGGGATCATAGGATTGAATCATGGAATCGTTAGGGTTGAAAAAGCCTCTGGGATCTTCGGGTCCAGCGCTGGCACCAGCACTGCCAAGGCCACCACTGACCGTGTCCCCCAAGTGCCACATCCACACAGCTGTTAAATCCCCCCACGGACAGGGGACAGCCCTTTCCAGAAGGGATTTCCCCCAAAATCCAGCCTAACCCTGCCCTTGGGGCCGCTTCCTGGGAGCAGAGCCCGACCCTCCTGTCAGGGGGTGTTGGGCAGTGAGAAGGTCCCCCTGAGCCTCCTCCTGTCCAGGCTGAGCCCCCTCAATTCTCCAGCCCTTTCCCAGCTCCGTTCCCAGCCCTGGACACGCTCCAGCCCCTCGGTGTCCCCTGCAGGCAGGAGGTACCTCGTATCCGAAGGTCAGGGCCATGATGGTGATCAGGAACCCGAAAAACGCCTCCAGCTTCCGCAGGCCTGCCAGGAGGAAAAGGCCCCCGGTCACCAACCCGAGAAACCCTCAATCCCAGACTCAATTCCCAGAATTCTGAGGGGGAAATTACCGTATTTGTCGAGGAAGAGGAAGACGAAGGTGTCGGCGATGGTGATGAGCACCCCGCCCCAGAGCGGGATCCTGCGGGCGACAGCGGGGTCAGAGCCCACCCAGAGCCCCAAACACCCTTCCTTTAGGGCTTTTTTGGGGTGGATCTGCCTGTCCAGGGGTTCTTCCCAGCCTGAGCAGGGGTAGGGCTTTTTTTGGGTGGATCTGCCTGTCCAGGGGTTCTTCCCAGCCTGAGCAGGGGTTGGGACGTGCAGGGAGGTGACCCTGTGAATCCTGAGGGAAACCCCCTGTTCCAGTTCCCTTTCCCACCCTCCCAGCTCAGAGGACGCCTCCCCAGGAATCCTCCATGGGATGTGGAGCTTGGCAGGAAGCTGCACCCCAGCTGTGCACCAGGCAGAGCTAAAACCACCCCAGAGCCCGCGGGCCCCACGGTGGAAATGCAGCCCCGGGGGCTGAGTCAGCATGAGGCCTCGGCTGGTGGGGGTGATTCACGTCCTCAGAGCTGAGCCAGGGGATTTATGGGCTGATGGGGCTTTTGGTTCCCCTTTCTCCTCGTTTCCCACACAACCCCCAACTCACTTGCCCACGGAGAGCAGGTTGATGGCGATGGCCGAGCCGATGACCTCCTGCATGTCGGAGCCGATGATGGCGAGTTCCACCATCAGCCACAGGATGATCCGAGGGAACTGGGGGGAAAGAAACACCCAGTGCTGTGAGAAACGGGGGAAAACGTCCCCTCCCACGGGGCTGTGGTGACCCCATGTGTGGGAATGGGATCCTCTCCCTGCCCTGGCTGTTCAGGATCGTCCCTACAGCTGCCCTGGGGCTGCAATCCCAGCTCCTGTGGAGGATCCGGGTCATTGTGCCACCCCAATTCCTGCCCTCGACATTCCCACTGCCAGAGCCAGACGTGGCATCTCCCTGTGTGGGACACACTGGGAAGGAGCCCTGGGAGATGTTCCAGGTGGGATGAGGAACACCCAAGGGCACAGAGACCAGATATCCCCAGTGTCCCCACAGCCCTTCCCAGTGCCCAGGGCTGGGACATTCCCAGTGTCCCCACAGCCCTTCCCAGTGCCCAGGGCTGGGACATCCCCAGTGTCCTCACAGTCCCTGCCCAGGCCAGCCTTGCTCATCATCATCATCAGACCTTCCTTGCACAAGCTTGAGGAATTCCCAAGCAGAGGATGGAACAGCCAGGGAGTGGTTTTGACCTAAAGGGCTGTTTCCTTGGGATTATTTCAGTATTCCTGCCCCAGGAGGCAGATGAAATCCCGGATTTTATTCCCGACTGGCAAATGCCAACATCCCTCCCCCTCCTCCTTGTGCATCCCAAGGTGGGACAGCACTGAGGGACCCAAAACACGCTCCCCCTGCCCCAGGAACAGCTCAGGCCCTCAACGAGCCCTCCCAGCACCACCAAGGACACGGGGCGGGGGGTTCACCCACCTTTTGACCTCCCCCCCATCTCCTCCAGCCCCCCAGCACCTCCTGAGGACCCAGGGGAGGGTGTCACCCACTGACTGAGCCCCCCAGGACTTTCCCAGCACCCCTTGGCACCCCTGAGAACCTGGGGGAGAGTGTCACCCACTGTATGAGTGCCCCATGCCCCCCACCCCCCCAGGACTGTTCCAGCACCCCTTGGCACCCCTGAGAACCTGGGGGAGGATGTCACCCACTGTCTGAGCCCCCCCATGCCCCCCAGTACCCTAGGACCATCCCAGCACTCCTTGGCACCCTTGAGGACCTGGGGGAGAGTGTCATCCACTGTCTGAGCCCCCCATGTCTGTCCCAGCACCCCTTGGCACCACTGAGGACCATAGGGAGTATGTCACCCATTGACTGATCCCACCACACCCCCCACCTCCCCCCAGGACTATCCCAGCACCCCTTGGTGCCCCATTGGCCCCCAAGGGGGTGTCACCCACCAACTGAGCCCCCCACCTCCCCAGGACCATCCCAGCACCCCCTGGCACCCTGTTGGCCCCCGTGCGGGTGTCACCCACTGACTGATCCCCCCATGCCTGTCCCAGCACCCCTTGGCACCCCTGAGGACCCAGGGGAGGGTGTCACCCACCATCTGACTCCCCCATGCCCCCACCCCCAGGACCGTCCCAGCACCCCTTGGCCCCCAAGGGGTGTCACCCACTGACTGAGCCCCCCAGGACCGTTCCAGCACCCTTGGCCCCCCAGGGGGTGTCACCCACCTTGTGGTACTGGCGGTTGCAGACCTCAGCCAGGTGCAGCCCGGTGACCACGCCCAGCCGCGCCGCCAGGCGCTGCAGCAGCAGCCCGATGAGCGTGGCCAGCAGCAGCACCCACAGCAGCTGCGGGACAGGGGAGCGTCAGGGCCGGGGGGACACGGCCACACCAAGGCACAGGAGGGTGGGGACACACACAGAGCCACCCACAAGGCCCACCCCACACCCCCAGTTCCGCGTCAAGAATCCCCACTCATTGACATTTTTAGGGCAATTACACACCAGGAGCTGTGTGGGATGGGATGGGATGGGATGGGATGAGATGGGATGGGATGGGATGGGATGGGATGGATCCAAAGGGACGCAAAGGCAGGATCCCAGAGCCTCCCCCCCCAGGGTGTTCCCAGTGCCAGCAGCCCCAGACTCCAGGTGGGATGGGGGAATCCACTGACCTTGAAGCCGGCGACGGCCCCGGACTGCAGGTCAGACTCGATGTTGCCGGGGTCCAGGTACGCGATGCTCATCAGGAACCCGGGGCCCGTGAACGCCCACAGCTTGCGGAAGCTGAAGCAGGAATGCTGTGGGGAAAGAGGGACACGGGCAGGGCCCTCACTGACACTGCAGAGAGCAGCTGGAGAGTCAGCCTGAGCCTTAACTCCATCCTAAACTGGTCAGCCTGAGCCTTAACCCCATCCTAAACTGGTCAGCCTGAGCCTTAACCCCATCCTAAACTGGTCAGCCTGAGCCTTAAAACCCTCCTAAACTGATCAGCCTGAGCCTTAACCCTGTCCTCAACTGGTCAGCCTGAGCCTTAACCCCCTCCTAAACTGATCAGCCTGAGCCTTAACCCTGTCCTGAACTCCTGTCTGATGCTAAATCCTATCAGCCTGATGCTTAATCTCATCCTACACTGATCAGCCTGAGCCTTAACCCCATCCCAAATTCTGCCTGCTCAATAATCCTGTCAGCCTGATCCTTAATCCCCTCCTAAAATCCTGCCTATTCCTTAATCCCATCCTGAAATCCTGCCTGTTCCTTAATCCCATCCTAAATTCCTGCCTATTCCTTAATCCCATCCCAACCCCTGCTTTAGGATGTCTGGTCCCAATCTGAGGAGTTTGGGCTCAGACTCCAGGACAGCCAAGGCCACGCTCAAGGAATCTCAGGGGGCAGTGGGATCCTCCCTCCCCAGCAGCCAAAAGTGGGGGCTCCAGCCAAGGCCAAGAGGCACCCACGGCCCTGGGCTGGGACAAGGGGACAGTCACAAGGCCAGCCAAGGCTCCCGCTCCCTGATAAGGGAACACAGAGCCCAGGTCCCTCCCTGGGGTATGACAAGGCCTTTCCCTGCTCCAAGCAGGAGCCAAATCCCAGGGGATGAATCATTAACAGGGCCCTCACCCCTCTGCAGACCACAGGAGACACCTCCCCCCCCTTCCCTCCCAAATCTCCACCACCCTCCCCAATCCAGGAGACCCCTCGCTCTTTCTCTCCCCAGTCTCCATCTCCAGGTCCCCCTTCCCAGTCCAGGACAAATCCATCCCCTCCTCTTGCATCCCCCCATCTCCAGACCAGCCTTCCCAGCCCGGGCTGGAAGGGGAAGTGGTGCCCATGGGAATGACTCAGGTGCCTGAGGCAGATCTTCCCATGGGGATTTTCCCCCTCACCGTCTCATCCTCGGGGATTGGGATCTTGCTGTCGAAGTAGGTGGTGAAGGGCTCGTCCTCGGTGTCCTCGGGGGGCTGCAGGGGGCTCCTGCTGCTGGAGATGGTGCTGACCACCCCCCCCAGTCCCCTGGGCTCCCCGGAGACATCCTCTGCAGGGAGAGAGGGAATGGGAAGGGTGAGAATCCCTGGAAAGGCAAGAAATTCTGGCAGGGGCTGGCAAGCCCCACGGGCAGAGCAGAACGAGCCAGCCAATGCTAATTAGGTGATAAAGAGATAATTAAATCAAAATACCCCCCACTGCTGCACCCCCCAGAGCCTGTGGGGCCCTCTCCCACCCATCCCAGGCTGGAGCCAGGGATTTCTTCATTCCAGCTAATTTTAAAAGCCCCATCTCAGGACACAATGTGGAGTGAGGGCAGTGCCAGTGCCCCTGTAATGATTAACCAGGCTGGATGACCCAGATTCCAGGGAAACCTGGGGCTGCTCCTGCACCACCATCCCAGACTGTCCTGGCTGGATCTCAGGGACACACAACGTCTGGAAGTGAGGGACAGCTGGGAGACCTCACACAACTTTCCCCCCAGGGAGAGCCTCCCCTTAGAGAATTCCAGGAGTTTCAAAAGGTAAGGAGTGAGGGGAATGTCTAGCAATGGACACACACATTCCCACATTCCAACCCCAGCCCCCTGCCACCTCCAGCCAAAGTCCTGATCCTGAGCCTGCACTCATTCCTGATCCCAATCCCATACTTACTCCCAATCCAGCACTCACTGCCAATCCAGCACTCACTCCTGATCCCAATCCCATACTCACTCCCATTCCCAATCCCATATTTACTCCCAACCCCAATCCCAATCTCATACTCACTCCCAATCCCAATCCAAATCCTGCACTCACTCCAATCCCAATCCCAATCCTGTACTCACTCCCAATCCCATACTCACTCCTGATCCCAATCCAGCACTCAGTCCCAATCCCATACTCACTCCCATTCCCAATCCCATATTCCCGATCCCAATCTCAATCCCATACTCACTCCCGATCCCAATCCCATACTCACTCCTGATCCCAATCCCATACTCACCCCGATCCCAATCCCATACTCACTCCCGATCCCAGTCCCAATCCCATACTCACTCCTGATCCCAATCCCATACTCACCCCGATCCCAATCCCATACTCACTCCTGATCCCAATCCCATACTCCCGATCCCAATCCCAATCCCAATCCCATACTCCCGATCCCAATCCCAATCCCATACTCCTGATCCCAATCCCAATCCCATACTCCTGATCCCAATCCCGATCCCGTACTCACTCCCGGTCCTGCCCTCGCTCCCAGTCCCGCTCTGTCTCCCGCTCTCCCCACGGGACATTTCCCAGCGCTCTGGGCTCGGACAGGGCAGCTCTTTTGCCCAACTCTCCTCTTACATCACCCCGAGCTCCTCCTTCTGCCGGGGCCTCCCAGAAACCTGCCCGGCCCTCATTTACAGACGGCTCTGGAGCTGCCCAGGTGCGCAGGGATCCCTGCCCAGCACATTCCTGCCAGCAATCCCTGCCCAGGCCGGGCTGGTTGGGCTGGTTCAGCCAGGCTGAGACCCCGGGGGAGCTGTGAACCTCCTGCTGGGATCACCCCAGCACCCTGGGGCTCATCCTGGCACCCATCCCAGCACCCCAGGGCTTCTCTGGCACCCAGGACTCATCTCAGCACCCAGGGCACCTCGGGACTCATCCTGGAGCCCAGAGCTCATCCTGGCACCTCCTGAGACTCATCCTGGCACCCTGGGAGTCATCCTGGAGCCCAGAGCTCATTCTGGCTCATCCTGGTCCCCAGGACCCATTTCAGCAGCCCGGGGCTCATCCTGGCATCCCGGGACTTATCCTGGCATCCTGGGGCTCAGCCTGGCACCTTGGGCTCATCCTGGTATCCCAGAGTTCATCCTGGCACCCCAGGACTCATCCTGGAGCCCAGACCTTATCCTGGAGCCCAGAGCTCATCCTGGCCCCCAGGACTCATCTCAGCACCCTGGGGCTTATCCTGGCACCTCAGGACTCATCCTGGCACCCCAGGACTCATCCCGCTATCCCAGGGCTCATCCTGGTATCCCAGAGCTCATCCCAGCAGCCCAGGGCTCATCCCAGCAGCCCAGGGCTCATCCCAGCAGCCCAGATGGGCCTGGAATTAAGGACAGGGATGAGGATGAGGGGGCAGCCCCCCTGCCCCGTGCCCGCTCCAGCCTCACCGTAGGACGCCTTCCTCTCCATGTCCGGGTTCCCCATGGAGGAGCCTTTCCCCTGCTCCAGGGACTGCTTTATACTGGACACATTGGCTGCAAAGGAGAAGGGAAAAATCCTGTCAGGAAGGAGAGCCAGAGCTGGCAGGAGAGTGGGGGCAGCCAACAGCTCTGGCAGGGACAGATCCACTTCCTGGACCCTTTTCCAGCTCTGAGAAACCTGGCAGGGATGGACTCGCTTCCTGGGCCCTTTTCCAGCTCTGAGGGTCCTGGCAGGGATGGGAGGGGTAATTTGAGCTGGGAAAGTCCCTCATTTCCCCCACCAAAAGGCCTGAGAGGCACACACGTGGCAGGAGTGTCCACAAGCAGCTGGAGCTGGTTGCAAAACTCCAGTCCAGGAAACAAGGGTGGAATTTCCTCACTGTGGAAACCACATCCCATCCCCCCCCTTCCTGGTGCTTATGGCACCCACAGCACCCTCCAAACCCTCCCAGAACATCCCCACCACCCCTCAAACCCTGCCAGCATCCCCTCAGCTCTCCCAGGCATCGGGAAGTGGGTTAAGGGCAGGTTTAACTCCTTCATCATGATCTGGCTTTAAATCCAACCCACGCAGGACTGAGCCAGAATCTGGGCTGGGGCTGGGACTGGAGCAGGAGGGAACCAGAAACTGGGATGGGACCGGGAATGGAGCAAGAGGGAATCAGAAACCGGGATGGGGATGCAGCAAGTGGGAGCTGGGGATGAGCTCTGGAGGTTCAACCCCCTCAAGCCCCCAAGGACGAGCCAAAGTCCCTCAGTTTGGTCTGTAAAGCACTTAATCACTCCTCAAATCCCACTGGATTTGAATGGGAGATTTCCATAAAACAAAGGAATACTGATTCAGTGAGAATGCAAAAGAAGATCATCAGCCAGGGATTCGGTTTTAAGTGATTTGAACCAATGTTAGGGTTTTAAAGATGAATTCCCAGTTTCCCAACCAGCCCCAAAGGTGGGTTGTGACTGAGCCAGGTGCTGAATTCACCCAAAAGATGCCAAAGTCGCCTGAGAGGTGGGGAGACACTGCTGTTGTTGGGTTTCCATCCAGACCCACTCCAGGTCTGGAGTGATGACTCCAGGGGAATGTGGGGACTGACCCCCTGCACCCCCAAAATCCCACTCAGGCACAGGGGGGAGTTGTGTTATTCCCCCACTTTAACCCTGAGTGTTTGCACAAGCATGTGGAGTTATGGAATATTGGAATATTCCCAAAAAGATCACCGAGGTCACCTTCTGGCCCTGCACAGGACACCCCAAAAATCCCCTTGGACACCCCCTGCCCCTTCCAGGCTCTGATCACCCCAAACCGCCCCAGGCCGTGGGGAGAAACGGGAGGAAACACCTCTAGGAGCTGGATTTGATCCCTGTAGATCCCTTCCAACTGGGATATTCCATGACCTCCTGCCCCCTCCCAGCCACAGCCCCAGCAGTTTCCCCCTGAACCGGGACCATCTCCCAGCTCCGACCCCACCACTTCCCCTCTTTGTCAAGCGCCAAACCCCACAGGTCCCACTAAAACAAAGCCCTGAAGTTCAGCAATAAGCCCCCTTTTCCCCAAAAACTGTGACCCAGGAGCAGCCTTACCCTGGCAGGGAGTCCTTTTCCCCAGACTGTGACCCAGGAGCAGCCCTACCCTGGCAGGGAGCCCCATCAGGACAACCCTGAGGGAACGTTCGTTACGGACCCACCTCAGTATCTGCCCCCACACCGGCCCAGGGTTGGGAGGGGGCTCCTTATCTGTCCCAGCAGCTGCTGGGCTGGGAGATGGACCCACCCCCAGCACAGGGAACGTGTCCCATGGGTGCCTACAGAGCCTCCTGTGGGAGGGCGACCCCAGGGACCCCCACCTGGCTGCCCCCTCCTGTCCGGCAGGGGTGGAGGGGACAAGGTCCCCCCTGAGCCTCCTTTTCTGAGCCCCCCCAGTCCCCTCAGCCACTCCTGGTGCTCCAGCCCCTTCCCCAGCTCCGTTCCCAGCTCCAGCCCCTCAGTGTCCTGCACTGGGAACCCAAAGCTGATGCCAGGATTGGGGGTTTGGCCCCAGCAGTGCCCAGTAAGGGGGATGGCACTGTCCTGGTCCTGGTGGCCATGCTGTGGCTGCCACAAGCCGGGTGCCTGTGGCCTCCTCGCCCACCTGGGCACTCCTGTGCCCTTTCCCAGGCATGGGCTCGCCAGGCTCTGCCTCCTGGTGCTCAAACCCCCACTGGGACCCCAGTGCTGTGACACCCAACAGGCCCAGGGCATTCCCGGGGGAATATTCCCTGGAATACCACAAGCCCTGAGCAGAAGAACATCACGAGGTCACTCCACAAACCCTCCAACGTGGTGCTGCTGTCCAGGCCTTCTCCACCCACAGAGCAAACAAGGAGCAGGGAACAACGGGGCCCTTGTTCCACCCGCCCCTCCCTCCAAACCCACTGTCCAACGGGTCCTTCCCACAGCCACGGGCTCATCCTGCTCCTGCTCCTGCCCTGGGGGCACAGGAGCAGCCTGGCCCCGTGCTGGGAGCAGTTCCTGCCATTGAGGTCGTGCCTTTGATGTGGGGCTTTGAGCCGGGGCTGGTTCCTGCAGGGCAGGCAGGATCCTCACGGATCCTTCTGCAGCAGTTTTGGGGCCAACACCTCGTTTTGCTCCACACACAGAAACCCTGTGGGGCGGTGACGCCCCTCACCTGGACACACTGACCCCTCAGTACAGCCCTTCCAGGTGATGTCCCACTGGGAGCCCCCCAGACTGGCATGGACAGCCCCCCATCCCAGCAGAGGTAACTGGTGAACTGGGTGGTGATGGTGCTGGGTAATGGTTGGACTGGATGATCTCAGAGAGCTTTGTCAACCTCGATTCCCCGATTCCACCCCCCTGACCACCTTCTAGGTGTCCCCTGGCACTGGCACCACCAGGGCTGGGACCTGGAAAACCTTTCCCTCTGCACGGACCTGGCGGGGTCCCCCTTGGGGAGCAGCACAGGGTCCATCCCTGTGGGGTTCCTGCCCCCTCCCTCTGCCCCACTCCTGCCCACGGCCTGAGAGGACAAAGCCAGCAGCGACCTCTGCTCCTCCAGCACCAGGACAGGTCACCTGCCCACACCTGAACAGGTCAGACCAGCTTGTTCCCTGCCCATCCCTCACCCCATCCCGCATTCCGGAGCCGGGATATGCCCGGGTGCAGGAAGGCACCAGGGGCTGAGCCCTGCCCTGCTCACCTGGGTGTCCTCTCCAGGAAATCTGGGGCATGACCTGGTTCTTTCTACGGAAACAACCCTTGGCAGGGAGGAGCAGCTTCCTCCCAGCCCGCCCCAGCTCCTGGATTTGGGAGCCGAGCGTGGGACGTGCAGCTGACGCTCACCTGAGACTGCGAGAACTTTCACCACCTGTAATAAACCACCTGTGTCCAACCCACAACGACGCGGGGCCGTTATTCCACCACCGGCTGCACCGTCCCGCTCTCCCACGCCTCGGGAGCTCGTCCCAGGGCTCCCGTGGCCGAACCCCCTCCCAGCGCTGGGGGGGCCGGACCCCCTTCCGAGCGCAGCTTCACCCACAGCCACGCGTGGACCTTGGCCGGGGCGGGGAGCCGGGAGAGCAGAGCCCTGTCCGGACACGGCGACATTCCACCCGGGAGAGCCTGCCCCGGCGAGACGCAGAGCCCATCTCACCAGCCCCTGAACTGCCCCGGGAGAGCAGAGCCCTGTCCGGACACGGCGACATTCCCCGAACTGTCCCTGGAGAGCAGAGCCCTGCCCGGACACGGCGACATTCCCCGAACTGCCCCGGGAGCACCGGCCGGACTCACCGTCCGCACCGGGACACGCCGGGAGGCTCCGGAGCTGGGAGCGGGCACCCCGAATGGGGGATGTGCAGGGACAAGGACACGTGTCCGGGAACCTCAGCCCGGGCAGGATGAGCTCCGTGGGGCTGCTGAGCCCGAGGACGCTCCATGGTTGCAATGCTGGTGATCCCAGAGACCCCAGGGTTCCACGGCTGCGACCCCGGGGATCCCAGAGATCCCAGGGTTCCACGGCTGCGATCCCGGGGCTCTATGACTGAGATCCCACGAGTCCCGGGGCTCCATGGGTAATCCCAGGGTTCCATGGCTGTGACCCCGGGGATCCCAGAGATCCCAGGGTTCCACGGCTGCGATCCCGCTGCTCCCGGGGCTCCGTGGCTGTGCTCCCATCGCACCCCAGACCCGCTGCAGGGTCCCTGCACCCCCCGCACCTCGGAGGGGCGAGGGAAGAGCCTGGGGGGCCCCAGGGCCCCCCCAAACCCCAAAGAGGAGCCCAGAGGACGAGACTCGGTGCCGCCGCCCCCGCGCTGCCCGCAGGGACCCCCGGGACACCCCAAGGTCATCGGGGGTCCCCGAGCCCCGCGATGGAGGGGGGCAGTGCCCGGGGGGCCGCGGGAGGCCCTGAGCGCTGGGGTGTGTGTGGGGCACAACAGCTCCAAGGCCCCCCTTGTAACCACCCCGGGGTCCCGCAGCCCACCCAGCAGAACCCCCCGGGCAGGACTCCCCTCCCCCAGAACACGCGGGACCCGCCCCCAAGGCGAGATCCCCCCGCTCCAAGGGGAACCGACCCCGCTCCAACGGGGTGGGACCACCCTCGGGAGTCCCCCCCACCATTGCCCCCATCGCTCACCGGCCCCGGCCGCCCCCGGCCCCGCCGCCTCCTCATCCCCGGCCCGGCCGGAGCCGCGTCCCGGCGCGCCGAGCGCGTCACGGGGCGGGACCGGGGAGGGACCGGGGGAGGGACCGGGAGGGAGCACCGGGAGAGGGACCGGGGATGGCACCTGGGCTGGGCCCCCGTGCGGGGGGGTCACCTTGGAGGTGACAGGACCCCGGTGCCGTCCCAGTATGGGGGGACAGGGGGGCCTTGACACCCCCGCGGTCCTGGGGTCTGGGGGCCCGCTGTGCCCCGCTGGGAGAGGGCTGAGCCCCCTGAGGCTCCAGGAGGGTCCCAGGACCCCAGTGCAGTCCCAGTACGGGGATCGGGGGTAGAACCCCCGTTCTGGGTTGAAGCCAGTGGGGGATGTTGAGCCCCGGGAGAGTCCCGGGACCCCGCGGTGGTGATGGGGGGGCACAGCAGCTGCAGCACCTCCTGCTCCCACTCCGAGCTTCTCCCAACAGCCGCTCCTTCCACCCCAAATCGTGGATCCCTTTGGAGCCCAAGAGCCCCTCTGGGACCCCCCTTGCCCCCTCCCCCCATCCCACCTCCAGCAGCGCTTTTGGTACCAAAATCCCTCTTTTTTTTCCTCCCAGTTCCCAGACTTTTGGCGCCCTCCGGTGCTGTTTCCCTTTGACTGCTCCCATCTCTCCCAGATGGGATTGCTCCCTCTCTCTCAGAAAACCCCGTGTTTTGGGGGAGAACGGCCTGACCGGGCTTTTCTTTCATTTGCTGTTTATTTTTCCAGAGGGAAACGCTGCTCCCGCCGGAGTTCTTCCTTCTCTGTGCATTCCTTTGGAAACCTGGAATAATTCCTTTTCAACCACTCCCTTCCCGAGGAACAACCCCATGGATTTAACTGGGAATGGGACACGGCTCCTGCCGGCTGGGCATTGCTAAGGGTGCTGCTAAGTGACCAAATCCTGGGAAATGAGAAATCCAGGAGATGGGAAACTCCCTGATTCACCCTCAGCCTTGACCCCACAGCGCGGGCATCAGAGGTGGGAATAACCCATCATTGCCCACCTGAAGCCGGGTGTGGCCGACCCCACAGGCAGCCCGGGGGTGGGAAACTGTCCGAATCCCCCAAATCCCGGTGTTCTGGGCTGGGGGCGGTGCCAGCCTCCGGGGGGGTCGGTACTCACCCAGCTCGCAGCCGGGGGTGGGTTTGGTGGGCATGATGGTGCTCCTGCCGCGCTCTTCGAGGCCCGAGGGTGTCCCACTCTCCCCTGGGGTGTCCCCTCCCTATTTAAGGGGTGTCCCATCCTTCCCTCCCTCTCCTCCACCCGGAGCAGAGTTCTCGAGTGAGCTCGGAGGCGCCTCAAAGGCTCCTCAAAGGCTCCCGAAATCTCCCGATCGTTAATTGACTCCCCATTAACCCACTTTGAAGTGGCCCCGTGGCCGGGGCTCAGGAGCCTCCGGCGGCTCCGCCGATCCACGAGGGCCGGACTCTGATCGGGAACCGCGCGGGCACCGCGGGTCCCTCCGGTACGTGCGGGGAGGATCGTCCCGCGGGATCGATCCGCCCTTATCGGCCCCGCCGGGGCCAGCGATAACCCCCTCCCCAGATAACCAACAGCTGAGTGAGCAGCGCCGGGGCACGGCGGGGTGGGGAGGGCGCGGGGGGTGCGTGACACGAGCCACGCGCCCCGGGGGGAGCACAGGGGGGCCGGGATCCGGCTGGAGGGAGGGAAGAGCATCCCAGAAATCTCTCAAGGATCGATCCCCAGGACATGGAGGGGCTGAAAGAGGCCGGAGAAGGGGCAACGCAGAACTTGGGTTTTGGGAATTCGCGGTCCCTTTGCGGGGGGATTTGGCCTCCCCCATGCCCGGACAGCGGGGGATGAGGGGGAATGGTGTGGGGCAGCCCACCACAGGCCCCTCAAAGGCCGGGAAGGGATTTAACGCCCGGTGAAGCAGGAGGAGGGTCCCGGTCCAGGCTCCAGGCAGAGGGAAGGGGGGGCGGTCCAGGCCAGGGGTCCCGCTGCCGGTACCGGGGGGCGGGATGGGGCTGGGGGTCCCAGGGCCGGTACCGGGGGGAAGGATCGAGAGGGGGATCGGGCCAGGGTCCCAGGGCCGGTACCGACGAGGGATCGGGCCGGGGTCCCGGGCCGGGTCAGGTTGGGCGCGGAGGTCCCAGGGCCGGTCCTGGGATGGGGGATCGGGCCGGGGGATCGGGCCGGGGTCCCGGGGCCCGGTCACCGGGTATGGGGAGGATCGATCCAGGCCCCGCCCCCGGAGCCCCGGCAGCCAATCAGCGGCCGCAGCGCCACGTGACCGCGGCCCGTGCCCGCCAAGATGGCGCTGTCCATGGCCGCCGCCCGAGGGGGGCTCTGGCGCCTCGGCCCCGCCGCCCTCGGCCCCCCCCGGGGCCGCACGGAGCTGCTGCCCGCCCTGGGGGCGCCCAGGTGAGCGGGGAGCGCCCTCCGGGGCAGCCACGGCCCTTGCGACACAACCTCCTCAGGGAGGGCCGCCTGCGCAGCAGCCTTGACCCCCCCGAACACCGACCACAGCCCCCCCAAACACCGACCGCGGGCCCCGACCCCTCCCCAAAACACCGACCGCGGGCTCCGACCCTTCCCAATGCCCACCGCAGCCCTGACCCTCCGCCAAATACAGCCTCCACCCCTTACTCTCCTGGTCCTCCCCCGTTACGCCCCTGGACTGGCCGTGCCCCCTCCCCACCCCCGCGCTGTGCCCAGCCCCCAATGCCCCCTCAGTGCCCCCTCAGTGTCCCCCGTTACCCCACAACCCCCCATTCCCGCGGTGCTGTCCCTGCCCCGGTGCCACCTGGATTCTCCCTCCCCGATCCCTGCTTGATTCCCTCGGCCCGGGGGTGGTCCCAGCGCCCCCTCACCTCTCCCGGGGGTGGTCCCAGCGCCCCCTCACCTCTCCGGGGGCACCAGGAGCCCGGAGCTGACCCGGGGGTGCTGCAGGTGCCGGGTGTGCAGGTCGCAGGTGTGTCCCCTCTCCTCCCGGGCCACCTCCCGGGCCCTCGTGGCCGCCGTGGTCGCCGTGGCCCGCAGGGTCAACGCCAGGTACGAGCGGTACCTGGAGAGGAGCTTCCCCCGGTTCTACCTCCTGTACAGCACCTTCACCTCAGGTGAGGCCCCAGGGGCAGCCCCAAAGTGTCCCAGGAGGTGGGACAGGTCCTGCTGCTCTGGGTGGAGCAGCTGCACCCCCTGGGAATCCGTGCTGTGTCCCACAGGGATCCAGGCGCTGTTCCTGGAGGTGAAGGAGATCAGCAGGATCAGGGCCAGGATGTCCCGGCAGCGCCTCAAGGTGCAGCAGCTCCCGTACCGGGACATGGAGCGGCTGCGCCAGGTGAGGCCCCTCCCTGCGGGAAAGGGGCTGGAATTCCTGGGGGATGCTCCTCGACACGGGCACCGGGAGCTGCAGCCCCCGCTGGGATTGGGAGCTGCGGGGAATCCCGGGGGTTTGGGGGGCGTGGGGCCGGATCCTGACTCGCTCTCCTCCGTCTGGAGGCAGTTCCGCAGGGACGCGCTCAAGGCCATTCCCATCGGGATCATCGCCATCCCCCCCTTCGCCAACTTCCTGGTCATCGTCCTCATGTGAGTACTGGGAGTACTGGGGTCCCTGAGCCCCGGATTCCAGGGGATTGGGGTTTTCAGAAGGAAGGATCTGGCTGTGCTCCCCCTGTCAGGACAAACACCTGGATCCTGAGGGGCTGATGGATTCGCCATCCCGGCCTCTGGGGCCATTGTCCACCCAAAGAAATCATGGAATCAATTGAAATAATTTAATAAAATCACTATCAGAGAGGCCCTCCTTGGAGTGTCCTCGGCAGAGGCACCTCCATGCACAAAATCCCTTGGAGTGTCCCTGTCCCCACCAGCTCTTCCAGAACCAGGGGTAAATCCCAGCTAAATCCTGGGATTTTGCAGCTCTGTTGCCCCCCCCGGGGCTCCCAGTCCTGATTAATGTCCTTGTCTGTGACCTCAGCTCATGGGGGACACGAGGGAAGGCTCTGTAGGGGCCGGGCTGGGTCTGTGGGATCAGTGGGATCAGGATGGATCTGTGGGATCAGTGGGATCAGGCTGGGTCTGTGGGGTCAGTGGGATCAGGCTGGGTCTGTGGGATCACTGGGATCAGGCTGAGGGGGGCAGGTCCTGCCCTGGGCTCCCCATGGAATACAACGGAATGCTCTGGGCTGGGGGCAGGATGGGAAATGAGCTGGTGGGGCTGGATGTGAGGGGCACAGACACCTGGCCTGTGTCAGCCATGGTGTGGGGACACGGCCAGTGGTGGCCTTGGCAGCGCCCAGGGCCTTCCTGGGCCCCTCCCACAGCCCAGAGTCCCCTGCCCCTCCCTCAAGCCCTCTCTCCTCTCTCCCCCCAGGTATCTCTTCCCTCGGCAGCTCCTGATCCGCTATTTCTGGACGCCGCAGCAGCAGCGGGAGTTCCTGGCGGTGGACGATTCCATCCGCAGGGCCTCGTACCCCGCCGTGCTGCAGGGCCTGGCGCGGGCCGCGCGCTCCCTGCCCGAGCCCCGGCCCCGGCAGCTGCTGCAGCAGCTCTGCTCCCAGGTAACCCCCTGGCTCACACCCTCACCTGGGGGTGTCACCTGGCACGGGTGTCACCTGGCACAGGTGTCACCCGCCCTCCTGGGGCTCCTGCAGGTGCAGGGAGGTGCCCGGCCCCACCTGGCCCAGCTCTTGGCCGTCAGGAGTTCCTTCTCGGGGTCTGCGCTGGTGCTGAGCGGGCTGCAGGTTGATCACGTGGTGAGTCCAGCTCAGTGCAGGTGCTGCCCCCAAACCAGTCCATGTGTGCATGAAAAGCTGGAGGGGTGGCCCTGAAATCCCCCCTGTCTGTCCTGGGCTCACCCCCATCCCGTGGGCAGCAGGGGAGGGGGGCTCAGGTGAGACTCCACCCGCAGTGCTGCCTCCAGCTACTAGCATCAGAGGGACATGGAGCTTCCATGAGTGAACCCAGAGCAGCATTTTGGGAAGGAATTCCTGCCTGTGAAGGTGGGGAGGCACTGGGTGGGATTCCAGGGAATGCCCCATCCCTGGAAGTGTTCAAGGCCAGGCTGGATGGGCCCCCTGGGCGGGTGGCAGTGCCGTGGGTGCCCCCCTGTTTTGGGAGGGGTTGGATGTCACCCAGGTGACCTCCCTTCATGTCCTGCAGAGAGCCCTGAGCCGGGTGCTGTTCCTGACCCCCCACTTACCGGCCGTTCTCCTGCGGCATCGCCTGCTCAGCCACGTCCTGGAGATCCGGCACCTGGACCGGGCCCTGCTGCGCTTGGGGCTGGGGCAGCTCTCTGAGGAGGAGCTGCGAGCGGTGAGGACCCTCAGCAGCCCTGTCCCGGGGCTGTGTCACCCCAGCTGGCACCCTGGGGCACAGGGGGGTCCCCCAGGCCCGCCCTGGGGGGGTGGGGGTTGCCCTGTCCTGGGAAGGTGTTTCCCCACACGGGGATCGCACCTCGTGCCGTGGCAGGGTCCTGGTGTGGTGCTGGTGCTCCGTGGGCCCACCCCGACCATCTGTGTGTCCCCAGGCCTGTTACCTGCGTGGGCTCAACTCCACCCACCTGGGCAGGGCCGAGTGCGGGGCGTGGCTGGAGCAGTGGCTGCAGCTCTCCTGTGAGCTCCAAGGTACTGCTGGGGGGGACACACGGGGGGCCCCCCGAGCTTCTCTGGGTACAGGGAATTCTGGGGTGAAGGGAGCGCTTTGTCCCACCTCTGGGGCTGCCAGGTGTGCCTGTCCCACAGAGCTCTGGTGGCAGATTCCATCCCCAGGGGAAAGGAAATGGGAATGGGAGGGAAATGGGGTGCCCCCATGCCCATCCCAGCACTCCCCTAGTGCCCATCCCAGCACTGCCCCGTGTCCCCTGTGTCCCGTTCTGTGCCCACTGCAGGGCCCCCAATTTACTCACTGCCCACCCCATGCCCATCCCAGTCCCAGCACTCCCAGTCTGCCCAGTGCTCCCCCGTGCCGGTCCCAGTGCCCCCGGGCTCTGACCCTGCTCCCGTGTTCCTGCAGCGTCCGAAGCGTCTCTCCTGGCCCACAGCATGGTCCTGCTGTCCCTCAACTACAGCTGGCCCTCCGAGTGATGGCCCCTCACCCCTCACCCGGCCTGGTGTCCCTGCCCTTGGGCACGAGTGCCCCGCCCGGGGATTCCCAGCCCGGGCTGCCGAAATCCCGAAATCCTGAAATCCCGGCGGAGCCCGCGCTGGGTCCTCACTCCCCTCGGAGCCCTCGGGAGCGGCCGGTGGGGCCGAGCACGACCAGGAGGCGTGGCCTCGTTGTGCCAGCAATTAACTGCGTCCCGCTAATTATGGGAGACCGTGAGTGGCTGCGCGGCCCGGGGACGGCCCCATGGGATCCGGGCACTTCGTGCCGGAGGCTTTTCCCTCGTTTCTTTTGTGCACTGAACAGTCTTAAATGTAAAACCCCCCGACCCCGAAGGGTTCGGAGACGCCCCCAAATCCCACCTCGGACCTTCCCAGGAGGATTCCGGGGTTTGTCTGTCCGGAGCAGGCGGAGGGAGGGGAGGGGAGGGAGGGAGGGAGGGGAGGGGAGGGAGGGGAGGGGAGGGGAGGAGGAGGGAGGGAGGGAGGGAGGAGGAGAGGAGGGGAGGGAGGAGGGAAGGGGAGGGGTCGGGGCTGGGAACGCCCCCGGGGGTTTGGGAAGAACCGAGTGGGGCGTCCCCGCGCTGCCTCCTCCGAATTCAGCCCGGTTGGAGCTGATTAGACCTTTCCCACTCTGCGTTTCCCACCGGGCAGTGGCGGCTCCCGGGGGTTAAACCCCCCCTCCACCCCGCCCTGCAGGAGGAATTCCCGAACCTCCGCGGTTTATTAAAAGCCCGAAGGAATCAGCGGCTCCCGTGTCTTTTGGGAGGGCCCTTGGTGGCGCTGTGTCCCCCTGGGAGGGGACACTGGGAACGGGGACAACCTGGAAAATGTCCCTTTTGAAGTCCCTTCTCCCTCTTTTTTGGGAATTGGTGACTGCTCCCAACAGGAATTCACTCTGAGGGGATTTAACCCCCTTAAAGCCTCAACTCACTGTCCAATTTAACAATTTATTTTCTTTTTCCACTTGTATATTCCCTTTAAATACAGCGTTATGTGGGGCAGGAAAGGCTGGGAAAAAAATCAGTAAAATTGCAGAGAGCTTTGGATTCACAACATTTGAGAAACTAAAAATGAGAAAGCCAGTGGGATCTGAGAGGGGGCTGGGGGGACATCCAGATTTCAGGGAGTAGGGGACTTAGAAACACAGGATCGAGCAGTGTGTTAGTGTGGATTAAATCCAATAAAAATTATATTAAAAGGCAAAGATCCCCTCGGGTTGCCCCAGGAACAGCGAAATCTGGGCGAAAGTAGAATAAATCCTGTTATTTATTGCCTTTTTGGGAAGCACCATCTGCCCCCACGCCAAGGGATCCATCGGGAGCTGTCACCACCTCTGGGACACGGGGCTGTGGGGAGCAGGGGGTGGAAACTACAGGAAAATAGGGATTTTGACCTTCAGCCTGTGTCACCTCCCAGGCTCTGTCACCCCTCAGCCCGTGCCACCTCAGTCAGTGTCACCTCTCATCCCCTGTCACCACATCCTGGGCCCCGCCAGCCCCGGGGGCGGGGGTGTCGCGTTCCGCCCCGTCCCCATCCTGTCCCCGGCGGTGCCACGAGCGGGGCCGCGCAGTCCCCAGGGTGCGGTCCCCCCGGTGCAGACCCCCGGGGTGTCCCCCCGGGGCGGGTGGCGATGCTGCCGGGGCGGCGCTGGCGCCGGGCCGGGCCGGCCGTGCCGCTGCGGGCGCTGTTCGGGTACCGGTACCGGGCGGAGGACGGGCGGGAGGTGGCGATGGCCGCGGGGGAGCGGCTGCTGCTGCTCCGCAGGGCCACCCCGGACTGGTGGCAGGTGCGGCGCCCCGGGGACCCCCCCTGGGCGCGACCCTTCTTCGTCCCCGCCGCCTACGTGGCCGAGGAGGAGCCGGGTGACGGCGGGACCTGCAGCCCGCGGATCCCCAGGCAGCCCCGGGGACGGGTGGGTGGGGTGGGGGAAGCGGGGCTGGGGGGCACCGGGCAGGGTGGAACTGGGCAGGGGTCACGGAGCTGATGGGGGAGCGCGGCTGGGGGCACTGGGAGGGTGGAACCGTGGGTTGGGCACACGGGGCTAGAGGGCACGGAGAGAGTGCAGCTGGGGCACAGGGAGAACGGGGTGGGGTCCTGGGCTGGGAGTCTGGGTGCCCAAGGCTGGGGGCACCGGGGCTGGGGGCACTGGGGACAGCAGGGACGCGGGGATGGGGGTACTGAGGGCACCGGGGTTGGGGAGGGGGGGTGTCTGTGCCCCCCACCTGCAGCATGGAGGATCATTTTGGGTGGGTGGGTGTCCTCCTCTCTGCCCCCCAGGCCTGGGGGGGGGGCAGTGCTGCTCGCTGAAGGACCCGCGCGCCCCCTCCACGGCCTCCCCCCGCGCCGTGGGCATCAGCACCGGCCAGCTGGCAGGGGGGGCCACCCCCACCCCCGCGCAGTGCCAGTCCCAGCAGGACACTGGGGTGAGTGGGGGCTGCGTGACGCCCAGGCCACTTTGTGCCCCCCAGACCTTTTCCTCTCAGAGTCCCCCCCTCCCCCAGCATTTGTGCCGGGGCTCCCTGTCCTTGCTTTACCCCCAGCCCGGCCCCTCCTTCCCTCCGCCCTGCACCCCGTGTGCCCACCCCCGTGACCCCCGCAACTCTCCAACCTCTCCCTCCCTCGCCCCCGCCGCTCCCACCGCGGTTTCCT
This sequence comes from Myiozetetes cayanensis, assembly GCF_022539395.1. Classification (NCBI taxonomy): domain Eukaryota; kingdom Metazoa; phylum Chordata; class Aves; order Passeriformes; family Tyrannidae; genus Myiozetetes; species Myiozetetes cayanensis. The sequence continues at coordinate 144,308 of NW_026087842.1, read as the reverse complement.
GCTCGCCGTGGGGCAGCGGAGGAAGTTGGGGGCAGGGGGACACCGTGCCGGGCGGGGCAATGCGGGACAGGGGAATTGGGGGGGGCACAGCAGGGGCTGGGAGGCATTACCCGTGTGCCCCCTCCCCCAGTCCGGGTCCTGCCCCTCAACCCTTCCCCCCAAGGTGTCTCCCGGGACCCGCCACGATCTCCTGCAGCCCGGAGGAGCCGCAGCGGGAGGGGGTCAGGCCGCTCCCCCGTGCCGGCCGGGCCCCCTGCAGGTTTTGGGGTCCTGGGAGCGGCACCGGGACCCCGAGAGCGGCCGCTGCTTTTTCTACAGCCCCAAGAGTGGCACCAGCTCCTGGAAACCCCCGGCTGCATCGGGACCGGGTGGGCGCTGGCAGGGGGAGGGAAGGCACTGCCAGCCCCCCACCAGTGGGGTCTGCACCCCCAGCCCCTACGTGGCCCCCCACTGACCGCCCAGACCCCTCCAGCTCCCACTCCCCGGTCTCCTTTGGCCCCACCCTGTACCCCCATCGTACCCCCCAATGTCCCCTGTCCTGCCCTCACGCCTCCCCTTTGCCCCCACCCCTCGAGTCCTCGATTCTCCCAAATTACCCCCCAACATCTTCTCTCCCCCACCCGTGTGACCCCACTATTGCCCCTCCCGACCCCTCCCGGTCCCCCACTGACCCCCGAGTCCCCAATGCCCCCCGTTCCCTCCCGACCCCCAGTGCCCTCTCGCTGCCCCCCCTTGTCCCTGCACGGCCACGTTGGTGCCCAATTAGTGCCAGCGCTAATTGTGAGTGGGGGGACAGTCCTGGGGGGTCGGTCCCAGGGGTCCTGCGAGGCTGATGGTGTCCCTTGTGTCCCCCAGGGCCGCCCCCTCCTGCGGAGCCCCCCCCGGACCAGGGCGGGACGGAGCCCCAGGACTGTGAGGGTGAGCTGGGGACAGGGGGGCGCACCGGGGGTCGGGGCGAGGGTGGGCAATGGGGAGCGTTGGGGAGGGTGTGGGGGCTCCCTACACTGTCCCCCACCCCAGCAGGTGACCCACGGCGGGACCCTCGCCCACCACAGCTCTGAGGAGTGGGGGCCGACCCCAAGCTGTGAGTTACCCCAAACTGGGGGTGCTGGGGAGGGTGCTGAGGTGCTCGGGGGTGCTGGGGGGCTGAGGTGCTCGGGGGTTCTGGGGGCTGAGGTGTTTGGGGGTGCTGGGGGCTGAGGTGCTTGGGGGTGCTGGGGGGCTGAGATGCTTGGGGGTGCTGGGGGGCTGAGGTGCTCGGGGGTGCTGGGGGGCACGGACCGTGGGCCGGGGTCCTCCCAGACCGTGTCCCGTGGGAGGTGCCCAAGGCTGGGCAGCTCCACAGCACTGAGGGTGCCGAGAAGGGCAGGAGGCTCGGGGGAGGGGAGTTATGGGGGAGAAGGGGGTCTTCCAGGCGGGGGGCGTGTGGGGGCTCTTGTGCAGGGGCTGTGCCGGGCTGGGGTCTCCACAGGGTCCTGGCTGGGAACAGCCCTGTCTTCCTGGGGAGCCCCAGGGGCTGGGGCATGGGGGGCAGCAGGAAGAGGGGGCTGTGGGGAGGTTTGGGGAGCTGTGGAGGGATTGTGGGGAGCTGTGGAGGAATTTGGAGGGCTGTGGAGGGATTTGGGGAGCTGTGGAGGCACGGGGGGCAGAGCACCCCTGACAGACAGTGCCCCCCAGTGCCCAGGCAGCAGCCCCCGCCCCACAAGAGCAGCGTGGATTTATGGGGGGCTGCCCTGGCCTGAACCCCTGACCCCTCAGAGCAGGAAGAAGCTCCTCCAGGTGAGTGGGCCCGTGGGATGGGACCCCCACAGTGGGACCCTGGCTGGGACCCCTGGGCTGGGGGATGGGAGTGCCTGAACCCAGAGGTCGGGGGAGGGGGGGCTCTCCAGAACAGCCCAGGGACTCCCTGCACGTATGGAATGGGGTCCCCAAAATGGAAAGGGGTCCCTCGTGCCCTCCCCGGGGCCATGGGGGGTGTGTTGGGTTAGGGGCACCCCGGGAGCCCCCCAGTGAGGGGGAGTAAAACACCCCTGGAGTGTGGGGGTCCTGTGGGGTCACCCATCAGATGGTGATGGGGGGGTCCCCAGGGCTGCCCCCAGCCCCGCTGCCCCACTCTGTACCTGTTCTCCTCCCCAGGACCTGTGGGCTCACCTGGGGGGGGTCTCTGCTTTCGGGGGGAGCTCAGGGGGATGAGGCTCTGGGTGGGTGTGGGGTCTGAGTGGGGGAACAGAGCTCACAGGCCATCACTGTCACCCCCAGATGACCTCCCAGGTGCCCCCCAGGCCCAGGAGAAGCAGCGGGCCAGGAGCTGCCTCAGGCTCTTCCAGGCCCCAGAGCTGGGGGGAGAGGGGGGATCCCCCTGAACCCTCCCACCTTTGTGCCCCCCAAAACCTCCTTTGGTCCCCAAATGTGGAGGGGCTGATGCTCTGTGAGCCTTGGCTGCCTGTCCCCAGTGGGTCCCAGTGCCCCCCACCCTGCCCAGTGCCCCCCACCCTGAGTCACCTGCTCCTCTCAGGGGCCCCACCTGGTCCCTGTCCCCATCTGTGTCATTGTCCTGCCCAGACCTGCCCCCAGTCCCTGTGCACCCCCTGTCCCTCCAGCCCAGTGACTCTGACTGCTCCCAGTGGCCTCTGCCAGTCCCAGTTTCCTCCCCTGCCCTCACACTGTCCCCTCCTCCCCATTCCCTCCTGCACCCCCCCAGTCCCATTTGCCCCCTGCCAGTTCTCCCCATCCCAGTTTGCCCAGTTCTCCCCATCCCAGTTTGCCCAGTTCTCCCCATCCCAGTTTGCCCAGTGCCCCCATCCCAGTTTGCCCCAGTGCCCCTGTGGGACCTGGCAGGGCCTGGGCTGGACCAGGCATTGGGCTGAGCGAAAAAAAAGCTGAATTTTGAGGGACTTTGAGGGGGTTTTGCCTTTCCTCCTGGAAAATAATTCCGCTGCCCAGCAGTGCCAGAGCTGTGGCACCCCAGTGGCACTTCGTGGTGCCCCAAATCCCCCCCCAAAGCTGCTCCAGCCCCTCTCTCCACAAATCCCTGGGCTCTTTGGTGCCAGCCTTTACTTTTGGTTTCTTTGTTTATTATTCTATATATAGTATTACTTATTATTATTATTATTTTTGTTATTATTTTATTTATTTTTAATTCTAAGTATTTTTTATTGCAGGATGGGGACAGGCACCAGCTGGTGTGGGTGGGATGAGGGTCATGCCAGGAGCGGAGATGGGTGGGCAACACACCCTTCAACCCCAAAATCGTGGAATCACAGCCTGGTTTGGGTGGGAAGGGGCCTTGGAGCTCATCTTATTCACCTTCCACTATCCCAGATTGCTCCAAGCCCCATCCAGCCTGGCCTTGGGCACTGCCAGGGATCCAGGGGCAGCCACAGCTTCTCTGGGCAACCCATTCCAGGGCCTCCCCACCATCCCAGGGGGAATTCCTTCCCAACATCCCATCTGTCCCTGCCCTCTGGCAGTGGGAAGCCATTCCCTGTGTCCTGTCCCTCCACCCCTTGTCCCCAGTCCTTCTCCAGCTCTCCTGGAGCCCCTTTAGGCCCTGGAAGGGACTCTAAGTTCTCCCTGGAGCCTTCTCTTCTCCAGGTGAGCCCCCCCAACTGTCCCAGCCTGGCTCCAGAGCAGAGTGGAACCAGCCCTGGGAGCAGCTCTGTGGCCTCCCCTGTGGGGGTTTGTGGGTGTCTCCACAGCCTGCTGGTGTAAAAAGCAGCTTTGCTCCATTTCAGCCCCTGTTCATGCCCTGATCCCTCTCTCTGAGCTGTTGGGCTCTGTGCTCTGGTCTCCCTTTCCTGAAGATGAAGCTCTTGCAGACCAAGAGTTGGGGTCTGGGACATGCTGGGGTCACAGAGCTCGTTGGGGTCGGGGGCACAGCGACCCCACAACTCCCAGCACACCCACACAGCTGCTCCTGCCCCTCCCAGCCCTGGGTGCCAGTGCAGCCACTGCCCTCCCACCCGGCCCCTCCAGCAGGAATTGGTGTGGGAAAAGGCCAGAAGAACCTCCCCACCCCTCATTCCCAGCAGCACCTGGACTGTTCTCTCCTCTCAGGCAGGAGAATTCCTGCTGTGCAGTTTTGGCAGCTGCAGGATCTGGGTGAAGGGTGCAGGACACCAAAAAGCCACAGTGGCCTTGGAGGGTGAGGACTGGAATGATGGACACAAGGGGGGTTTCCCAAAAACACTTCCTGCTCTCCTCACCTGTGGCAGGAGATGGGGAAGATTTAAAGCCTCCATCTGCCCCACGACCACCCTGCACACCCACCCCAAAATGTCCACCCTGCTGCCAATATTTGAGGTGAAATCATCCCCATCTGCACTGCTGGGGCTCTGGGGGGGAAGTTCAGAGGCTTTGCAAATCCACTTCTCACGTGGATCAAGGCCAGTTTTGGGGTGCAGAGAAGCCCCCAGGCTGGGAAGCAGCAGGGCTTGTGACTCAGGTGTGGTGTCAGTTGAGCTTCAGCATCAATAAAGGCCTTTCACAGAATCCCAGGATTCCCAAGGTTGGAAAAGCCCTCTGAGATCATCAAGTCCAACCCTTGATCCAACCCCACTGTGATTCCCAGATCATGGCACTCAGTGCCACATCCAGCCTCGTCTTAAAAACCTTCAGGGAAGGTGAATCCACCACCTCTCTGGGCAGGCCATTCCAGTGTCTGATCACTCTCTTTGGAAAGAACTTCTTTCTAATATCCAACCTAAAGCTCCCCTGGCAGAGCTTAAGCCCGTGCCCTCTTGTCCTGCTGCTGATTGCCTGGGAGAAGAGACCGACCCCCACCTGGCTACAACCTCCTCTCAGGTAGTTGTAGAGAGTGATGAGGTCAACCCTGAGCCTCCTCTTCTCCAGACTAAACAACCCCAGCTCCCTCAGCCTCTCCTCACAGCACTTGTGCTCAAGTCCCTTCCCCAGCCTCGCTGCTCTTCTCTGGACCTGTTCCAGCACCTCAATGTCCTTCATGACCTGAGGGGCCCAGAGCTGGACACAGCACTCCAGGAGTGGCCTCACCAGCACTGAGTACAGGGGAAGGATCATTTCCCTGCTCCTGCTGCCACACTGTTCCTGATCCAGGCCAGGACCCATTGGCCTTCTTGGCCCCCTGGGCACACTCTGGCTCATGTTCAGCCTCCCATCAATCAGCACCCTCAGTCCTGCCCCTCCTCTGCCCCTGCCCAGGCAGTTGGAACTGCAGTGAGGTCTCTCCTCAGTCTCCTCTTCTCCAGCTGAACACACCAAGTGCCCTCAGTGTCCTCACACGCCTTCAAATCCAGGCCCTTCCCCATCTCTTTACCCTCCTTTGGACACTCTCCAATGGCTCAATCTCTCCCTTCCATTGTGTCCCCCCAAACTGCCCCAATCTTGCAGGTGAGGCCGCCCCAGGGCAGAGCAGAGCGGGACAATCCCCTCCCTGATGCCCCCAGCACAGGCTTGGCCCTCCTGGCTGCCAGGGCACTGCTGACTCAGGGACAACTGGCACCCACCAGCACCCCCAGGGCCCTTTCCCAGCACTGCTTCCCAGCCTCTCATTCCCAGGGTGTCCATCCGGGATTGCTCCATCCCAGGGCAGGATCTAGCCCTTCCCCCTGTTGAACTTCCCATGGTTGGTGATTGCCCAGCTCTCTGATCTGTCCACGGGTGTCTTGGCTTAAAGACAAATATTGGGGTGGAAACTCCAATAAAATGAACCCCTTCCCCTTTTTTTCCCCACCCTAATGTAGAGAGACCAAAATGCAAAGAGGTACAAGGGAAAAAAATATCAGTTTACTGACAAGGAAAACGGCAGCGCCACAAAGACACAAAGGAAAGGGCTCACCCACAAAAAGAGGGGAATTCACGGTGCCCCGAGGGCTTTCCCCCACGCCCTGGGCTGGGCTTTGCTCCGTCCGTGCCGGCTCCAGGAGGCAGGCGGGGCAGGGACAGCGATCGGTGCCCCGTGGGCAGGCTCGGTTTAACTTGTGTTCGCTCTCTGGCTGTGCCGGAGGTGGGGGATGTTTCCATCCCGTCCCCAGGAGCAGCTCCTGGCGGGGGCAGCAGGGCCGAGCTGTGCTGGGCGGTTCCAGGCGGCTCCTGAGCATCAGGTGGAAGAAAAAGCAGCTCCCCCGTGGGCTCCACAGGCAGCAGCAAAAACGTGGCCCCAGAAAGTGCGGAGTTCACTTTCCACCCTTTGTTTTTTTTCTCTTCCTCTCCCCACTCCAGGGAATGGCAGGGGGAGGGGAGAATTCATCCTTTCAGAGGCAGTCCCTCCAAGAACAATGTGGGAAAAAAGAGAATAAAATACAAACGAAACAAAAGACCTTCTACAATTAGAACACCCTGTCACCTGATGTTGCTCCCACTGGGCACACACCTCCCTTTTTTGCCTTATATTCACGAGGAGATCCCTGCTCAGCCAAGCTGCCTTCTGCCTCGCCTGCTCGGCCTCTGACATTTGGCAGTTGCTGCTCCTGTGCCTCAGGAGGTGATGTCTGAAAAGTGGCCAGCACTGATGGACTCCAGCACGGGCAGGAGCATCTTCCCAGGGGACCTTCCTTACCGGTTCCCTGAGCAGCCTGAGGTCTGCTCTCCTCATGGCCAGAGGGGAGGTTTGGTGGCACTTCCCCTCCTGTCAGCAGATCCCTGCATGGTCACTGAGGCCAAGACGGCCCCAGTCTCCACTTTGCTCCCAAGATCCTCTCTGTGGACAAGCAGCAGATCAAGGAGGGCACTGATCTGAGTCGGCTCCCTTAGGACCTGTCCCATAAAGTTGTCTTTCAGGTTTTTTAGGAATCTTCTGTACCAGCTGTGTGATGCTCCCAGGTAATTTCTGGCAGGTTGAAGTCCCCCCAAGGACAGGGGCCGCTGACTTGGAAGTGTCCTTAGCTCCTCAAAGAATAACTCATCAGTGTCAGCGCTGTCCAGGCTGGGAGGTCAATTCCAGGCTCCCACGGTGACATCAGCATTGTTTGTTTGCCCCTTGATCCTCACCCAGAGGGTCCCAACTGTGAGCTCCAGACATTCCAACCCCTCCATTACACGCAGGGCCACCCCTCTGCCTCTTCTTCCCTGCCCATCCCCCCTGCAGGGCCTGGAACTGTTCAGCAGAGCGTTCCAGTGCCAGGGCTGGGCCCAGCACGGTTCACTCGTGGCAGGGATGTCAAATCCCTGGGACTGGGCTGAAGCTTCCAGCTCCTCTTGGTTGGGGCTGCCCTGGTGCAGAAACATTCCAGGTGTGGTCCATTGGAGCCAACAGCTGGTGGGGCAGATGGGGGGGTCCCAGCAGTGCTGGTGTCCTCGTGTTTTATCTTACACCCTCCCACTGGTCTGGGTACTGGCTGCCAGTACTGGGTGTACTGGGTGTACTGGGAGTGCTGGGAGTGCTGGGAGGAAATGGGAAGTCACTGCGAGATGTGGGGGTTCTGGGGAGGGTAATGGGGAACACTGGGAATACTGGGAGCACTGGGAAGGGGAATGGGGACCCACTAGGTGTACTGTGAGCAATGGAGAGGCACTGGGAGGGAGGATAAGGGGAATGTGGGGGGACTGGGAACACTGTGAGGGAGAGTGGGGAACACGAGGTGGGTGAATAGGGAGCCCCTGGGGGTACTGGGAGCTCTGGGCTTGGAAACTGGGAGAATTGCCCTGTGCAGCCCCAGGCAAGACCCCCCTCCCTCGTGAGCACCTCCCTGGGCAGGGCAGGAGCTGTGGGGGAGGAACACACATGGGAGTGCCCCAGGGAGGAGATCCCTGGTGTCCCCCCGTGCTCCCAGTGCCCCCAGTGCCCCCAGTGTCCCCCCAGTGCTCCCAGTGCCTCCCAGTGCTCCCAGTTCCCCCAGTTCCCCCACTGCCCCCCATGCCCCCAGTGTCCCCAGTGTTCCCAGTGCCCCCAGTGTCACGCCACAGCCTCGCAGATGTCCTTGGGTTCCCGCAGCCGTGGGTGGGGTCCCCGCAGCTCTGCGTAGGTCACCTGGGGGTCGCAGGGGGAGGCAGCACGGGAGGACCCCCTGGGGGTCCCTACGAGAAACAGGGGGTGAGGGAACCCTGGTGGGGGTGACGTGTCCCTGTCCCTGTCCCTGTCCCTGTCCCTGTCCCTGTCCCTGTCCCCTCCCCGCACTCACCCAGCACTCGCTCGCTGATCGTGACGGGGGTGTACAGCACCTCCCCCTCCTCGGGAGGGCCCGGGGGCTCCACAGAGACCCTGCAGGGATGAGGGAGCATCTGGGGGGATGTCTGGGGACAGGTGAAAGGGGAGCCATGGGAGGACACCATCGCTCACCTGTCCTGGAGCCTCCTGGTAGCTGCAAGGAAAAGGTGGGGGGGTGATCGTGTGTTCCCCAGGACCCCTGAACTCCCTGAGACCCCTGACAAAACCTTGGAAGCCTCACTGGACCCCAAATTCCCCCCAGGACTCCCAAGAACCCTCAAACCCACACAGTAACCCTAAACCACCCCAGTACCCTCCAACCCCTGCAAATCCCAAGCCCCCTGAGACCCGAGAACCCCAAGCCCAGCAGGGAGAGGGAGGCCCCAAATTCCACAAGGATCCTTGGAGACCACCCAACATCTCTCCAAAAGCCTTTAAGACCTCTCTGAACCCCCCAGGAACTCCCAGTACCCCCTCAATATTCCCAGTCTCTTCCAGAGCTTCCCACGAGCCCCCCCAAGACCCTCCAAAATCCCACCAAGCCCCCCAGGACCCCAAGCCAAGGTAAGTGGGGGCTCAGCCACCCCGAGTCAAGGTCTGTGGGTGGGACCACATTGCCCTTGCAAACTGGGGGACTTTTCTCTGCCCCAGGACCCCCCTCAGCCCCCTACTTGTCACCCACCCAAGCGGCGCCACCGGTGCCAGCCCCCGATGGCCCCCAGGAGCAGAACCAGAAACAGGAGGGACCCGCCGAGCCCTGTGGCCACTGCTGGGGATGGGGAGGGACACGCTGGGGTCACACAGGTGACCCTGAGTGACCCCACCCGCGCCCCACCCCCGTGGTGTCCCCATCAGTGCCGGGCTGAGTGCCCGGAGCAGGCGATGCCGTCCAGCTGCTTTGGTGGCCACGCCCTGGCAGGGGCCGGAATGTCCCGGCTCGACGTCCCCGAGCTCCAGGAGGGGACCCCGGGCCACCTCCCGCCCGTCCCGCAGCCAGGGAAGGTCCAGGGGGCTGAGCCCACCTGCCCCGAGCAGCGCAGGGTCACGGGGTCTCACCTGTGCCCACCTGCAGGGACGGGGGTCCGGGGGTGATGGTGGCATCGGCCACGGGCACTGCGGGGGGACAGACGGGCCTGAGGCCGGGGGAGGGGCTGGCACCCGGTGTGGGGACAGGGGGGATGGGGGGCTTTGGAAGTTTCTGGGTGGGACGGGGGATGCTCTGGTGGGGTCACCCCCAGCCCGAGGGTCCCGCTCACCCAGCACGGTGACGTGCAGCGGGGGGCTCTCGGCCGCGCTGTCCCCGTCGGTGACCCGGCACTGGTAGTGGTCGCTGTCCTCGTCCCCAACGTGCAGCTCGAGGCGGGGGCCGGTGCCCAGCGGCACGGCCGAGCGCCCCCGGTGCCAGGAGAAGGACAGGGGACCTGTCCCCGCGGCCACCGCGCAGCTCAGCACCAGGAGGTCCCCCAGTGCCACCCGCCCCCCGGGGGGCTGCGCCGACAGGGACACCCCCGAGATTGGGATCCCTGTGGGGGGAGAGCAGGGGGATGGGGGACACGGGACAGGAGGGGAACGCAGGGAGGGAGAAGGAGGCACAGAGAGGGGTGGGACACCTGGAGAGGGATGGAACGGACGGAGAGGGGGGACACACACCAGGGAGGGACAGGGGACTCCGGGAGTGGGAAGGACCTGGAGAGGGGTGTGGGGACTGCAGGGAGGGAGGGATGGGCAATTCAGAGAGGGAGGATTCGAGATGGATGCAGGGACCCAGGGAGGGGTGTGGAGACCCCGACAAGGAAGAGGGGACATTGCAGGGATGTCAGGGCAGGATGGGGGTATCCAGGCAGGGATGGGGGACCCGGGAAGGATGTCAGGGTTCCCCCACCCCTGCACTCACTGCGCACCGTGACGCGGAGCCGGGCGCTGCTCTTCCGCACCGTCCCCCCCTCGGAGCGCACCTCGCAGGTGTAATTCCCCGAGTGGGAGACCCCCACGGCGGGCAGGTGGAGCTGGGGAGACCCCTGCGGGCCCCCCACCAGCACCCCGTCCCGGTACAAGAGGTGCAGGAGGGGGCTCGGGGCCGCAGGGGGCTGGGGGGGCTGAGGCAGCTGAGATTCAGGGGGGACCCCTCGGTGGGCTCAGGGGGACCCTCCAGCACCGGCACCGGGAAGAGCTCTAGGAAGGAGACGGGAGTGTGACGGTGACCCCGAGTCCGTTGTGGAGGGGCTGTGGGGGTGTGGCAGTGTCGGGGTCTCAGGGTGTGGGTGTGGGGGTGCTCACCGTGCACCGTCACTGTCACCGGTGCCGACTCCTCCCAGCCTGAGGATCCGGAGCCCACCCAGCCCCTGCAGCGGTAGCGGCCGCCGTGGTGCAGCTGCAGGGGGGGCAGGGACAGCTCGGACCCCCGCAGGGGCCCTCCCAGCTCCTTCCCCTCGTGGTAAAACCGCACATGGGTGAGCCACAGGTCCCACCAGCGCCGGCAGCGCAGTGTCACACTGTCCCCTTCCAGCAGCTCCCTCGCCGGGACCTGCAGCACCAGCCAGTCTGGGGGACAGGGGGGTCCTGCTGCACCAGGGGACTCCGGGGCACAGCAGAGTGGACCCCCCCGGCAGCATTGCACCAGGGGAGTCCCATCGAACTGGGATGCACTGGTGTGAACTGGAGTGCACAAGGATACACCAGCGTGCACTGGGATGCACTGGGATATACTGGGATGCACTGGGATGCAATGCTGTGTACAGGGGATGCATTGGGATGCACTGGGATGCACTGGGATGCACTGGGATGCAATGCTGTGTACAGAGGATGCACTGGGATGCACTGGGATGTTCCCGTGTCACACGAGGGGTGTGAGGCCACTGACAGAGCTGAGCCCACCCAGAGTCCCCGTGGGGAGGCACCCATCCCAATCCCCCTCACCATTTAGAAAGAGGAGGAAGATGGAGGGGCTGAATCCAGTGCCGGGTCTGTGACACTTGTAGATGCCGCTATTGGTGACAAGGAACCGGTCCTGGTTCTTCTCCCTCAAGAGCAGCCCATTCTTGTACCAGGAGGTGGCCCCGGGGGTCCCCGAGCCCTGGCAGGTCAGGGTCACCTGGTCCCACTGCACTGCTGGGGTCCAGGGGGGCTCCAGCAGGACCTGGGTGGTCTGGGTGCCTGGGGGGGACAGGGGACACCAGCCTGCCAGGGCCACCACGGGGCTGGGGACAGCGGGGCAGGGGACATGCCATCCCCCCGAGGACTCACCAGCGAGGAGCAGGGACTGGGCTGGAAGGGAGAAGGGAGAGTGGCTGGGTGGGGGTAGTACCATGGGGACAGTGGCACTCGGGGGACAGGGCTGTGGGGACTTCCCCAAACTGTTCCTGTGGGGAAATCTATTCTGGTGGAAAAGTGCACGGGGATGGTCCCCAACAGTTCTGGAGAGGTCGAGGGACATGTCTGTGTCACAGCCCCCATGCTCTACATCCATGTGGCACCCCAGGGATGGTGACCCTGTGACAACCCTGTGCTGGCACAGGTCACCTCCACCAGCCCCACAGCACCTGTCCCCACAGCCACATCCCCCCGGCCCTGTGCCCATGATCCCACTCCCATGGCCCCTGTCCCCATGGCCCATCCACATGGCTCTTGTCTCCTCGTCCCTGTCCCGGCATCCCTGTCGCTTGTCCTTGTCCCCTCAGCTGCCCCAGCCCCGTGGTGCCACTCCCCACATCCCCATCCCCCTATTCCTGTCCCCACAGCCACACCATCCCCCTGGTCACACCGGGGGTCCACCTCCCCTGGCCCTGCAGCCCCCTGTGCCCCCTCCCCCCGGGCAGCCCCTGCCCCCGCTCTCTGCCTCTCTGGGTGCCATCCCCGTGGGGCCAGGCCCGTGCCCGGGGCACTCACCCCACAGCAGCAGCGCCACGTTCCCGGCCATCCCGCTGTGCCTGGCCATCCTGGGGGCTGTCACACGCTGCTGGGGACACCTGTGCCCTGCAAGGGGCTCTTGGGGCGAAGGGAAAGGAAGCGAGGTCACATCCGTCCCCCACATGTTGGTGGCACATTGTGGGGGCAGGGTGGGGACACAGCGGGGACAGGCTGGTGACGTGGTGGAACATGGGGGGGACACACTGGTGACATGGGGGACATGGTGGGGCATGGGGGTCCCCGGAGTGGGTGCTCCAGGGATGTGGGGAGCCAAGGGTGGGGGAGCCAGGGAAAGGGGTGGCCCAGGGGAATGTCAGCTCCTGGGAATTTGGGTTGTGGGATGGGCATCCCAGGGATGGGGTGTGTGGAAAATGGGTGGGGAATGGAGGTCCTGGGGAAGGGCAGAGCTGGGATGAGGGTCCCAGAGGAATGGCGTTCCCAGGGATGAGGGTCTGAGGGGAATGGGGGTCCCAGGGACCACAGTTTTGGATTCTTTTCCTCACTTCATCGCCCTCCCAACCCAGTTCCTGGCTCGAGGAGTGCAGGGAAGCACCAGAGCAGATACCGGGGTGGGGGGACCCCAGGGTGAAGAAAAGGGGGTGTGGGGGTTGCAGGCAGGGATGGAGGGGCTGTGGAGTTGGGAGAATCTGACTGTGCCCCCTCCCCCCCCCAGACTTTCCTGGACCAGAAGGATGAGGCCGTTCAGGCTGTGAGTCAGCTCGGGGGGAGGGGAGTGGGGAGCCGGGTTCTGTCCTGGGGGGCACACCCACGGGGGTCCTGTCGTGGGGGAAGGGGCTGCTTGGAGGGGGAGGAAACAGCCCCTTGGGTTCTGTCCTTGGGGGTCCCTGTTTTGGGGGCGGACACGTCCTGGGGGGGATCCTGTCCCAGGAGTGACACGACCTGGCCAGGGGGATCCTGTGCAGGGGAATGGAGGATTTGGGGGGGTCACTGGAGACACCTTGGGGAGGGTCCTGTCCCAGAGGTGGCACACCTGGGGACCTCTGTCCCTGGGGGCCCGTGCTGTCCCTGTTGGGGCACTGTGACCCCTGGGGTGCCCCCTTTCCCCTCTACCCTTCTGCCCCACGGCCTCTCCAGCACAGGAGCTCCAACCCCACGTGGGAGCTCCCCCAGGTTGGTCTCCCAGGACCCAGTCTGCAGCCCCCTCAAGACCCTTTCCCTGGGTGGGAAGCCCCCAGGGAGGGGTGACAGCTGGGGGGTGGGTGACAGAGGGTGGGTGTCTGTTCAGGGGAGCACAGACCCCACCATAAATCCACCAGGACCCTCTTTCCTGGCAGGGTCTCAGTGCTGGAACTGAGAGACCCGTGAGACCCTTCAGATGAAACATTTGTGACTGCCCTGGCTCCCCTTTTCCCCCCAGGACTGTGATGGATAAACAGAGCTTTTGCCTCCCTGGAATGGCTGATTGGGGATCTGCAGTCCCTGCTCTGTCCACCCAGATGAGGCAGCACCTGAGGGTCCCACCTGCCCCTTGGGCTTTGATTCTCACAGCTTTGAAGCTGCTGCAAAGCCATTTCCTGCCTGGGGGGGGAGAAAAAGGCCTGTTTGTGGTCAGCTGAGCCCTGCAAGGAGCAGAAAAAACACTTGGACCCCAAGCAGGGGTTCTGCAAAGGCCTTGGAAGGTTTTCCCAGCAGTGGGGTTGGGAACCCCTCCCTGTGCAGGGGCAGCTCAGAGGGAGCCAGTCCGGAAAGGCACCAATGGATCGTTCCTGTCACTGTCCCCAAGGGGCTCAGGGAGCCCCAAAATCATCTTCCCCCCAAAAAAACAAAGGTTTATTCTCTCCTTCCCCTCAGCATGGTGTGGAATGTCCCAGCAAGCAGGGCTTAAGCACATGGAGAGGCTGCTCCCGAGGCAATCCCTGGGAATAACCATTGCCCCCCTTCCTCCTCCTTCCCTCAGCTGTGCAGTCTGAGCTGGTGTGAGCACAGGGGCTGGAATATCCCTGGGGCTCATTGGGATTCTTGGGCTCAGCTGGCCCTGCTGGGCCCTCTCCCAGGATCTTGCCCTCCCCCAGCCCCTGGATGGGGGGAATGTTGGGAGACAGCCCTGATGCTGTGCCTGCCCTGCCCAGGAGGAGCCAAAACACGGCCCCTTCTCTACCCCTTGGATCTCCCACTGCAGAGCCCAGCACTGCCAGGGGCTGTGGGGAAAGGGACTCCAGCTCAGCCCCACCCAACAAACACCATCTCCACCTCTTCTCCCACACCACTGGTGTCACACTCCCATCCCACAGACTTCAGAGATCTTCTGACTCTAATCCAGTGGGTTGATCTCTCTGAACTGAAATCCCTTCTTGCTGACACAGGACAACTATTTCTCACTCCAGATGGAACCCAACAGGGGCCTAGAGGACATCCTGCCCCTGAATGGATAACTCTGAACACTAAGAACTGAAAAACTGACCAGCCCCAAGATTCAAGAAAAGCTTGTACCTCTTTCCTACGAGCACCCCTGAGTCCTGTCAGCCAGTTTTGTGTCTGCCAAGGGTTTGGAGGGAGTGTGTTGTCCTGGGGAGCCCTGGAGGCCCCTGGCTCAGGGCTGGGGCTGCACTGTGGGGTGTGGGGTGCTGGTTCTTTGCCCAGAAGTGAACCCAGCCCTGGGGGTGTGAGGGTGGAGTGCAGGGGGAGTGAGGGGGCTGCTGGTGCGAGGCAGGATGGGGTTGTCATTGCTGGGCACGTGGTGAGGGGAGGGCATCCCAAATCCCCCTGAGGGAAAGGCAGCAGGCAAGGCTGGTAAATGGTGGGCAAGGCAAGGCAAATTGAGGGGCCTGGAGGCGCTACCTGGCCTTGGTACCTGTTATTTCAGACCTCCCTGGCAGTGGGTCAGAGGCTTTGGGGCCTTGGGTCGTCTCATTCACCCCTAGCAGATGGAATTCTGGTCAGCAGTTCCTGCCTCCTCCTGTGCTGCTGCTGTCTTTTGTTGGTTGTGTCTGCAGGGAGTGGAACAAGGACACTTTGAAAGTGTTCCTCAAGGTTTCTTTGCCCAAGAGTTTAGAAGGTTATTTTGGAAAGGAGTCCCATGGTCTGATTCAGTCCTCTCTGGGGCACCACAAAAGGTGTCTCTCGAGGCCTGAGCTGGAGTTTGGAGCAGTGGTCTGGTTTATAGGGGATGTTTCCAGCCCAGCAGTCCTTGGCTCCACCATGGTGAGTCTGCAGCTCTTGTTGGTGGCTGTGCTCCAGTGGAGTCACTTGGCCAGGCCTCACCATGTGGAAACCCAACCCCTGCCCTGTGTCCAGGGAGATTTTGCTCTCACAGCCCTGCTTGCTTGCAGCACAGGTTTCCCACCTGTGAGTGACCTGTGTGATGGCCTCCATGGTCAGGTCCACCCCTCAGTCACGAGCCCATCTGGATGTGGCCTCTCTTCCCACATGTCCTGATGTTCCATGGGCCCATCAGGCCATAAATAGCTCACCCTTCTGCTCCCAGTCTCAGCCTCCCTGAGCTGTTCCAATCTTGGCAGCCTTATCCACCTGCTCGTTGTTCTGATGTTCTTCAGTGGGATGACTTTTGGCCATGGGAGCATCTCCAGGAGGCCCCTTCAGAGTGCACATGACAAAGTCCATCTTGCCACTTTCTCCTAAAAAGTGGATCTCCCAGCAGGTGCCTTTACCTTTTTTGGTTTATGGCAAAACCAGCTTTAGGCAGGATTCGGATGATTTGGTTTCCTTACTCAAAACCTTCTCCTGCTTTGTTGCCACACCCAGTGATCCCATCAATATAGTGCAGATGTTCCCACCCCAGGGACAGGTCAGGGACCCTCTATTCCTGTTCCTGGTCAGAGTATTCACTCCCTGACCTTTGTGATGCCAGACCAGGAGTCCCCTCATCACGATCAAAGGAGGTGATTCCAGCCAGTTCATGTCTGGGAGATCCCTGATGGCTTTCCTGTGTCTCTGTGCCTCCTACCCTGACAGCTCTCTTGAGTGACTCCTCCTTAACAAACCTCTTCCCTCTCAACTCACGTACCTGCACCCCCAGCTCAAAGGTGGGTTCACCATCCCATTCCTCCAGACTGCCCCTGATGGTGCAGAAAGAACCAGAGTTCCCCCCATGGCCTGTGCTTGGGGCTTCCTTTCTGTCTGATCAGGAGGGGACTGATCTCTGGGGCTGCCCCTGAGAGCTGAGGTGCTGGCCCGTGGGGATGCAGAGGTGCCCAGGAACTGGACCCCTCAGGGCACATTTCAACCTATCCTCACCTCAAGTTTGTGTTCTCTTACCCCAGGACAACCCTGTGACACTGGGGGACCTCATGGAGCCTGTCTTGGGTCTGGCTGAGCTGGAGCTCATTTCCCCATGGCAGCCCTGGCTGTGCTGCTCTCGGCACTGGCTGCTGGAAGGGTGTTGGTGACACACCAGTGTTTTGGCCGCTGCTGACAGGGCTGGCACAGCATCAGCACTGTCTCTCAACTCTCCTCCCCCAGTCCAGGGCAAGATCCTGAGAGGGTCACAGCCAGTCCAGCCCCAGATGACTAAAGGGCTGTTCCAGCCCATGTGACACCAGCTCAGACAGTAATGCTGAGGAGGCAGAGCAGTTGCTGTTTGCAGTATTTATTTACAGTATTTATTTTACTATTTACAGTATTTGCCTGTCTGGTGCTTCCTGGCAAGTCCCCAGATGTGACTGCCTGTGGCAATAGAGAAGAAACCAAAGCAATTTTCACTTTGCTTGTGCCTGCCCAAACTTTTGCTTTTGCTTTTGTAACGGGTCTTGTCTCAGCCCTGGAGTGATTTCCCACCTTGTTCTTCCTTCCCTTTTCCAGCTGGGAAGGGCAGCGATAGAGAGGCTTGGTGGGCACCTGGCAGCCAGCCAAGGGCAACCCTCCCCAGTGCCAAAAGAGGAGCCACTCTGCCCATCCTTGGGATATTGCAGAGGAATCTGTGCCAGTGTTGCCCCACCCAGTGATCCCATCAATACATTGCAGGTGTTCCGGATCTCCCCCAGTTTCCAGTGCAGTCTGGATCAATCCAGGAATCACTGCCTGATTCCCTGGAAAATACACTCCCTGCTGCTGGTAATTCCCCCCACACCAGGCCCTCCCTTCTCCTTCTGTCCCCACCCTGTTCCTCCAATCAACAGTTGGAGCCACTGCTCCAGATTTCCACACTTTTCCCTCTCATCTGGAACCAAACATTCCCTGAGGGAGGTTCCAAAGCGAGGGCAGGTTTGATCCAGGCAGGAGGAGGGCCCAGGCCAGGTTATTGAGCAGATTGTTGTTGTCTTTGGAGTGTTTTGGGGCTCCCTGAGGCCCTTGGGGACAGTGACAGGAACGATCCATTGGTGCCTTTCCGGACTGGCTCCCTCTGAGCTGCCCCTGCACAGGGAGGGGTTCCTGACCCCACTGCTGGGAAAACCTTCCAAGGCCTTTGCAGAACCCCTGCTTGGGGTCCCAATTGTTTTTCTGCTCCTTGCAGGGCTCAGCTGACCACAAACAGGCCTTTTTCCCCCCCCCACCCAGGCAGGAAATGGCTTTGCAGCAGCTTCAAAGCTGTGAGAATCAAAGCCCAAGGGGTGGGTGGGACCCTCAGGTGCTGCCTCATCTGGGTGGACAGAGCAGGGACTGCAGATCCCCACGGCGCTGGGGGTGGGGCTGGGGGATGGATTGGCCCCAAAGGTTGATGGCACTGCCTTCCAGGATTAGTGGTTTTGGAGCTTCTTCCTGCTGGGAGGTCCATTCCCAAACTGCCCTTTCCACGTTGGATCATCCAGGGGGAGCAACAACAAAGTCTGGGACATGTTTTCTCCAAAAAAACCATAAACCCAGAGGGTCTCAACACCCCCAGTACAGAAACCCCCTGGCAGGGGATGTGGGGGAGGGAACAGCACAGAGAGGGTAGCCCCCCAACAGCTTCACATCCTCCAGATTTGGGTAGTCCTGGCCCCACTGCAGCAATTTTGGGCCAAATAGGGGTGGGCAGGGACCCCCAGCATAGGAGACCCCATGATGGGCCACCTCTAGGACTGGGAACCCCCCCGGGATGTGTCCAGGGATAATCCCCCAATCTCCATCCTCCAGGATCCCCCCAGGACATGTCAGCCCCACAACGGGGACCCCCCTGGAACAGGACTCCTCAGTATTTGCCAAACTCCAGAGCATCCCCTTCTCCCTGGGACAGGACCCCCTGGATGTGCCCCCCCTGGACAGAACCTGCCCCTCTCACAGTGTAAACAGGCTCCTCCTCCTGCTCCAGGCTGGGGGGGGGCACAACTGAACACCTCCATCCCCCCAGTTCTCCCCAGCCCTTCCTGCTCCCCCTGTACCCCCTTTTCCCTCCCAGAGTGCCCCCAACCCGTTCCCTGCTCAGGTGCTTCCCATGTTCACTGAGCCAGGAACTGAGGGCAGGGGAGGGGGGAGAAAATGAGGAAAATAAGGAAAAAAGTGGAAAGAAAGAGAGGAAAAAGCCCCAGGGTGGGGAGTGGGAGCCTGGGGATCCCTAAATAGGGGATCAGCAGGGTCCCCCAGGTCCCTTTGAGGTGGCAGCAGAGGCCCGTGAGGATGAGGCTGGAGAGGAGCAGAGCTCGGGCTCCACCGGGGCCCCTGGGGGGAATTTGGGGGCAGCAGGAGGTCCCTGGGTCAGGAGAGATCAGCCCCTCACCCTGGGCACCCACAGTCTCTGTGTGACACCTGGCAGTGACAGTGGAGAGTCTGGGGGGTCGCAGGTGGCACCGATGTCCCCTTGGATGGCACTGGAGCCCCCCAGAGCCCCCCGGGGCTGTCACAGACCCTGGAGCCCACAGAGCTGCTGGGACACCCCTGGAGTGCCCCCCAGGCCAAGGCCACCTGGGGAGGGGCTGTGCCAGACCCTGGGTCACCTCAAAATCCAAGGCCACCCGTGAAGGAGCTGCCACCCCCATGCCCACCCAGGCGCTCCCCATCCCTGGGACCCCCATTCCCCTCAGAACCCCCCTCAGACCCCATTCCCTGCACCCCACCATTCTCGGGGACACCCAGCCTTGACTCCCCATAGCCCCTGTGCTGCCCACTCCTCAGATCCCCATGTCCCCACTGTCTCCCCACTGTGTCCCCACCATGTTCCTACCATGTCCCCATCACGTCCCACCGTGTCCCCGCCCTGTCCCCACCAGGTTCCACCTCCTCGTGGGGGAAGGACGTGACCTCGCTTCCTTCTGCTTTGTCCAAACAGCCCCATGCAGGGCACAGGTGTCCCCAGCAGCGTGTGACAGCCCCCAGGATGGCTGGGGACAGCGGGATGGCCGGGAACGTGGCGCTGCTGCTGTGGGGTGAGTGCCCCGGGCACGGGCCTGGCCCCACGGGGATGGCACCCAGAGAGGCAGAGAGCAGGGGCAGGGGCTGCCCGGGGAGGGGGCATAGCAGAGTCAGTCCCTGGGTGTGGCCCCCCGGTGTGACTGGGGTGGTGGGGTGGCCGTGAAGACAGGACCGGAGGGACAGGGATGTGGGGGCAGGAGTGGGATACAGGGATACAGGGACAAGAATGTGGGGACAGGGATGTGGTGACTGGCACCACGGGGCTGGGGCACCTGTGGGGACAGGGATGCAGGGACAGGAACAAGGGGACAAGCACCATGTGGATGGGCCACGGGGACAGGTGCCAAGGGAATGGGATCATGGGCACGGGGCCATGGGGATGTGGCCATGGGGACAGGTGCTGTGGGGCTGGTGGAGGTGACCTGTGCTGGAATGGGGTGGCCATGGTGTGCCTGTGCCTGTGGTGGTCGTGCTGTCCATGTCCCCAGGGTGTCCACAGTGACCCCTGTCCTGCCTCAGCCCAAGGTGACTGCCATGTCCCCAACCCCCGGGGATGTGGTTTGTGGGTGGCTGTGACACAGACATGGCCCTCGGCCTGTCCTGACCTCTTGGGGACCATCCCCATGCATTTTCCCGTGAGAACTGGTGTCCCCACAGGGAGAGTCCCCACAGCCCATCCCCAGTGCCACTGCCCCCAGGGTGCCACCCCCACCCAGCCCCTCTCCCTTCTCCCTTCCAGCCCAGACCCTGCTCCTCGCTGGTGAGTCCTCGGGGGGATGGCATGTCCCCTGCCCCGCTGTCCCCAGCCCCGTGGTGGCCCTGGCAGGCTGGTGTCCCCTGTCCCCCCCAGGCACCCAGACCACCCAGGTCCTGCTGGAGCCCCCCTGGACCCCGGCAGTGCAGTGGGACCGGGTGACCCTGACCTGCCAGGGCTCGGGGACCCCCGGGGCCACCTCCTGGTACAAGAATGGGCTGCTCTTGAGGGAGAAGAAACAGGACCGGTTCCTTGTCACCGATAGCGGCATCTACAAGTGTCACAGACCCGGCACTGGATTCAGCCCCTCCATCTCCCTCGTCTTTCTAAATGGTGAGGGGGATTGGGATGGCTGCCTCCCCACGGGGACTCTGGGTGGACTCAGCTCTGTCAGTGGCCTCACACCCCTCGTGTGACACGGGAACATCCCAGTGTATCCCAGTGCATCCCCTGTACACAGCATTGCATCCCAGTGCATCCCAGTGCATCCCAGTGCATGCTGGGGTATCCTTGTGCACTCCAGTTCACACCAGTGCATCCCAGTTCGATGGGACTCCCCTGGTGCAATGCTGCCAGGGGGGTCCACTCTGCTGTGCCCCGGAGTCCCCTGGTGCAGCAGGACCCCCCTGTCCCCCAGACTGGCTGGTGCTGCAGGTCCCGGCGAGGGAGCTGCTGGAAGGGGACAGTGTGACACTGCGTTGCCGGCGCTGGTGGGACTTGCGGCTCACCGGGGTGCGGTTTTACCACGAGGGGAAGGAGCTGGGAGGGCCCCTGCGGGGGTCCGAGCTGTCCCTGTCCCCCTGCAGCTGCACCACGGCGGCCGCTACCGCTGCGGGGGCTGGGTGGGCTCCGGGTTTTCACCGTGGAAGGAGTCGGCGCCGGTGACAGTGACAGTGCACGGTGAGCACCCCCACACCCTGATAACCCTGATAACCTCACAGCCTGACCCCTCGGCACCCGTACACTCCGTCCCCAGAGGGCTGGGGGTCACGCTGTCTCCCCAGTGACAGTGCAGAGTGTGCACCCCCACAGTCCCACAACCCGACACCCCACAGCCCCTCCCCAGCGGACTCGGGGTCACCGTCCTGCCCCCTCCCCTCTCCTTCTCAGAGCTCTTCCCGGTGCCGGTGCTGGAGGGTCCCCCTGAGCCCACCGAGGGGTCCCCCCTGAATCTCAACTGCCTCAGCCCCCCCAGCCCCCTGCGGCCCCGAGCCCCCCTCCTGCACCTCTTCTACCGGGACGGGGTGCTGGTGGGGGGCCCGCAGGGGTCCCCCCAGCTCCACCTGCCCGCCGTGGGGGTCTCCCACTCGGGGAATTACACCTGCGAGGTGCGCTCCGAGGGGGGGGCGGTGCGGAAGAGCAGCGCCCGGCTCCGCGTCACGGTGCGCAGTGAGTGCGGGGATGGGGGCGGGGGCGGAACAGCGACATTCCCGGATTCCCCCATCCCTGCCTGAGGTCCCTTCATGGTGCCCCGGCCCCCTCATGCCTGTTTGTGATCCACACAACCCTCCCTGGGGCCCCCGCAACCCTTTCGAGGTCTTCCTCTTGGATCCCCTATCACTCCCTGGGATTTCCTACCCCGCTCTCCAAGTCCAGCCCCCTGCCCGTGTCCCCCATCCCTCCCTGGTGTGTGTCCCTCCTCCACAGGTGCCCTCATCCCTGCCTGGGGTCCTTTATACCCATCTCTGAACATTCCATCCCTTTCTGGGACCTTCTCTCCCTCACTGGGATCACCCCCCGATTCCCCCAGCCCTCCCGTGTCCCCCATGACCCTGCTGTCCCCCCACAGGGATCCCAATCTCGGAGGTGTCCCTGTCGGCGCAGCCCCCCGGGGGGCGGGTGGCACTGGGTGACCTCCTGGTGCTGAGCTGCGCGGTGGCCGCGGGGACAGGTCCCCTGTCCTTCTCCTGGCACCGGGGGGGCTCGGCCGTGCCGCTGGGCACCGGCCCCCGCCTCGAGCTGCACGCTGGGGACGAGGACAGCGACCACTACCAGTGCCGGGTCACCGACGGGGACAGCGCGGCCGAGAGCCCCCCGCTGCACGTCACCGTGCTGGGTGAGCGGGACCCTCGGGCTGGGGGTGACCCCACCAGAGCATCCCCCGTCCCACCCAGAAACTTCCCAAGCCCCCCATCCCCCCTGTCCCCACACCGGGTGCCAGCCCCTCCCCCGGCCTCAGGCCCGTCTGTCCCCCCGCAGTGCCCGTGGCCGATGCCACCATCACCCCCGGACCCCCGTCCCTGCAGGTGGGCACAGGTGAGACCCCGTGACCCTGCGCTGCTCGGGGCAGGTGGGCTCAGCCCCCGGGACCTTCCCGGGCTGCGGGACGGTCCCTGGTAGTGACACCACGGGGATGGGGCACAGGTTGGGTCATCCTGGGTCACCTGGGGCTGTGGGACCCCTGGCACGGCAGGTGACCCCAGCGTGTCCCCCTCTGTCCCCAGCAGTGGCTGCAGGGGTTGGAGGGTCGCTCCTGTTCCTGCTCCTGCTCCTGGGTGCCATCGGGGGCTGGCGCTGGTGGCACCGCACGGGTCGGTGACAATGCGGGGGATGGGGATCAAGGGGAGAGCTGGGAGGGCCCCCAGTTTGGGAGGGTGATGGTGCAGCACCCACAGAGCCTGACTTGGGGTGGGGTTGAGCCCCTGGGGACCTTCACTTGGGGTCCTGGAGGCTTGGGGGGATTTTGGATGGTCTTGTGGGGGGCTCCTGGGGTGTCCTAGGGTGTGTCTTTAGGAATACTGGGGGGCTACTGGGAGCTTCTGGGGGGTTTGGGGAGGTCTGGGAGGGGTGTTGGAGGGTCTTCAGGGATCCTGGGGGAGGTTGGAGGTCTCCTTGCCTGCCAGGCTTGGGGTTCTGGGCTCAGGTGGCTCATTGTTCCCAGGGTGGTTTGGCGTTCTGGGGTGGTTCAGGGGGGCCAGGGGGCCCTGGGGTACTCGGGGGTCTGCTGTGGATCAGGGGTCCTGTGGGAGGGTCGATCGTCCTGGGGGGGCTCAGGGGTCCCGTGGATCCACAGTCATCCCCCCTTCCTTTCCCTTGCAGCCACCAGGAAGTCCCAGGACAGGTGAGTGGGGGGCTCCAGCCATGGCCCCCATTTCCACCCCCCTCAGAAACACCCCCAGACTCCTCCATGTCCCCGCAGGGCCCCAGAGGAGGGGGAGGGGCTGCACCCCCACGTCACGGCCCCCGAGCGGGCTGGGGGTGAGTACGGGGGTGGGACACGGACAGGCCACCCAGGGGTGTCACCCCCACCTGGATCCCCCCACTGGGTGTCTCTCACAGGGTGTCCCCGAGGGTCCTCCTGCACCTCCTCCCCCCGGGACCCCCGGGTCATCTACGCGAAGCGACCAAGACCCCACAGGACCCGGCGGGTCCCAAACAACATCTACGAGAACCTGCCGTGACACTGGGGGGCACTGGGGGCACTGGGGGGCACTGGGGGGCACGGGGCGGCACTGGAGTTCCCTGCCCATGGGCACCCATGTCCCCTGTGTCCCCTGCTGGATCCTGGGGGTCACCCCGTGCCCGTGGGGGGTGGTCTCGAGTAGGGGGGGTTGTGTTGTGGGGCTGCACGTTGCACCCAGTGCTCCCCATTCTCCCTCCCAGTGCTCCCCATTCTCCCTCCCAGTGCTCCCCATTCTCCCTCCCAGTGCTCCCAGTACCTCCAGGGTCACTTTATTCCCTTTCCCAGTTCCTCTCCATTGCTCCTCCTACACCCCCACTCACCGCTCCCAGTACCCCCAGGGGCTTCCTGTCCCCCCTGCCCAGTACCCCCAGTGCTCCCAGTGGCCTCACATTCCCCTTCCCAGTGCTCCCACTGTATCCCCCCTCCCCCTTCCTGGGTCAGGGGTGCACAGGGCCCCTTTCCCTGCCTCTGGGCCACAAATGCAGCTTTTTGATTCAACTGGGAGAAAAGGTGTTTATTTGTTTATTTGTTCAGCTCTCACCCCCCAGCCCAGAAGCTTCACTGGGGGAGGGGGGAGTGGGAAGACAGGACGGGGGGGCAGGAAGAGGGAGGGGCCAGCGCTCCAAGAGTTTCACCCCCCGCAGATTTGGGGGGGGTCCCATCTCCCTGGCAGCAATTTGGGATCTCCATGGCAGCAATTTGGGGCCAAATCAGCCATTTCCAGAGGGAAAAAGCTGCAGTTTTCCACAGTCTGGGGGCAATTAGAGGTGTGTGGAGGGGCAGGGGGTGTTGCAGACAGAGGGGAGCACGGGGGGTGGTGGGAGTGGGTTATGGAGGGTTGGGGAGCTTATGGGGGGATCTGTGCCCCCCCACCTGACAACCACCCTCTGTCACCCCCTCACTTTTACCCCATCCTATGGGGGCTTCTCACCCAAGGGAGGGTCCTGGGGAGCTGCAGACTTGGGGGGCATGGGGGGCACCCGAGGGGGCTCCCAGAGGGGATGGGGGACCCCAACTTGGGGCATCCCAGAGGTCACAGTGCCCCACTGTGGACAGGGGGGTGGGCAGGAGTTTCCTGGATGTGTCACTTCTGGGACAGGAGCCCACCCTAGCACGTGTCCTGGGACCCCCCCAGAACTGCTGTTGCCCAGGACAAAACCCACCCTGCCCACCCCCCACCCCGTCTGACTCACAGCCTAAACCGACTCTTCTTCTGCTCCAGGAAAGAGAAAGTGAAAGTGCTGGGGGGGGCACAACTGAACACCCCCACCTCCCACAGCACCCCCTTCCCCCCCCCGGGGTCCCCCCAGCCTGTTACCTGCTCAGGTGCCCCCTGTGCTCACCAAGATGGGAACTTGGGGCAGGGGAGGCAGAAATCAGGAAAATAAGTGAAAAAAAACCACCAAGGAAAAGGTTTTTCCTCCTGGAAAGGGCTGTTTTGGCCTCAAATTGCTGCTGTGGAGGGACTGAGGCTGCTGGGGGGCTCCCCTCTCTGTCCTGTTCCTTTCCCCACACCCCTTGCCAGGGGGTTTCTGTACTGGGGGGGTTGAGACGCTTTGGGTTTATTGTTTTTTTGGAGAAAACATGTCCCAGACTTCTCCGTTGTTGCTCCCCCCTGGATGATCCAACATGGAAAGGGCAGTTTGGGAATGGACCTCCCAGCAGGAAGAAGCTCCAAACCCACTAATCCTGGAAGGCAGTGCCATCAACCTTTGGGGCCAATCCATCCCCCAGCCCCACCCCCAGTGCCGTGGGGATCTGCAGTCCCTGCTCTGTCCAGCCCAGATGAGGTAGCACCTGAGGGTCCCACCCACCCCTTGGGCTTTGATTCTCACAGCTTTGAAGCTGCTGCAAAACCATTTCCTGCCTGGGGGGGGAAAAAGGCCTGTTTGTGGTCAGCTGAGCCCTGCAAGGAGCAGAAAAAACAATTCGACCCCAAGCAGGGGTTCTGTGAGGCCCGTTGATGGTTTTTTGTGTCGCACTCAGGCATGGACCCCGAGGAGTGTGGAATGATGGAATCATTTCTTACAGTTCTCTCACGGTTTATACACCCTGTTACATCAGCAGTAAATGCCTGTTGGTAACTTTTCCCTGTATTTACTTTTTATTTAAGTGTTCACTGCCCGTGAGAAGAATACTCCCAAGCAGTTTCCCCCACACAAGGACACATCTCACCACCTCCACATTTATCTTGCCAAGTTCCCCTTCCAAGTTGCTCCCAGGGTCAGACAATCTCGGTTCCCTGCAGGTTTTCATGGCAGGGGGGTCGGGAACCCCTCCCCCTGCAGGGGCAGGTCTGAGGGAGCCAACCCCCTCCCTGTGCCTGGAGCCGGTGTGGAATTCCCACTGCAAACAGCACCCAGAGGGGGGTCTGGATGGTTCCAGCCCCCTGGACCCCCTCAGCTCTCTGGGGACACCCCCTTCCTTCAGGCAATTTGGGGTCTCCCCAAATCTTTTCTTCCCCCCCCCCATATCCAAAATTCGGGGTATTCCCAAATCCCTGTGTTCCCCCCAAGCTCCCTGGGCCCCCTCAGATCTCTGGGACCCCTCTCCCAACATTCCAGGACTCCCAATCCCTCTCCACCCCTCGTCCTGCACTGTCCCAGGGTCCCCCCATACCCCCAAATTTTTGGGGAAAACAGGAAATTCAGTCAGAAAATGCCACGTTTTTGCAAGTTTTCCAGAAAGGGATAAAGGTCATGTCACAAAAAGCAAAATATGGGAAAACCCACCAAATCCAAGCCTTGCCCTGCATTCCAAGTTGCTGCCGTTGCATTGTGCGGGATTATTTAGGGGAAAAACACCAGGAAAAATCTTTGGGGAGGAATTTTGGGATCCAGCCTGCATAGGTCCCTCCCTACGCTGGACACGGCGGGACCCCGGCGAGTTCCCGGCACTGCTCAATCCCCGCGCTGACCCCGCTGACCACCCGAGTTTGTGCCCACCCAGCGACCCCCACGCTGTGCTGGAATCCATCCCGGAATTCCCGGTGCAGCCGGGCTGTGAACGGCACCCGGAGGTCCCGCCGGCGCCCCCGGAGCACCGCGGTGCATTCCGAGTGCGCCGGCACCTCCTCCCGCACCTCGTGGGGCCCGTGGGGCACGAACCGGGCCGAGCTGGCCCCCCCAACCCACGGCAGGGAGGTGACATCGCCCACGGCCCAGCCCGTCCCGGTGGGCACCAGCGGGGCCGCCCAGAGCACCCCCCGCACCGAGGCCAGCGCGGGGTGATCCGAGCGCCACGAGTGCTCCGTCTCCGAGGCCTCTTCCAAGCGGGCGGAGGCCGGGGCTGCCCGGCACCCTCCGTTCCGCACCGGAGCCTCGGCCAAGGCCACGTCCTCGGAGAGCTCCAGGGCCGCGCTCAGGTTGTAGGCGACGTCCACGATGGACACGTCGGACGGGCCTGTCTTGACCACCAGGACTTGGTACCACTTGTACCAAACCTCCTCCCCTCCCAGCGCCACGAAAAGCGCCCGGTGCTCCTTGGACACCTTTCCCAGCCCGTCCGGGCTCCGCCCCACGAAGACGTCGACCGACGGGCAGCTCTCCACGGCGTTTTCCGGGACGGTGCCGAAGGAATCGTCCACCCAGTCCAAGGCCTCGAAGCCGCCGGCGTTGACCAAGATGTTGAAGCTGGGGGTTCGCTCCTCCCATCCCCGCCTCGGGAAGTAGCAGTAGGGGCCCCTGAGGGGGTCGTAGGAGCCGGAATTGCAGCCGTGCTGCGTCGTGGAACACACGAACTCTGGGCGGCCTGTCCGGCGGTTCCGGCTGGACACGGCGTCGGGGGGCAGGCGGCCTCGGAAGGGCTCCCAGCGCAGGTGGGAAGGGGGGTCCTGGTCTCGCTTCCAGGTGGGAATGGCTGAGGAGGTGATGGGGGGGGGGGTTGGAAAAAGGGGAGGAGGTTTTGGGAAAAAGCGGGAATTCTGTCCCAGGCTGGAGGGATGTTCTGGAATAGGTGGGGTTGGGTTGGGATTAGGGTCAAAGGTTGGTGACTGGGCTACTGGGAGAGGACAGAGGTCACTGGGAGGGGACTGGGGGGCACTGTGAGGAACTGGAATACACTGTGAGGGAACTGGGATGTACTGGGGGGAACTGGTGTCACTGGGAGGGAATTGGGAGGGGCTGGGCATGAAATGGGATTTATTGGAAGGGGAAATGGAGTCACTGGGAGAGGACTGGGGGGCACTGGGATAGACAGGGTTGGGACTGGGATATATTGAGAGGGAACTGGGATATAATGGGAGGGGATTGGGGGGAACTGGGAGTGACTGGGGGGAACTGGGAGGCATTGGGATGTACTGGGAGGGAGGGAACTGGGAGGGACTGGAAGGGATTGAGAGGGTCCAAGACTCACTGAGGGCGTCCAGGAGGCTCCTTCCTGGCACTTCCACTGCTGGATTTCCCAGAATTCCCAGAATTCCAAGGCCAAGTAAGAGGAGGAAGATCTGGAGGGGGGACCATGGGAGGCATCACCTCCTCCCATCCCAATTACCACATCCCAAATTCCCCTTTTCCCAGATTTTTTAGGCTGAAATCCCCCAAATTCCTTGATTTTGGATTTAATTCAATTAATTTCATTTAATTTTGAAATTTTTTTTAAGAATTAAAATTTTCTGACGCTGGGAGTAAAAAATCCCTTCCTTTTCACCCTGAAATGCTTCAAAATTTCAAAAATATCCCCAAATCCTGAGCCCAGCCATACCTGGAGCAGTGACATCATATCAGATCTGCTGGAGCCTGTGGAAAAATCTGGAAATTCAAACAAAAATCACAACAATTTCAGCAGCCCTGGGGTCATGACTCCTCAAACCCCACATTTTGGGGCCCCCATTCCCAAATGTCACATTTTGGAGTCTCTCCCTCCAAATTTTGGGATCCACCCCTCAAAAATTTGGTATCCCTCTTCCTCAAAACCCATCTTGGGACTCCCCATCTCTAAATTTTGGGATCTCTCTTCCCAAAATCCAAATCTTGGTGGTTCTTATTTCCCAAATCCACATTTTGAGTTCCCCAATTCCCAGGTCCATATTTTGACATTCCCCCTTTTCCAAACTCCACATTTTGGGGTTCTCTTCCTCCAAATTTTGTATTCCCTTCCCAAATCCAAATTTTGGGGCTCCCAGACTCCATATTTTGTGGTCCTCCCTCAAACTCCAAATGTTGGGGTCTCTAATTCCCAAATTCCATGTTTTGGGTTCCCCTGTTCCCAAACACTAAAATATGGGGTTCCCTTGTTCCCAAAAATGCACATTTTGGGGTCTCTCCCTCTAAATTTTGGGATCCCCCTTCTCAAAATCGACATTATGGGATTCCTCTCTTCCCAAATATATATTTTGGGGTTCCTCAGCTCCAAATTTTGGGGTCCCCCCTCCCAAACTCCTCATTTTGAGGCCGCTGAATTCCCAGATCCACATTTTGGGTTCCCCCCTCCCCTACTGCAAATCTCAGGGTCTCACCTCCCAAAATCAACATTTTGGGGTTCCCAGCTCCATATTATGGGGTCCCCCCTCACCTCTGATCCCGATTCCATGCAAATCCCTTCTCTTTGCTTGTTTTCAGTCCTTTTGAGGTGTTTTCTGGGATATTTGAGCCCTGGAAAGTCCCCCCCCAACAGGAAAAACGTCAAAAAATGTAAGAAATATAAAGGGAAGTGGGATTTCGTGGGTGATTTGTCTGCATTTTTGGGACTTCTCACTTCACTTTCCAGGGGTTGTTTTTAAATTTGAGTCCCAGAATTGTGCTGGAGCCCCAAAACAGGGCTTGGAAATAGGAGTTTTGGAGGAAAATCCCTGGAACTCCTCTTTTTTTCCCAGTGGTGAATTAAAAAGATGGCATTTTTAGGAATAATCTTTGTTTTCTTCTCAAAAGTGGCAGAGTCTCTGGGACCCCAAAAATCAGCTCAAAGATCACAAGAACAGCCAAAGACCCAAGAAATGACCCCAAAGACCCCAAAACTCAGCCCAAACATCTCAAAAATGAGGCAAAAATGAGCCAAAAGACCCCCAAAATCAATTTGAAGACCTGGAAAATGAGATAAAAGACCCAAAAAATCATCCCAAACACCCCAAAAGTGAACCCAAAGTCCCCCAAATCAGCCCAATCAGTCCCTAATTGAGCTGAAACACCCCCCAAATCTGTCCAAAGACCCCAAAAATGATCCAAAATACCCCTCTAATCAGCCCAAAGAACCCTAAAATGAGCACTTAGTCCCCAAGATGGGCCAAAAGATACCCACAATTCACCCAAACACCCCGAAATTGAACAGAAACACCCACAAATGAGCCCAAAGCGCCCCAAAATCAGCCTAAAGTATCCAAAAAATGGGCCCAAAGATGGCATAAATCAGCCCAAGGGCCCCAAAAATGAGGCCAAAGACCTCCAAAACACCCAAACATAAGAATATGAGCCAAAATATGGAAAAAGAAAAATAAAGAGAAGAAAAAGCTCCAGGGCAGGGTGGGGGAGGGAACAGTCTTGGAGCCTCCCAGAGCCTCCAGGATCCCCCTGGGAGGCTGCACAGGACCCTGGTCAGCCCAAAATCTGAGGCCACAGGGAAGGAGCTGTGATCCATGTGCCCACCCAACTGTTCCCCATCCCTAGGACCCCCATTCCCATGGTAACCTCATTCCCATAGTAATCCCATTCCCTAAGACCCCATTCCCATGGTAACCCCATTCCCATGGTAACCCCATTCCCATGGTAACCCCATTCCCTAGGACCTCATTCCCATGGTAATCCCATTCCCTAGGACCCCCTTCTTGGCACCTGCATCCCAGGACTCCAATCCCCTTAATCTCATCTCCTGGGCCCCCATTCTCCCAGATCCCAGTGGGACCTTCAAGGGGTGTCCTGGAGGGCAGGAAGCGACTGGAATGGGCAAAATTAAGTGGGAAAGGGCAAGGATGGGTGGGAATGTGGGGAATGGGGAGGATCCTTGACCTCACAAAGGACTCAGGGCCCTCACTGGGGCACTGGGGCCAGGGGAGAAACTGGTCTGACTGGGGGAGACTGGGTGTGCAGGGAGCCCAGAGAGGTTTCATGCAACTTTATCCCATGGAATTAAGGATGGTAAAGCAAATACATTTATATAAATATACAGGGTTTATTCTGATAAGGATCAGACAAAAGGATCTTAATCAGAATTATTTACTGCACCTTGTAGGAGCTACAACTGCAGTAGAGTACGGAGCACTGGGAAGCAATATTGGAGCAATTACAGTAAAATGGCAAAACCAGGCAGAGCTGGATGTGACTCACCCAGAACAACAACTGTGGCTACAGGAGTGACCTTGAGGGGCCTCCTGAGGAGGAATCTCCACACTCCAAGAAGGGATAATTCAGAAGATCCTTCCATTAAAATTTGGGCTTTTATAGTACAAAGTGCAAGTCTGTCAGTCAGGTGTGTCGGGCTGTGCCAGCTCAGCAGCTTTGGAGAAGTTCTCAGTGGTGTCACTTGTTTCTTCTTTTGGCTGGTGATTTTCCCAGCTCTGCCATATCTTCCCTCTCAAATTTTGGGATCAATGAGTCCAGTTGGTCCCAGCATCACTCGACCCCAAGAGCAGCAGGACTCCACTTCTCCATTCCCCACTGGGGGTTTTGCAAACAGTGCATTGTTTGAGTCGTTTGTCCCCATTCCAAGGTACAGGTTTCCTGGGATGTCACACTGGATAAACCAGTTACACCAGTCCCATTTTATTGGAGAATAAAACCAGTCAAACCAGTGAAAGCAGTTACATTGGAGAATTAAACCATCTACACCAGTTAAACCAGTTCCATTAGAGAATTAAACCACTTAGAGAAGTTCCACTAGAGAATTAAACCCGCTAAACAAATTAAACCAGTTCATTTGTAGAATTAAACCAGTTAAACCAAATGAACCAGTTCCATGCCCCTTCATTGCCCAGGGCACCTCCCGCAGGTGGCAGCAGGTATTGCACCCCAGGTACCTGTGCCAGTCCCCGCCACGGATATTCCCGGGCACATTCCAGAATTATCCATCTTTAAGGATGTACCAAATCCCGATGGTTTAGGGGTCTATTTGCACCCCGAAGTCCAGAAATGGGAAGGAAGGGGCGGGGCTTGGGAAGTGTCTGAGGGAAATGTCAGGTTCTGATTTCTGGGAAGTCATCAAGGATCGGTGATGTTGGTGCTGGAGGTCACTGCCAGTGGGGAACGGCCCTGGCTGTGCCGAAAACACCGAACTGAGGAAAGCCTGGAGCTGAGGAAGAGATTCCAGAGCTGAGAAGATCCTGTGTGAGAATGGGGGGA
Source organism: Myiozetetes cayanensis (assembly GCF_022539395.1). Classification (NCBI taxonomy): domain Eukaryota; kingdom Metazoa; phylum Chordata; class Aves; order Passeriformes; family Tyrannidae; genus Myiozetetes; species Myiozetetes cayanensis. Next base: position 112,611 of record NW_026087842.1, on the reverse strand, counting down.
TCCAGATCTACACCAAGACCTTGGGTCTCTGGGGTCCTAAAGATCTGTTAAGGCACACACAGTAACAGGGGCTCCAATCAGAGGTGACTCCAGCCTGCTCGTAGTGGGTTTGTTTCGTCAAACCAAATTTTCTCTTCCCAGTCATGGAAGCAGGTCACCTGGCTCCTACTGACCATGTTAGGGCAGCTCAGATATAAAAGAGAGAGAAGAGGAGGAAGTTCCCCTCTTCCAGGACAGCTAGCTGAACAGACAACTGTTGTCTCAGAGGAGGGGACGCTCCTCTTCATGTGGGGAAGTACATTTTACTGTTGGTTCTTTTTGCAGTATTTGTAGTGCATTAGTTTTAGTTTTTTAGCTTTTCCCTTCTCCATGTAAATATAAACTGCCTTTTTCTTAGCGAGTTTGTTTTAACTTTTCTTTCTCCCCTCTTCCCTGTGGGGGAGCCCAACTGGTTCTGGGCTCTCTGTAAGCTGAGATACCGAAAATGGAACTTCTACACCTGGTAGAGGGTCAGCCATGGACAGTAAGGACCGTAACACAGAATGGGTTTCCTGCCAGGAATGCTGACCTATTGTGTTCAGACATGTGGCTGTGTGTCCAATCATGGGTTGTTATGTCAGTGGTAAACCAATGCTGTGTGTACACGTGTCACCTAGAACTGTATAAGAGTAGCTACACTGTTGTAATAAAGAGTTGGTATTGTGAAACCATGTCACTATCCCACCTCGACCCGTGACATATGGTGACCCCGACGTGATTGTGAGGGAAGATAGAAGAGAACTTGACAAGACGATTTTGAAGCGAACGAAGAATTGCTCAGAGATTGTACTGGCGGATTTCTCAGGAAGCTGCCGACGGGAGGACCAGACGGTCGCTGACCCCCCTGATCCATTTCACCGCTTCTCAGCTGGAGATATCGTATGCCACTGAGCTCTCCTTGTCGCTGCTGCTGACATTTTTTCTCTGCTGCTGAGGCATTGCCTTTGCTGTGCGTAAATTATCGGGCACACACCTAACCCTGCAGGTCCAATCCCTGTCGGTTCCGCTCCGCTCCCAGCCTTCCCACAGGGCTGCCCTGCTCCATCTCGCTCCGCGTCCCAGCCACAGCCCTATGGAAACTGCGTGGCTGTGAATGCGACCAGCGTGCTGCTGTACGTAAACTGCGCAGCGCCTCTCCTGACATCCCGGCTCTGTGCAGTGCTCCACCCTGCTCCGTGCCTGGTTCGCGTCCCTCCATTTTCACCGGATGCCCCTGGTCGTGCCCTGAGCAAGCTGAGACCGCACCCTGAACGTGCCCTGACTCAGCAGTGCCGTCTGTTCCGAGTGGACCCGGCTCCGTTGCTCCTGTAGCCACCGGGCAGGCAAACTGCTGCTCGCCCTCCCGTTCGGCTCGGACTGTTGTGAAATCTCTGTATCCTGGCAACCGCCGTTTGTCGACTCTCGGCTGCTTAGATCAGCATTCCAGCCATCGTTCGGCTTTGTTTTTTGTCGCTCTGTTTGTAACTCACATAAGTACCTCCTGAAGCAATCTAGAAGGTTTTCCACGTCCCAAGTGAGGACGGAGAAAGACAGCTCTGAAGGAACCGTAGGGGGTGGAAACTCCAGTGTAGCTTTTGAGAGCGACAAGAGAGTTGCAGAGGGGCCGGCTCAGATATATAATGAGACACCTGTTTAAAACAGGTGAGCCACCGGAGAATAATGGGTTCCACGTTATCTAGAGAGGATGATTCTATCATCCAGATGTAGCAGTTACTGCTGAAGGAACATGGAATCAAGCTAGATGCCTTGCTCCTGCAAAAATGCCAATATAGAGCAGAGACCAGGGATACCAGATGACTTCTAAAGTTGCTTTCAGTGTATCTGTGTGGGATGAATCGGGCAAATCTTTGTTCAAAAGTTCCACACGTAGTGAAGAAGCACTGAAAGGCTTTAAGAAGTCAAAAACTACCAGTAATAATTTGAAAAAAAAAAATTAAAAAAAGGGAAAAAATAGAAAAAAATAGGGAAAAAATAGGGAAAAAAAGAAAAAGAAGGGAAAGAAAAAAAAAAAAGGATGGATACCTGCTTGTTCAGCTAACTTTTGAGGAGTAGTATTTTTATCCTCCAACAGACTGCTCTCTACCTGCCTGTTGCACACACACAAGTTACATGGACGACTCATTTATGGACATTCAGAAATGAGAAGAAGGAATACCATTCCTGTGGACTGATGAAAGAAGGACTATTGGGGTTGATTCTTTGCCTGTGTGTGTAGTTGTATTGTATTATTGATATTGCCATGTCTCTAATGCAAGGACCCTGTATTAGATGATGCTGGCATTTTCTATAATACAAAAGAGGGGGAATTGTGGGGGAGCCCAGCTGGTTCTGGGCTCTCTGTAAGTTGAAATACCGAAGATGGAACTTCTACACCTGGTAGAGGGTCAGCCACGGACAGTAAGGACCGTAACACAGAATGGGTTTCCTGTCAGGAATGCTGACCTATTGTGTTCAGACATGTGGCTGTGTGTCCAATCATGAGTTGTTATGTTAGTGGTAAACCAATGCTGTGTGTACACGTGTCACCTAGAACTGTATTAGAGTAGCTACACTGTTGTAATAAAGAGCTGATATCATGAAACCATGTTGCTATCCTACCTCGACCTGCGACACTTCCCTTTCCCTTTGGAGGGGTTGGGTGGTTTGTGTGGACACCTGGTGTCCAGTCAAGGTCAAACCTCTCACTGCTCAGAAGGAGAAAGGTCACAGACAAGCACACGGTGACATCTCGAGTTGTTTTGCCAAGGGGATGAGGGTCAGCATGAGAGACACAGACATCAACCTTAAGGAACAAGTGCGTAAAGTTACTTTTATGCAAAACAGCAAAGAATCACAAAAAGATAAGCTCAGTAATGCACCTCATCATGACTACAAAGACTGCCTACAGTCACTAAGAAATCACCAGTTATCCTGATACGTTATCAGCATCCAGACCCGCAGGTCAGCAGGGGAGTCCCAGTCACAGCAAAGGGTCAGAGAACCCCTCTCGGGATCTGGGAAGTCCCACGCAGGCCATCCACTCGTAGGGTGGGGGTCTCCATCTTTGCTGTGAGAGGGTCCAGCTTTTATACTGTTGAACAAACCAACTTACATAACCACTAGTGTGGAAAATATCTGGTTTCCTTCTCTCCTTGGGTTTCACCTAAAGCCTGGCCAGGGCTTCAGGGCAAAACCAAGGGAGTCAGCCTGAACCATCTGCTGCCAAACAAGGCCAGAGATCTATTTCCATGGCCTTGACCAGTCTCTAAGTACAGAAAGATAAATACAGTCCTATTTTGCTGACAAACATATACATTTCATTAATGGACAGATACCAATGTTATTCACTAATGAGAGAACACAGATATAGCTTACTAATAAGCACACATATTGACACAGGTGTAGTATTATTGTAGTCCATATTTTACTAACAAGCGTCCATAGTTTGCTGACGAGCGGACACACGGCTAAGTACGTCAGGCTGAAAGGTTCATCTGGAGGTCAACTTCGGCTCAGGGCCTGTTGTTTAGGCCTCAGCACTTCAGTAGGTCACCAGCTGTGGCTGAAGCTCTTCCTGCATTCCAAGGACATGTAAGGCTAATCCCTGGTGTGGATGCCCTGGTGGCGGATCAGGGTAGAGCTGTCTCTGAAGCTCTTCCCACATTCCAAGCACTTGAAGGGCCGTTCCCCTGTGTGGATCATCTGGTGGCGGATCAGGCTGGAACTGTGGCTGACACCCTTCCCACACTCCAAGCACTTGTAGGGCTTATCTCCAGTGTGGATGCTCTGGTGGAGAACCAGTTCAGACCTGTGCCTGAAGCTCTTCCTGCATTTCAAGCACGGGTAGGACCGTTTTTCTGTGTGGATCAGCTGGTGGCGGATCAGGGTAGAGCTGTCTCTGAAGCTATTCCCACATTCCAAGCACTTGAAGGGCCGTTCCCCTGTGTGGATCATCTGGTGGCGGATCAAGCTGGAACTGTGGCTGACAACCTTCCCACACTCCAAGCACTTGTAGGGCTTATCTCCAGTGTGGATGCTCTGGTGGAGAACCAGTTCAGACCTGTGCCTGAAGCTCTTTCTGCATTTCAAGCACGGGTAGGACTGTTTTTCTGTGTGCATCAGCTGGTGGCGGATCAGGGTAGAGCTGTCTCTGAAGCTCTTCCCACATTCCAAACACTTGAAGGGCCGTTCCCCTGTGTGGATCTTCTGGTGGCGGATCAGGTGGGAATTGTGGCTGAAGCTCTTCCCACATTCCAAGCACTTGTAGGGCTTATCTCCAGTGTGGATGTGCTGGTGGAGAACCAGTTCAGACCTGCACCTGAAGCTCTTCCTGCATTCCAAGCACGTGTAGGGCCATTTCCCTGTGTGGATCAGCTGGTGGCGGATCAGGTGGGAATTGCGGCTGAAGCTGTTCCCACATTCCAAGCACCTGAAGGGCTTCTCCCTGCTCAGAGGCTGCTCAGGGACCACCAGCTCGGAGCTCTGGCTCAAGCTCTGGTCGCCTTCCCGGCACAGGCCGGGTCTTTCCTCCTCAGAGCTCCCTGGGCTGGCTTTGCAGCCCCTCCTCCGGGGGTATCTCCGGGCCTTTTCCTCCCCGCTGCCTTCCTGTGCCGGGGAGCCCTTCAAAACGGCCTCTCCCAGCAGGCTCTGCCGGGGGGATTTGTCCTCTGTGCTCTCCGTCCTCAGCTCAGGGCCTGGGGCAGGAAGGAAGAAGGAGAGGCAGGGGATTTGCCTCTGGCCCAGAGGGAAGGCCAAGGACATCCCCCAGATCCAGCCCCAGCAGGACGGTGGTGCCAGCGGGGTTGTCCTGCAGCCGGGGGCGATGCTCGGCTGGGAGACGTAGAACAAGAGAGGGGGAAAGGGGCACTGACTTCCTCCTCACCTGCCTGGGTGTCCTGCGGCATCTTCTTCTTCCTCACAATCTTCTCCTCCATCCAGTAAGGGTTTGGCAATGAGAAATCCTGTTTTGGTGGGAAAAACAGGGTGTGAGCACGTTGGGTTGGGGATTCCTCCTGCCCAAGTCTATCCCTAGAATGGTATCCATGAAAACCTCCCAGGAGTTGCCCCTCTCTGGTTTCTCCACTTTGGGGTTCTGGGGTCCCCCCATCCAGGCTGTTCGTGGTGCTGTGTGTATTGGGGGTCCATCTTCTCCGGGATCCCTGCCCCCTCCAGGCTGCTAGTGGCCTTGGGAATCCCAGGAGCGCCCCCTCTCCAGACTCCTCACTTTGGGGTCCTGGAGTTCCTCCCTCTCCATGGTCCTGCTTAGGGATGCCAGGGGCGTTGGGGGTTAAAGGGTCCATTCTTCCTTCACTCTCTGATTCTGGGTGTTGGATTCCCAGGGGTCCCCTCTCTCCTGGTTGTTGGAGGTCCTCTCTCTCCAGGCTCCAGTTTCAGTATCCCAGAGGTTCCCCCCTCCAGAGTTTCTCCTCTTGGGGCTGCCACGTCTCAGGGTTCCCCCCATCTCTGTGCTCCCCCCCTCTCCAGGCTGCTGGGGGTTCCCCAGCTCCAGTGTCACCCCTCTCCACTCTCCCCACTCTGGGGGGCCCCGGGGTTCCCCACCTGGGTCTGCTGGAGGTCCCCAAAACTGGTGCCCTCCCCCCCACCCCGAGTTGGGACATGTGGCTCCTGCCTGCTGGCACCTGCTGTGGATCCCCACCAAAAAACCCCACCTGTTGGGGCCCCCCCAGTATCTCCCCAAGGGGCATTTGCAGTTCATTTTGAAGTATTTAAGCTCCAAACATCCTCTCCCCCAAAAAATCCAACACAGACTCCCCCAAGATATCTGGGGTGAGCTCCCCCTCCCCAGTCACCTGTGAGATGCAGGAGGGGAGATGCTTTCAGGGTGGGAGGAGTTGTGATGGTTGTTCCTCCTCTTCCTCCTTTTCCTGCCCCCCACCTCCTCTATCCTTCCCCTTCCTCTTGCTCCTCCTCTTCTGCTCTTCCTCCTCCTTCTCCTCCCCAACCCCACCTCCTTCTTCTCCTACCTCCACCCTTTCTCCCACTCCTTTCTCCATCCCTCCTCCTCCTCCCCCAGGCCCAGTGCCCACCCTTGGTGCCCCCTTCCCCCCAAACCCATCCCATCCCGTGGGAGGAGCAGGGATGGAGTTGGGGCAGGTGGGGATGGGACAGTGCTGGGCCCTGGGCTGCTTCCACCCCCTGGGGGCATCCCAGGAAGGGCAAAAGAACAGGAAAAGGGGCAAAAGGGTTGGCTGGAGATCAAAATTTGGGGGTTATGGTCCCCCTGGGTGGGCATTTCCACCCCTTTGGGCTCTCCTCAGGAGCCTGGAGATCTTGGAGGGGGGAATACAGAGATGGAGAATGGGGGATTCCGAGGGATTTTGGGGGCAGCAGGAGGGGCTGTGGGAGCCCCTTGCTGGGGGGTCGGGCTGGAGACCCCTCGGTGCTCCCGGGACCCCGGGCTGGAGAGTTGTCACCACCTTCTGCTGCCTGGGGGGGCTCTGGGGAGACCTCGGCTTCTTGGGGCTCTTCTGCAGCCACAGAACCTGCAGGGACCTCCCCTGGGTGGGGCCTCCAGGTGTTCCAACAGCTTTGGGCTCATCCTGGGAGCCACTGGGACACACTGGGATCATACTGGGAGTGACTGAAAGGGACTGGAATAATACAGGGAGTGTCTGTAAACATACTGGGAATGACTAGGACCACACTGGAAGGAACTGGGAGCAAGTGGGAGTGACTGGATCTATACTGAGGGCAAGTGGGTGTGACTGGGTGTGGCAGGAGAGCCTACCCCTGATCAAACCTAAAATCCAATCAGAGAATGCACAGGATGCAAACCATCAACTGCTGGTGTTGCCTTGGTGTTATTTGTGCTAAACCCATCCTGGTTCACCAGACTTTGAGTCAGATCAGCTGCTCGAGGGGCTGTAAATGCGTGACTTGAGTCAATCACCTTATACTAAAGTCCAGTCCCCTCTCACAGTCAGGTTCTTCTGACATAACCCTCCTGGGGGTGTAAGTGTGGAGATTGCTCCTTTGGCTGGGGACACCCCCAAGGTCACTCCTGCAGGGTGAGAGCAGAGATCTCCCCAGAAGCATTGGTCTGGGGGAGTTACATCCATCTCTAATTAATAATTATTTCCTTTTTGCTGGCTTTAATATAACTGCTTCGATAATTGCTTCAATATAGTGCACTATCCTGTCTTATACTACACTACTGGTAGTTTTAGCCTTTATATTGTGTAGTAAGTAATTCTGATTAAGATCTTTCATCTGATCATTTTTTATAATAAATGATTATTTTATATAAATATTCTCATTTTGCCAATTATTAAAACCTGTGGGACAAAAGTAGTTCAGTCACACCTCTGTAATTCCTTAAATGCTAGCACAATCCGAGGCTGAGATTGGATTCAGCTGCACTCGGGCTCTTCTCCCAGCAGGGCTTTAGGAAACCTGGGAGTCCTTTCTGCTCCTCGGGACTCAACGGCAGCACTTCTGAATGACTTTTGTCTAAGCCTCTCACTCCCACCGTGACACTGGGCCCATGCTGGGAGAGACTGGGATCACACTGGGACTACACTAGAGGCAACAGGGAAACCACTGTGAAGAACAGGGAGCAACTGGAACCATGCTGGGGGCAATTGGGATCATACTAACGGTGACTTGGATCATACTGGGAGTGACAAGGAGCATGCTGGGGGCAACCAGGATCATGTTATGGGCAACTGGGATATAGTGGGAGCAACTGAGATCATGCTTGAGGTGACTGGGGTTACTGGGACCACACTGACTGTAATAGTTAATAAAAGCAAAGGTAGATAATTTGCTAATCAAATTAACTTTGTAATGTTAGGGGTTGGTGGTTAGTTTGAATTGCAGGTGTCAAACCACAATGTTATGTTACTATGACAAGCTATATCTTATTATGTTAAGCAAGTTCTGAATGTAAGCTTTAAATGTGCCTGTAAAGATGTGGGCAAAATGAGTCATCCAGGGGAGCTGGGGGAGGAGAACCTGCCACCTTCCCGCCTTCATCCGGGACCTGCCTTCATCCGAGGAGCACCTGAAGGAGGAGGGGATAGTGGCACATATAAAAGACCGGTGCTAGCCTTTTGGTGCGTGAACCGTTGGCGGGGCAGGAGACTCCCCCAGTCGCCCAGTGCTGTTTTGCTCATTCGCCTTTAATAAATTTTAATATTTTAAATTTTATGTTTGTGGTCTGGTGACTATAACAATTTGGTGCCGTGACTCGGACCCAGATCCTCTGTGCTGCGGGACTCCAGCTCCAGGAGGGCGCCACCATCTCCGTTTGGATGGTCCTGGGGAGGGTCCCCTGCAGTACAGACTCTGGATATCCGACTGAGATTTAAGACAAATGAGCAAAAGAATATACTGCAGTTCCCTGTAATTTTTGTGCATGAAGATCCGAACGAAGACTCAAGAGTAAGTGAGTATCTGCGATTCCGTTTGGTCGGGAATAAAAAGATTCCCGGAGATCCGAGTGAAGACTCAGGAGTGAGTAAGTGTTTGCGGTTCCGTTCGGTCGGGGACAAAGGATTCCCGGAGTGCAAACGATTGAGACGTCCATTGGGACGAAGCGAGTGTGGACCTTCTATTAGTGCGGTTCTTATCGCCTGTGAGGGCATAAGCCACGAATGAGGGGAAACGAGTGTGCGTGTGTGAGAAGGCACTTTCGGAAGATGGGACAAATGATGAGTAGATTTTTTTCTCCCATGGGCAATTTTGAGTTGGAATTGCCTGGTATACCCCCAGATAGTCCCTTGGGAATAATGATAAAATATTGGAATAATTATCCCTCTGGAAGAGAGAAGTCAAGGGAAAAGATGGTACATTATTGTATGGAAGTCTGGGGAGGAAAACAGATAAGATTAGATCATTTATATTGGCCAGTATATGGCGCGTTTGAGGACTACATTTATGTAATTAGTAAGGAACCCTTCTGTTCACAAGAGAGCAAGTATGCTAGTATATGGATAAGGTCAGACACTAGAACCCTGTTTGGGAATTTTCCATACATCCCACCTGTACCTGCTCCCGTAATGACCCCTCAGCCCACTGCTACAGCAGGATCAGCCCTGTCGCCATCCTGTCCCGTTCCCCCTGTTGTGGCGCGGAAACCGCCTTTTTGTCCTGCCCCCTCTGCCACGGCGCGGGAACTGCCACCTTACCCACCGCCCCCAACCTGGTGTGAGACTGTCCCTCCTCTCCTGCCGCGGTACAGGAACTCTCTTCCCTGGATACTACTTCCCCATCCACACTCCCGGTTACTGAACAAATGCAGTTATACCCTTTAAGGGAGATTGCCATGGGAGGACGCCAACAAGGGATGGGATTCGTGTCGGTCCCCTTAAATTCAGGGGACGTTAGAGAGTTTAAAAAGGAAATGGGGAACTTATTAGAAGACCCCCTCGGTGTAGCTGAGAGGTTTGATCAATTTTTGGGTCCTAATACATACACATGGGATGAAATGCAGGCAATATTAGGAATATTATTTACAGCTGAGGAACGGGAAATGATTAGAAGGGCGGGGATGAGAAATTGGAACCAAAGACATCAGCAAGGACCAGCTGCGGACGTAAAGTGGCCCCTTCAGAGGCCCAACTGGGACAACCAGGACCCAGCCCATAGGAATCATATGTCGGATTTATGGACAATCATAGTGCAGGGCATCAGGGAAGCTGTCCCCAGGGGACAGAACATTAATAAGGCATTTAGAGAACAACAGAAAAAGGATGAGACTCCTACTGACTAGTTGGAAAGGTTAAGAAAGAGCCTACAGCTCTACTCGGGTCTAGACCCTGACACTCCAGTAGGGCAAGCTTTACTTAAAACACAGTTTGTAGCAAAATCATGGGAGGATATTAGAAAGAAGTTAGAGAAAATTGAGGATTGGCAAGAGCGAGGGTTAGATGAATTATTGAGAGAGGCTCAGAAGGTATATGTACGAAGGGATGAAGAAAGTCAAAAGAAACAGGCAAGGATTTTTATGACAACAGTGAGGGAGGGAAGGAAAGAGAATTATAAGCAAAGACGTGGGACCCCTCGTGGGTCTGACAAACGAGCAGTCCCAAATAACCAAAAACAGACAGGTCAGACAGAAGCAGAATGTTATTACTGTGGCAAGAAAGGACATTTGAGAAGGAATTGTAGGAAGGGTATGCAGGATGAGCAAGTATTTCAAGAAGATTAGGGGGTCAGGGGCTCTGTTTGCTGGGGACCTGGACAAATACAGAGCCCGTGATAAAATTAAAATTAGGTCCCCAGTAACAAGAGATTGAGTCCTTAGCGGACTCAGGAGCAGAGAGATCAACTGTTCAGAAAATACCTTGGGGCTGTGTAGCATCCTCAGATTCAGTACAAGTTATAGGGGCAAAAGGAGAACCATTTAGGGTACCCCTTATTAAAAATGTAGAAATAGAGACTCCTAAGAAATATGTTGTGGGATCATTTTTGTTAGTCCCTGAAGCAGAATAAACCCTGAAGTCTGGTATACTCCAGACTCTGTGGGGAAATTAAATATAAAACCATTTGAGGTTGTTATTCAGAATGCTGAGGAACCAATTAGAGTAAGACAATACCCTATTTCCTATAAATGAAAGGTAGAATTAAAACCTACTATAGAAAAGCTTATAACACAGGGACTATTGGAGTCTTGTATGTCACCACGTAATACCCCTATTTTACCAGTAAGAAAACCTGATGGAACTTATCAATTAGTACAAGATCTGAGAGAAGTAAATAAAAGAACAGTCACCCGATTTCCAGTAGTTGCTAACCCATACACTTTACTGAATCAACTCACCCCTGACCATAAATGGTACAGTGTAATAGACTTGAAAGATGCCTTTTGGGTTTGTCCCCTTAAGGAAGAAAGCAGAGACTATTTTACTTTCGAATGGGAAGACCCTGAAACCCACCGAAAGCAACAGTTGAGGTGGACAGTTTTACCCCAGGGGTTCACAGAATCCCCCAACTTATTTGGACAAGCTTTAGAACAATTATTGGAATCTTTTGAGACACACCAAGGTACTGTGCTAATCCAATATGTAGATGACTTACTAATTGTGGGAGAGAACCCAGAGGCAGTTAGAGAAGAGAGTATTAGATTACTAAACTTTTTGAATTCAAAAGGATTGAAAGTGTCAAAATCAAAGTTACAGTTTACTGAAGAAGAAGTTAAATATCTAGGACATTGGTTAAGTAAGGGACACAAGAGACTGGACCCCGAATGAGTACTCAGAATTCTGTCTTTGCAGGCACCTAAAAACAAAAGACAGATAATTATTTGGATTATTGGGGTACTGCCGACAATGGATTGAAAACTATAGCAGTAAAGTTAAATTCTTATATGAAAAATTAACAAAGGACAGATTAATCAAATGGAATTATGAAGATGAGGAGCAATTAAAGAAATTCAAAGAAGATCTAATAAATGCTCCGGTATTAAGTCCGCCCGATATCCAAAAACCATTTTATCTTTTTGTGAATACTGAAAATGGGACAGCCCATGGAGTCTTAACTCAAACATGGGCAGGACAAAAGAAACCAGTGGGGTACTATTCTAAATTACTAGATCCAGTAAGTCGAGGGTGGCCTACTTGTGTGCAAGCTATTGTAGCAACAGCTTTATTAGTAGAAGAAGCCAGAAAGGTAACCTTTGGAGGGGAGTTGAAGGTCTTCACCCCTCACAATATAAGGGGAATCTTACAACAAAAAGCTGATAAATGGGTAACAGATAGTCGCTTGCTAAAATATGAAAGTATCCTACTACACTCACCTAAGTTAGAATTAGAGATGATGAATTTGCAAAATCCGGCCCAATTCTTATATGGGGAACCGGAAAGAGAACTAGTACATGATTGTTTGCAAGTAGTCGATCTCCAGGCTAAAATTAGGGAAGACCTAGAGGAAGAAGAATTGGAGGAAGGCGAAAAATTATACATAGATGGTTCATCAAGAGTCGTAGATGGACATCAAAAATCAGGGTATGCTGTGATAGATGGGATTACATTTCGAGTAAGAGGATCTGGACCTCTCGATAAAACATGGTCAACCCAGGCTTGTGAATTATATGCTTTATTAAGGGCCTTACACCAGTTAGAGGGAAAGGTGGGAACAATATTTACTGACTTTGGAATAGTACACACCTTCGGGAAAATTTGGGAAGAACAGGGACTAATAAATGCACAGAGAAAGGGATTAATTCATGATACTTTAATAAAAGAAACTTTAAAAGCTTTGAGGAAGCCAGAAAAAGTCGCTGTAGTACACGTAAAAAGCCACCAAAAGGGACTAAAGGCCATGGTTAGGGGAAATAACCTAGCAGATGAAGAAGCAAAAAGAGCAGCTTTATTAGTATTAAATAACTCAAACCCCGAAAATTTAAATCTCCCTAAAAGCTTTAGCAAGCAAGAAAAAGAAAAATTACAACAAGTAGAGGCAAAAGAAGAATATAATAAATGGATGTTACCCGATGGTCGGGAAATACTCCCAAAGGGCCTTGCTCAAAAGATTATGGCTAAATTACATGAACAAACACATTGGAGAACACAAACCTTAATAGATCAATTCAAAAACAAATATGTTTGTGTTGGGGCATATGGAATTGCAAAAGGATTCTAGAGGGATGCATAACTTGCCAAAAAGTGAACAAAAGGCAACTGAGAGAAAGAATTCAAGGAGGCTGAGAGATACCTAAAAGATCTTTTGAGAAAATACAAGCAGACTTTACCGAATTACCTAAAGTAGGGAGGTATTGTTACTTATTAGTATTAGCAGACCATCTTACTCATTTTGTAGAGGCTTTTCCTGTAGCACGATGTACGGCCCAAACAGTAATTAAGATTTTATTAGAAGAAATAATTCCGAGATATGGTATTGTAACCATCGTAGATTCAGATAGGGGACCACATTTTACCTCTAAATAATTAAAGAAACAACGGAGCTTTTTGGAACTAAGTGGGAGTATCACACACCTTGGCACCCACAAAGTTCTGGTAAAGTTGAAAGGATGAACGGAGAAATTAAAAAGCACTTAACTAAATTGATGATGGAAACTAAAATGAATTGGGTAAAATGTTTACCATTAGCTCTATTGTATATTCGGACCCAACCGCGTGCTGATACAGGGATCTCACCATTTGAAATGATATATGGGATGCCATATGATTTTGGTAGCCCTCTAGAACCCAAAAATAGAAGATACTTTTCTAAGGGAATGTATAACTGAATTAATGAAGAGAAGACAGGAGTTAAGAAAAGAAGGATTAGTACCTCAGAGACCTCCTTTAGACATAGCAATACATAAGACTCAAATTGGAGATCAGGTATTAATAAAGACCTGGAAGGAATCCTCATTAACCCCTCGTTGGGAAGGGCCCTTTGTTGTTCTTATTACCACAGATACAGCAATTCGTACTGCTGAAAGAGGCTGGACTCGTGCGTCGCGGGTTAAAGGACCGGTGGAATTGTCTTCCCCAAAGTGGACTGTTACATCCGAACCACGAGATCTTCGAATGAAAATCAAAAGAATAGGACTGGTAAATGAATTCTCACGAGGAGGAAGTAAGAACTAGCTTGTACCGGTGGGATCATGCTGGAAGCAACTGGGAGTGACAGAGAGCACGCTGGAGGTGACTGGAACCACAGTGGGGGTGAAAGGAAGCAACTGGAACCATGTGGGGGGCAACTGGGCTCATACTGGGAGAAACTGGGAGTGACAGGGACAGTACTGGAACTACTTGGCAGTGACTGGGATCATACTGGGGGTGACTGGCAGCATCTGGGACGATGCTGGGAGCAAATGGCATCACACTGTGAGTGACTGGGTTGATACTGGGAACAAATACAACCACGATGGAGGCAACTGGGATCATACTGGGAGTGACTGCAAGTGACTGGCATCATACTGGGATCATACAGGGAGTGGTGGGCAGTGACTAGGATCATACTGGAGATGACTGGGATTATATTGGTCTCGACAGAGAGCAACTGGGATCATACTGGGAGTGACTGGGGTTACAGTGGGTGTGAATAAGGTCTTACTTGGGGTTGCTGGGAGCTACTGGGATCATGCTGGGACCCAGCCTGGGACACACTGGGAGCAACTGGGATCAACTGGCAGATACTGGAATGATGCATGCAGTAGTAAGACCACAGCTGGGGTAACTGGGATCATACTGAGAGAAGCTGGGTCCACACTGGGAGCGTCTGTAACCATACTGGTGGTGACTGGGACAACACTGGGAGTGACTATGTCTACACTGGGGGCAACTGGGAGTAACTGGAACCCTGTTGGGGGGCTGGGATCATACTGGACTCATACTGGGAACACTATGCTGGGGACCATAGAATGGGCAAGTGGGATATATTGGCAGCAACTGGGCTTATACTGGAGGTGACTGGGCTCATATTGGGAGTTACTGGGCTCTAGGAAGCGCAGGATTGACAGGGCAACCCCCCTCCCTCTGCTCTGCATTCCCAAAATCCTTGTTCCCAGTTCCCACTCTGGCCCTGACCAGCAGATCTGCTCCGGGATCCCATTCCTTAGGGGCACTTCCCTGCCTTCTCCCCACCTTCCTGCTGCTGGAAATCAGCACTTTGGAGCCTCATCCCATTGTTTCCTCCTGCTCTTCACTATTATTGTCAGGGTCCCCCTGCACCCCTTTTTCCCAGGCACTGGGACCCCCTGCCAGGCCATTCCCAGTTTTCCAGCCCCCACACCCCTCTTTCTTTGACTGTAGGATCCCCCTGCCCCCCTTTCCTGCCCATCCCACTTCTCCCAGACTCCCCCTTTCCTTAACTCTGGGACTCCACTTGATACCCATTCCTCCCTTTCCGAGACCCCCTTTGCTTCTTATCAGGGACCCCCTGAAATCCTTCACAGCCATCCCGCGTCTCCCCACCTCGCGACCCCCCTTTCCCTGACACCAGGGACCCCCGATCCCCCTTTTCTGGGCACGGGACCACCCCATCCCCCGTCTCCAAGCCCGTGCATCCCCTTTTCCTGGAAACCCCCTTCCCCAGCACCGTGTCCCCCCTGCACCCCCTCACCCCGTACCGATACCCCCCTGCACCCCCTTTCCCGACCATCCCACCTCTCCTCACCCCCGCCTCGACTCTGGGACCCTCAGCCCCCAAGCCCCCGTGTCCCTCAGTTCCCCCTCCCTGCATTACCTGTCGGGGGAGAGGGTCGGGGCCCGGCCTGGGGCTCCCCTGATCGCGGCCGTTCCAGCGCGGCCCGGAGGAACTGAGGAGGGCCCGGATGGGCGGGAGCGGCGGGAGCGGGAGAAGGGAGGGAGGGAGGGGAGGAGGGAGGGAGGGAGGGGAGAAGGGAGGGAGGGGAGAAGGGAGGGAGGGAAGGAGGGGAGAAGGGAGAGGGGGAAGGCACGGAAAGGGGGAAAGAGGGGAGAGAGAGGGAGGGAGGGGGAGGAGGGAGGGAGGAGAGGGAGGGGAGAAGGGAGAGGGGGAAGGCACGGAAGGGGGAAGGGGAGAGGGAGAGAGGGGGGAGAGGGGAGGGAGGGAGGAAGGGGGAGAGGGGGAAGGAGGAGGCGGAGCAGCAGGAGTGGAGGGAGAAGAGGAGGGGGAGGCAGGGGCGGGACGAGCAGCGAGGGCAGAAGGAGAGGCCGAGAGGCTCCCCCGGGAGCTCCTCAGGTGAGCGGGGAGGGGGAGCTCGCCCCAAATATCTTGGAGGTTGGTTTTTTGTTTGTTTTGTTTTTTTTTTTTTTTTTTTTTTTTGTTTTGTTTGTGTTTTGTTTTTGTTTTGAGGGAGAGGGGGGAGGGATGTTTGGGGCTTGGAGGACTCTAAAGCTGAGCCGCAAATGCCCCTTGGGGGGATATTGGGGGTCCCCTGGAGGTGTTTTTTTTGGGGTCTCGGTGGCGGTTCCCGGCAGAGCCCCGGTGATGGGTGGGGGCATGAGAGGTGTCACCCCCCGCAGGGGGGGGTTGTTCATCCTGGGTCATTGCCAGCCCGGAGCACGGAGAGGGGGTATCTTCTGGGGTACCCTCTGGGACCCTGAGACGGGGAGCCCGTAGACGAGGGACCCTCGGGACCCCCTCCTGCCAGGGGAGACCCCATGGACACTGAAGGAGGGAGCTGGGGAGGGAGGGAACCCAGGATTTGCCGGACCCCCGGCAGCTTGGAGAAGGGGGAGCACAGGAGAGGAGGAACCCCTGGGAACCCGCACCCCAAAGTAGAGTCAGGGGAGAAGGGACCCCTGTGACTCCCAACCCCCCCGACATCCTTAAGCGGGGGGCTGCGGAGAGGGGGGACCCCAGGACTCCAGAGGGGGAAGACAGGAGATGGGGGACCCCTGGGAGTCCCAGGACTCCCGGCAGCCCAGAGGGGGGACCCCAATACACACAGGACCCCCAACAGCCCGGACATGGGGGACCTCCAGAACCCCAAAGGGAAGAGACCAGAGAAGGGAACCCTGGGAGGGTTTTTTTGGATGAATCTTGGTGTTTTGGGCTGAATCTTGGGGGTGCAGGAGGGACACAGGGAAGGGGGTTTCCAGGTGATCCAAGGGTGAAGGGAAGGGGGGTGCAGGAACCTGGAGAAGTGGGATGGGGGTTCCAAGGGAAAAAGGGCATCTAGAGGGTCCTCGTGTCCAGGAAAGGATGGTCCAGTAGTCTGCAGTGCCAGGGAAAGGCAGTTCACAGGATCGGGAGTCCTGGGAAGGGATTCAGGGAGTCCATGGTGTGAAGGAAAGGGGCTCTGGGAAAGGCAGGAATGCAAGTCCAGGGAGTCCCAGGATCAAGGAAAGGGGGAGCCTGGGGGCTGGGAGAGGTGGGATGGGCAGGAAAGGAGGTACAGGGAGGTATTGGTGCAGGGTAAGGGGATGGAAGGGGGTTGGAGCTGGGAAGAGGGTTCAGGTTGGTCCCAGTGTCTGAGAATGGGAGTTCAGGGGGCCCCAAGGTAAAGAAAAGGCAGGACTAGGAGAGGGGAGAGGACAAATGGGGAGTCCAGGGTGTCCCTGTGCCCAGGAAAGTGGGATCCAGGGGCCTCCAGTGTCAGGGAAAGATGGTTCCCTGGGTGGGGAGACCCAGGATGGCTGGGAAGGAGATTCAGGGCTCCTTGGCCTTCCCTCTGGGCCGGAGGCAAATCCCCTGCCTGTCCTTCTTCCTTCCACTCCTTTTCCTTCCTTCTACCTCCTCCTTGTTCCTCCCTTTCCTTCTTCCTTCTGTTTTCATCTTTCTCTCCTTCCTCCTTTTTCTTTGTGTTCATTCTTCTCCTTTCTTTTCATTGTTCCTTCCTCTCCTTGTGTCAGGAAGAGTGTGGCAGCAGGAGCAGGGAAGTGATTCTGCCCCTGTGCTTGGCACTGGGGAGGCCACCCCTGGAGTGCTGTGTCCAGCTCTGGCCCCTCAGGTCAGGAAGGACATGGATGGGCTGGAGCAGGGGCAGAGAAGAGCAAGGAGGCTGGGGAAGGGCCTGGAGCACAAGTGCTGTGAGGAGAGGCTGAGGGAGCTGGGGTTGTTGAGCCTGGAGAGGAGGAGGCTCAGGGGAAACCTCAGCACTCTCAACAACAACTCCCTGCTAGGAAGTGTAGCAAGATGGGGGTTGGTGTCTTCTCCCAGGACAAGAGGGCACGGTCTTAAGCTGCACCAGGGAAGGTTTAAGTTAAACATTAGGAAGAAGTTCCTCACAGAAAGAGTGATTGGGCATTGGAATGGGCTGCCCAGGGAGGTGGCGGAGCCACTGTCTCTGGAGGTGTTTAAGAAGAGACTGGATGTGGCATCAGTGCCATGGTCTGGTTGACAAGGTGGTGTTGGGTCATAGGTTGGACTCAATGATCTCAGAGGTCTTTTCCAACCTAGTTGATTCTGTGATTCCTCCTCTTCTTACTTCTTTTTTCTCCTTCTTCTGGTTCTTCCTTCCTGTTCCTTCTTTCCTTCCTCCTCCTGTTCCTTCCTCCCCTTGTTTCTTTTTCTGCTTGTTCTTTCCTTTCATGTTCCTTCCTCTCTTTCTTCCTTCTCCTTCCCCTTCCCTCTGGGCATGGAGGCAAATCCCCTGCCTCTCCTTCTTCCTTCCTGCCCCAGGCCCCGAGCTGAGGACGGAGAGCACGGAGGACAAATCCCCCCGGCAGAGCCTGCTGGGAGATGCCGTTTTGAAGGGCTCCCCGGCACAGGAAGGCAGCGGGGAGGAAAAGGCCCGGAGATGCCCCCGGAGGAGGGGCTGCAAAGCCAGCCCAGGGAGCTCTGAGGAGGAAAGACCCGTCCTGTGCCGGGAAGGCGGCCGGAGCTTGAGCCGGAGCTCCGAGCTGGTGGTCCCTGAGCAGCCTCCCAGCAGGGAGAAGCCCTTCAGGTGCTTGGAATGTGGGAAGAGCTTCAGCGAGAGCTCCAACCTCCTTGCCCACCAGCACATCCACACTGGGGAACGGCCCTACACGTGTGCAGAATGTGGGAAGAGCTTCATCCATGGCTCCCACCTCTGGGAGGACACCGGGCTGGTGGTCTCCACATCCTCCTGGTTCCCTGCAGGCACCTGGGTGAATGCAGGGGGAGAACATCCATCGAGACACAGCCCGAGGTCAGAAATTCATAGGGAAGAGCGGATTTGTTGACTTTAGACCCCCCAAAAATCTCACCTGTTCTGTCCAGTTGTTCCTTCTGGTGGCATCAAGCAGCACTGGATGATCTTCAAGGTCTTTTCCAACTTAAATAATTCTGTGATTCTGATTCTCTATGGCCCAAGGGCATTTTCCACAGCCAAATGGTGATGGACTGGGAAAAAAGGCCAAGATTTTGGAGACAGTGGAGTGTAAAACCCCCTGAAAAGGCTCTTCTACCCACCCAACCCAACCCCATGGATACTCACATGGTGCCAAAACATAAATCCTTTTATTTTGGCCTTGATTTACTTTTGATTCATCTTCATCCACTCAGAACACCGAAAATTGGGGTAAAAATAAAGAAATTGAACAAAGACATGCAAAGCCCCACCATTTTACTGGGATTTGGGGGAAGGGACTTGGGAGTTCAGGGGGATATTTGGGAGGATTTGGGGTTGTAGATGTACCTGTGCACAAACCTCTCCCAGTTGGGGCCATTCAGGAAGGGACACTTGAGTTTTCCCAGGAACTGGAACAGCCCTTTATCTGCAGGGACACAAATCAGGGGCTGCCCCCCCCACACCCCACAGCAGGTTGGGAGCTCACCCATCCCCCTTTCCCATCCCTTTTTTGTGCTTCCAGTAATTTGTCTTGGCTTCTCCTGCTTTTCTTCCTTTCTCTCCTCTCTTTTGGTTTTAGCAAAAGAAGTTGGATTATCCTTTTGGAATCCAACATCTGGCCTCATCTGGGCCTTAATCTTGCTTGGGGGTATCTTAGAACCCAATTCCTCCCCTCATTTGTGGGTCAAGGCAAACTTTGCCAAATATCACTAAAAATCCCCCTAATTTTACCCCAAATCCCCTTAATTCCACTCAAAAATTCCACTTAGTTCCATGTAAAATTCCCCTCATTTGTCCCCAAATCCCTGATTTCACCCTAAATTCTCTTAATTCCACTGAAGATCCCCTTAATTCCACCTAAAATCCCCCAAATATCACCCCAAGTCTCTTAATTCAACCCCCAAAATCCCTTAATTCCAACTAACCCCTCAATCTCACAGGAATTCCCTTAATTCCTCCCCAAATCCCCTTAATTCCACCCCAAATCCCCCTAATTTCACTCCAAATTCTTTAACTCTACCTAAAATTCCCTTAGACTCTTCTAAAATCCCCATAGTTGCACCTGAAGTCCCACTAATTTCACCCCAAATCCCCAAGATTCAATCAAAAATTCCCTTAATTTCATACAACACTCCCTTAACCTGGCCCACCCCCCAATTTCACCCCAAATCCCTGATTTCACCTCAAATCCACTCAATTCACCTCAAAAGTCCCTTAACTCCACCTAAAATCCCCCGAAATCATAAAAAATCCCAATAATTTCACCCTAAATCCACTTAATTCCACCCAAGATTCCCTTTATTCCATCCAAAATCCCCCAAATATCACCACAAATGCCCTTAATTCCACTTAAAAGTCCCTTAATTCCACCTAAAATCTCCCTAATTTCACCCCAAATCCCTTTATTGAACTCCAAATTCCCTTAATCCCTCCTACAATCCCCATAATTTCACCCCAAATCCCCAAGATTCCACCAAAATGTCCCTTAATTTCACACAAAATTCCTTTAATTCCACCCAAACACCCCTAATTTCACCTCACATCCTCTGATTTTCACCTCATATTGCAATGGTTCTACTCAGAGCTGCCTCAACTCCACCTAAAATCCCCATAATCTCATCAAATTCCTCCTGATTTCACCCCAAATCTGTTTAACTCCAGTCAAAACCCCCTTAATCCCACATAAAATCCCCATAATCTCATCAAAATCCCCGATTTCACCCCGAATCTCAATTTCAGTCGAAATTCCTTAATCCCACCTACAATTTCCATAATTTCACCCCAAATCCCCGAGTTCACCTCAAGTGCCCTTAATTCCACCCCTAATCCCTGTAATAAGCTATATTTTAGAGGGGATTCTTTTTTGTTAAACTTAGTAAAACTTCAGGACATTGATATGTGATTTCCGTGTGTATTTCCCACATATCTGTTAACTACCTCTAACAAGCTGGCGTTTGTTCTCGAGGCTGATAAGAAAGGGGGGAGGGAAGTCTGGCACTGTAATCAAACGGCACCAGCTGGGGATACTGAGGAGCTTCCTCTAAACAAGAAGTCAAAGTGATTTATATAGACGATAAGACTGGAAGGGGAGGAAAAATACCTACTAAAGGCGCATGCTCCAAGCCGGGTTCATCTTGCGGACATCGAGGAAGACTCAAAATCTTCATCACAGAGACCCCGGCCCACAAAGAAACCCCCAGACCACGGACGCCGGTAACACAGCCCAGGAACATGCATGGGGAAAACTTTGCAACTGAGCATGTGCAAAGAGCACATGCCCCGGACTATGTATGGATAAGAACCTATGTACTGAGCATGTCTGGACGGCGAACCGGGGGGTTCAAAAGGGGAAGTTTGAGAGCCTGAGGGGGGGCGGCGGCGGCGAGCTGTGAGAGAACTTTCTTTTGTTCTAAACAGCCCCCCCCCCCGTCCCGGCGCGCCGATTGTTTATCTACCGCTTACTGATAAATTTGCTTACTATTGTAAATTGGCTCCTTCAATTTCTTTGAGGCATTGCTGGTAACCTATAACAATCCCAAACTATCCCGCCAAATCCATTCATTCAATCCCCAAAACCCTCAATTTCTCCCCCCTCAATCTCACCGAAATCCCCCTGATTTCACTCAAAACTCCCTGAATTCCACCTCAAATTCCCAAAGCCCCTTCTAGATCCCCCTAACCCCCGCCCCCGGACCCCTAAAGCCCCCACAACCCCCTTTAGTGACCCCCAGAGCCCCCTTTTCTATGGGGTCCATCCTCCCAGGACTTGGGGGTCCGAGGGGGCACTCGGGGGCACTCGGGGGACTCAGGAGAGGGGAACTTGGGTATCCGAGGAGCCGTTAATGGGGCACTTATGGGCCATTTAGGGGGCACTTCGGGGTCAGGGGAGGGAATTTGGGGGCACTTGGGGGGCTGCAAACCCTGGGTAATGGGGGTCTATGGGGCCGCGGGGGGCGATGGGAGTTGTAGTCCCGGCTTTCAATGGCCTCATGCGGCCGCGGTGCATGACGGGAGCTGTAGTTCCGGAAGCGTCGAAGGCGGCTCTGCCTCCAGGCCCCGCCTCCACCACCCCGTTCTCGGACGCGGATTGGCTGCGGGCCTTGACGGGCGGGCTTTGCGACCAATGGGAGGCCGTAGAGGAGGGAACACCCCAGGCTACCGCTGCAGTCCCTCCCAGTATGGGCCAGTTCATTCCCAGGCCCTCCCAGTAGGGGCCAGTTCAGTCCCAGTCCCACCCAGTACAGCCCACTTCATCCCCAGTACTGCCCAGTTCATCCCCAGGCCTTCCCAGTACAGCCCGCTTCCTCAGGGCCCTTCCAGCCTCCCCCAGTCTGTCCTCCAGTGTCCCCAGTCCCTCCAGTCCAACTCAGTTTCCCCCGTCCCTTCCAGTCCACCCAGGTGCCCCCCCCCCAGTGTCCCCCAGTAAGTGCCATTCCCTCCCAGTGTCATTCCTAGCATGCCCCAGTGTCCCCCAGCCCTCCCCAGTGTCCCCCTCAGTCCCTCCCCATTCCCCCAGGTGTCCTCCCCAGTGCTCCCATTGTCCCCCAGTACGTCCCGGTCCATCCCAGTATCATTCACGGCATTCCCAGCGTCCGCCATTATGTCCCAGTGACCCCCAGTGTCTCCCACAGTGTCCCCCAGTATGTCCCGGTCCATACCAGTATGTCCCAGTCCACCCCAGTGTCCCCCCAGTCCATCCCAGTCCTCCCCAGTGCCCCCTTCAGCGTTCTCAGTGTCCTCCAGTCCCTCCCAGTATCACTCCAGTATGACCCAGACTCCATCCGAGCCCATCCCAGTTGCCCCCACAGTCCACCCCACTCCACCACCCGTGACCACGCCCCCTCAACACCGACCACGCCCACTCATCGATGACCACGCCCCTCAGCCGTGGCCACGCCCCCCAGGTCTCACCCACCACTTTTACCTGTGGCTGCTCTGGGAAGGTGAGTGACCTCCGCAGTCCCCCCTCAGACCTTCCCAGTTACCCTCCAGTCCCTCCCAGTTAACCCCTCGTTCACTCCAGTCTGTCCCAGTTACCTCCCAGTCACCCTCCAGTCCCCCCAGTTGCTCCCAGTCCCCCTGCAGTTGCTCCTCGTGGGAGGCACTGGGAAGGACTGGGCTGAAGCATTGGGCACTGGAACTGGGGTGAACTGGGAGTGCACTGGGAGAGGGACTGGGCTGGTGGGCCTGATGGACTGGGCTGAACTGGGGGACTGGGATGGCACTGGGCTGAACTGGAATGGACTGGAGGACTGCAGACTGGGAGGGAGCTAGGGTGGACTGGAGGCGAACTGGGCTGAACTGGGAGGCCACTGGGAAGGGACTGGGCTGACTGGGAGGCCACTGGGACATACTGGGGAGAGACCAGGGGTGTGAACTGGGGGGACTGGGAGGAACTGGGAGGCACTGGAAGGAACTGGGAGGCTGAACTAGGGAGGCACTGGGGAAGGACTGGGAGCTGAACTGAGTGACTGGAACTGGGAGGAACTGGGAGTGAACTGGGACCACTGGGAATACTGGGAGAGGGACGACTAGGGGTGAACTGGGAGCCACTGGGAGAGGGAACTGGGACTGGGAACTGGGAGTGGACTGGAGGCCTGAGTACTGGGGAGGCACTGGGAATGGGACTAGGCTGAACTGGGCTGAGGCACTGGGAGAGGTACTGGGAGGAACTGAGGAGGACTGGGGGAAACTGGGAAGGACTGGGGAGGACTGAGGGGAACTGGAGGGGACAAAGAGCAGTTGAGGAGGAACTGGGATATATATACTGGGAGGGGATTGGGAGGGAACTGGGAGGCACTGGGGGAGGACTGGGTGGGGACTGGGAGCAACTGGGAGGGAACTGGGGAGGACTGGGTGGGGACTGGGAGCAACTGGGAGGGAACTGGGGAGGACTGGGAAGGAAATGGGAGCAAATGGGAAGGAACTGAGGGCACTGGGATATACTGGGGGGAATTGGGGGGGACTGGGATATACTGGAAGGGGATTGGGAGCAACTGGGAGGGAACTGGGGAGGGACTGGGAGTAACTGGGTAGGGAACTGGTTTATTTTGAACTGGGAGGAACTGGGACCATTGATCCCCCCCAAACTGGTTCCCCTCCCTGTCCCAGTTCTGTCCATGGTGAGAGGGAACCCCCACACTGGTGAGTGACTGGGACAAACTGGGGCCAACTGGGGGTGGGGGGGGTGTAATGGGAGTGGGGTGGGGTCATACTGGGAGTGGGGGTGGGGTTCATACTGGGTTATAATGGGATGAGGGGGCCATACTGGTTTATAGTGGGATGGGGAGGCCATACTGGGTCATGCTGGGATGTGAGAGATCCATACTGGTTTATACTGGGATGAGGGCTCACACTGGTTTGTACTACTGTGGGGGCTCATACTGGGTTGGGGGGAGCCCATACTGGTTTATACTGAAATGGGAGGGTCCATAGCAGGTCTGTACTGGGTTATACTGGGATGGGGGTGCTTATACTGGTTTATACTGGGGTGGGGAAGTCCTGGTCCCTCTGACTCTTCCCCTCCCCACAGATGCCCACAATCCCTTCCAGTACGGTGAGTGGGGACCAGTTTGGGGGGACTGGGGGGAACTGGGAGGGAATTGGGGAGGACTGGAAAAAATTTGGGGGGACTGGGGGGAACTGGGAGGGAATTGGGGAGGACTGGGAAAAAATCTGGGGGGACTGGGAGGGGTAGGGAGGGAATGGGGATGTCCCAGGTGTGACAGGTGTGTCCCCAGCTGTCCCCAGCTGTCCCAGGTGTGTCCCAGGTGTGACAGGTGTGTCCCAGGTGTGTTCCAGGTGTAACAGGTGTGTCCCAGCTGTCCCAGGTGTGTCCCAGGTGTGACAGGTGTGTGTCCCCAGCTGTCCCTAGCTGTCCCAGGTGTGACAGGTGTGTCCCAGCTGTCCCAGGTGTGACAGGTGTGTCCCAGGTGTGTCCCAGGTGTGTCCCAGGTGTGACAGGTGTGTGTCCCCAGACTGGCATCACCTGCGCGTGGCCGGGCTGGGCGTGGCCGCCGTCCTGTGTGTCCTGGGCTTCGTCATCCTGCTCAGTGAGTGTCACCTCTGCCAGCTGGGGGAGGTCCCCAGTGTCACCCGGGGGGTCCCTGTGTCACCTTCTCTGTGTCACCTGTTGTGTCCCCCGACAGGTGGGAAGTGCAAGTGCCGGAGCAAGGCCAGGTGGGACAGGGGCACACTGGGGGGGCACTGGGAGGACTGGGGGGACACTGGGGGGGACAAGGGGGGCACTGGGGACATTGGGGACACAGAGGTGTCCCTGACCCCGCCCACCTCCCACAGCCACCGACGACACCCCCCTGAGATGTCACACCTGGTTGGGACAGGTGAGTGTCCCAATCCCCTTGGGGACATCTGGAGTACTTGGGGACAAGGAGGGGGGCTCTGGGGACATTGGAGGGGACGCTGGGGACAATGAGGACCCCCCTAGTCTCCCCTCTCTTTACAGGAGCCACCAGCACGTGCTGAGGTGTCCCCAAGTGTCCCCGAGTGTCCCCAAGTGCAGCGACACATGGAGAGGGGACGGGCAGGTTTATTTTGGGGTGAAACCCCCCCAAAACAGCCCAACAAATGGGGAAAATGAATAAAAAAAGGTAAAAAATAAAAAAAAGGGGTAATTTGGTTCTTGCAGGGGTGATGGCACATGGGGGGACATAGGGGGGACATGGGGACAGGGGACAGTGCTGGGGGTGGCACGTGGAGGGGACAAGGTGACATGGGGTGATAGTGGCTTTGAGGACAGTGAGTGCCACATGGAGGGGACATGAGGTCAGTGGTGACACTGTGGTGACAGTGGCCTTGGGGACATAGGGTTGATGGTGGCACCAGGAGGGGACATTGTGCCAATGGTGATATTGCGGTGATGGTGGCCTTGGGGACATCGGGGCATTGGTGGCATCAGAAAATGAAATTGGGCCAATGGTGACATCAGGTTGAAGGTGGCTTTGGAGACATTTCGGTTGGTGGTGGCAGCAGGAGGGGACAGGGGACATCGGGGCCATGGTGACACCAGGAGGTGACACAAGTTCAGTGTGACATCAGGTTGATGGTGGCCTTGGGGATATCGTGGCAATGGTATCACCAGGAGGAGAGAACCTGAGGTGGTGGCCTTGGGGGCATCAGGGCGATGGTGATACCAGGAGGGGACATGAGGCCAATGGTGACATTGGGCTGACAGCAGTCTTGGGGACATCAGGGGGATGGTGGCACCAAGGTCCATGATGGCGAGGGAGATGATGTCCCCATGTCCCTCAGGTGACCAGGTCCATGGTCACATGGTGTCCCTAAGTCCCACAAGTGACCAGGTTCAGGATGTCTGGTGTCCCCATGTCCCTCAGGTGACCAGGTCCATGGTCACAGGGTGTCCCCAAATCCCTCAGGTGACCAGTCCATGGGGACACGATGGTTGATGTCCCCAAATCCCTCAGGTGACCAGTCCATGGGGACACAGTGGTTGATGTCCCCATGTCCTCTCATGCCCCGAGCTCTACGGTGATGTGCCGGTAGATCTGGGTGGCCCCTTTGAAGCTCGAGGCCACAAGGAAGTGCCGGTGGCCAACGGTGACGGGGACAAAGGCGCGGGGGGTGGGCACCAGCAGCTCCTGGGTGGGCTCCAGGTGCCCCTCGGGGCCCAGGCGGAACACGCGGCTCAGGGCGAAGTCGTTGCCCAGCAGGACGTAGCGGTGGCCACCCAAGGTCAGTGGCTGGAAGATCATCGAGCCCCGAGCCGGGACCTGCTGGATCTCCCGGAACATGGAGCCCTCCCAGCGCATCACCTGGAAAGGGGGGACAGGGGTGGGATGGGTGGTAGGATTGTGGGTTGGGTTGAGTTGGGTTGGGTGGTGGGATCATGGGATGGGTGATGGGATCATGGGATGGATTGGGAAGGGTGGTGGGATCATAGGGTGGGTTGGGAAGGGTGGTGGGATCATAGGGTGGGTTGTGTTGTGTTGGGTTTTCTTGGGCTGTGTGCGGTGGTGGAGTCATGGAACGGCTTGGGTTGGGTGGTGGGATCATGGGATGGGTGGTGGAATCGTGGGAAGGATTGGGTTGGGTGGTGGGATGGGTACTGGGATAGCAGGATGGGTGATGGGATCATGAGATGGGTTGGGATGGGTGGTGGGATCGTGGCATGGATTGAGAAGGGTGGTGGGATCGTGGGATGGGTGATGGGATTGTGGGATGGGTGGTGGGGTCATGGGAAAGATGTTGTGGCACCCCATGACCACATGACGGTGATGGATCCCCTTAACAACATAACCCTGGTGACCCCCCACAGCCCCATGACCCTGCTGTACCCCCACAGCCACACGACCCTGGTGGACCCCCATGGACTCCTGCTGACCCCATGCCCACCCAACCCCGATAACTCCCCATAACCACACAACCCTGGTATCCCCCATGACCTCATGACCTTGCTGGCCTCCCATGGTCCCCGATGAGCCCCATGATGACCACAACCCTGGTGACCCCCACAGACCTCCGACCTTGATGGTTCCCCATTACCCTGTGATGATGATGATGATGGACCCCAACAGACCCATGACAGCGATGGACTCACATGACCCTGATGACCCCCATGACGGTGGTGGCCCCCAAGACCATATGACCTCGTTGATCCCCCACAACCACACGACCGCTGGTGTCCCCCATGGCCTCATGATGTTGCTGGACCCCCACGGACCCCTGATGACTCCCATGAACAGATGATTCTGATGGCCCCCCTAACCACACAACCCTGATATCCTCCATGGCCACCCCTGCCCACTCCCCCGACCTCCCCCCCACCTTGGCGTCCCCCAGGAACCGCGTGAGGCACAGGAACACGTGTCCCCTCAGCCGGAAGTGCTTCGCCGCGTACACGTCGGGCACGTGGGGGATGTCGGTGTGGGGGGCGAAGACCCCCCCGCTCCACCGGTACACCAGGGGTCTCCTGGCCCCTGAGCACACCACGAGTGCCGGGCGCCCGCCCAGCTCCAGGAACTCCAGGTGGGTGTCGCGGTGCCACGCCCGCAGGGTCTGGTGGGGGTAGAAGCCGCGCCCGCCCCAGCGGAACACGGTGCTGGTGCCCCCCTTGGAGCTGTCGGCCACGCCCAGGTACAGGTGGCCCCCGAGGCGGGCGGTGGCCACGGCGTGGGGGCGACGCAGCCGCCCCGCCCCGAGGCTCTGGTGGCGAACAAAAGTGGCCCCGGGGCCACCAGAGCGGCGCCAGACCCAGGAACCGCCTCGGAGCTGGGCCACCACCACCAGGAGGGACCCTCCAAGGGGCAGGGGATGGCAGGCCACGGGGGAGGAGCCTGTGGGGACACTGAGGTTATGGGGGGTAAGGGGTTGGGGATGTTGGGGATTTTGGGGACGTTGGGAACACTGGGGACATCTCTATTTGGACATTGGGGACGTTGGGAACACGGGGGACATTGGGGTGGTGGTGACAGGGCTATGGGGGCATTGGGATGGTGGGCACAAGGCTATGGGGACATGGGGGACATTGGGGACACTGGGGACATGAAGGTGGTGGGGATGTCTCTATGGGGGCAGTGGGGACATTTGGGTTGGGGTGGTGGTTTTGGTCTCCTCCAGCCCATTTTTTAGGTCCTTCACCCCATTTTTGTGGTCCTTTACTCCATTTTTGAGGTCCCTCACCCCATTTTTGGGCCCCCCCTCAGCTGTTTTTGGGATCACCCCACCCAGGGTGGGTTTTGGGGTCCCCCCAGACTCACTGTTAATGATGGTGGGGGCCCGGAACCTCCCGGCCAGTTGGTCCCACTCCAGGAGGGCGCAGGCACCGGCAAAGGGCTGGGCCAGGGCCACCCCCTGGTGCCCCCCCAGCGTGAAGGACTCGGCCCCCAGGGATGAGAAGGGCAGGGATTGGAATGGCCGGAGCTCTGGGGACACAGGGGCATGATGGGGACACCATGGGGACAGCCCAATGCCACCCCCAGAGACATGGGGGCATCTCAAGGCCTCCCCTGCTGAAGGAATGAGTCTGCAGAGGTGAGGAGGGCAGGGACTGGAACGGGCAGCACTCCTGGGACAGGGGGACACTGCGGGGGTGGCATGGGGACATCATGGGGACAGCCTAGGCACAGCGCCAGGGGCATGGGGACACACTGGAGACACCCCCCTGCCATTCCCAGGGACATGGGGACAGCACTGGGACATGCCTGGGGACATGGGGACACTCTGGAGGACAAGCCCAATGCCACCCCCCAGGGACACCACGAGGATTCCCCCAGAGACACGCCCAGGGATATGGGGACACCACGGGGACACCCCAGAGACATCCCCAGGGATGTGGGGACACCCCAGGGACACTGCAGGGACAGGAGGACACCCCAGGGACACCCTCAGGGACACCGTGGAGGCTTTTGGGGGACACTTTGCTGTCACCCCCAGGGACACCTTGGGGACACTTTGGAGGCTCTTGGGGCACCTCAAGGGCACTCTGGGGATACTTCGGGGACATTGGGGTCCCCAGGTGTGTTTGTACCCCCAGCCCAGGGTGTTCAGTCCCCCCAAGTCCCTCCCAGTCCCTGCCAATCCCCTCCCAGTCCCTCCCAGTGCTCCCAGTTCCCACCTGCCCGCTGGCACTGGAAGTCCCTGGGATCCAGGTGGGCGAGGGGGGTCCCTTGGTGGGGGGAGGGGCTGTGGCAGCGCCCGGTGGCTTCGGGGGAGGAGGGGACTGTCCCCAACCACGACAGGAGCCACCGCAGGTGACAATCACAGCGGAACGGGTTCCCCCGCAGGTCCCTGCGCCACCAAATGTCACCAAAGTGTCACCAAAATGTCCCCAAATGTCACTACATGTCCCCACATGTCACCAAATCCTTCAAATCCCTCCAAGTCCCCCAATGTCCCACCGATGTCCCCAATGTACCCCAAAACCCCCAGTGTCCCCAATCCCCCCCAAACCACCCCATGTGCTTCACATCCCCTGTTGTCCCCTTGTCCCCAATGTCCCAAATACACCCCATCCCCCCATCTCCACATCCCCAATGTCCCCATGCCCTCAATGTCCCCAGTGTCCCATTGTGCCCCCACGTCCCCGAAGTCCCTACACCTCCCCCAACCTCCTGAATGTCCCCAATGTTCCAATGTCCCCATCCCCCAACGTCCCCAAAGTCCCTACACCTCCCCCAATGTCCTGAATGTCCCCAAGGTTCCCCCCATGTCCCCATCCCCCAATGTCCCCAAAGTCCCTACACCTCCCCCAATGTCCTGAATGTCCCCAAGGTTCCCCCCATGTCCCCATCCCCCAATGTTCCCAATGCCCCATCGTCCAATCCCTGAAACGTCTCCGATGTCCCCAATCCCCCCCACAGCCCCAGTTTCCCTCCCTGTCCCCAGTGTCCCCTGGTGTCACCCACAGGTGGCTCAGGGTCTCCAGTCCCTGGAAGAGCCCCCGAGGCAGAGTCTCCAGGCGGTTGTTGGCCAAACTCCTGTGGGGACATTGGGGACGTTGAGGGGGACACTGCAGGAACATCATGGGGTTTGGAGGGCTTGGGGACACTTGAGGGCACTTGGGAACAGCTGGGGACAGGGAAATGGGGGCATTTGGGGACACCTGGCAACACCTGGGGACATGGGGACAGGGACACAGGGACAGGAACATGGGGACACCTGGGGACAAGGACGTGGGGACATTTGGGGACAGTGGGGACATTGGGAACACCTGGGGAGCCTTCTGGACAGGGACATGGGGACACCTGAGGACACCTGGGGACAACTGGGGATATTTGGGACACCTGGGGACGCTTGAGGACGCTTGGGGACATTTGGAGACACCTAGGGACAACCAGGGACATGGGGACACCTGGGGACACCTGGAGATATTTGGGGACACCCCAATGTCCCCAATCCCCCCCAATGTCCCCAGTGTCACTCACAGGAACAGGAGCCCCCGGAGGCCTCGCAGGGCAGTGGGTTCGATGGCCCCGACCTCATTGTCCTCGATGAACCTGTGGCACCAGTTCATACCAGTTTGCACCAGTTCATACCAGTTCTCACCAGTTCAGCTCAGTATCCCCCCCCCCCAGTACAGCCCAGTCTCTCCACACTTCCCCCGGTTCCTCTCAGCACAGCCCAGTTTATCCCAGTCCACCCCAGTCCCTCCTCAGTGTCTCCCCAGTTCCTCCCAGTTTATCTCAATCCACCCCAGTCCCTCCTCAATGTCTCTCCAGTTCCTCCCAGTCCAGCCCAGTCCCTCCTCAGTGTCCCCCCAGTTCCACGCCAGTCCCTTCCAGTCCATTCCCAGTGCCCTCCCAATCCCCTCCCAGTCCCCTCAGTCCCTCCCAGTCCCTCTCACAGGTACTCCAGTAACACCAGTCCAGCAAAGGCCCCGTCCCCGATGGTCCCCAAGCTCCCGGCGGTGACCAACCTGTGGGGACACCCCAGGGACATTCTGAGGACACTCTGGGACCATTTAGGGCCACTGAGGTGACATTTGGGGCCATTTCAGGACTCTTGGGAACACCTTGGGGACATTTGAGGACATTTTGGGATCACTTTGGGGACACTTTGGGACCATTAGGGAACTCCTGGGAACACCTTAGGGACATTTGGGGACATTTGGAGACCCTCTGGGGACACACTGAGGACACTGAGGGGCTTTTGGGGATGTCCTGGGGATATCTGGGGGCATTGAGGTGACATTTGGGGACATTTGGTGATACTTTGGGGCCATTAGTGACACTTTCAGGACATTTTGGGGACGCTCTGGGGACACACTTCAGAGACACAGAGGTGGCATTTGGGGCTATTTGGGGACATTTGGAGACACTTTGGGGACGTATTGGGGACACACAGGTGACATTCGGGGCCACGTGGGGACACTTTGGGGACATTGGTGTCACTCACAGCAGCTGCAGGCTCGGGGTGTGGCGGAAGCTGCCCTCGGCCAGGACCTCGATGTGCCACCGAACCAGTGACCTGGGGGAACTGGGTGAACTGGGAGGGACTGAGAGAGCATTGGGGAGGACGGGGAGGACCAAACTGGGCTAAACTGGGGAAACAGGGGTCAAACTGGGCTGAACTGAGAGAAAGCAGGAACAACCTGGGCCAAACTGGAGTCAAACTGGGCCAAACTGAGGTTAAACTGGGAGAAACGGGGACCAAACTGTGCTAAACTGGTCCAAGTCAGTCCTAAACTGGAGCTAAACTGGGCCAAACCAGTATCTGACCAGGCCATACCGAGCCCAGCCAGCCCTGAACTGGTCTAAACCAGTCACAAACTGGGCCCAGCCCCGCCCATCCCATGCGGGGGCGGGGCTTCGAGTGATGATGTCATAAGAGAGGCGGGGCCTCGGGGATCATTGGGTGTCCCGGGGAGTCCCCACTGAGGGTCCCTGGGGTGGGGGGTTCAGGGGGTACCCCAAAAGCGGGAGGTCAAAGGGGGGGTCCCAGAAGGGGGTTTCCCATGGGGGGAGGTGGTTTTAGGGGATCCCAGGGGTGGTTTTTGGGGGAGCCCTAAAAGGGGAAAGGGGTGCCCAACGGGGGAGGGGTCTCCGGGGAGTTTCTGGGGAATCCGCAAGGAGGGGTCACAGGAAGGTTCTGGGGGTGCCCCCAAAGGGGGGTCGTGGGGGGGACTCAAGAGGGGAACCACAATAGGGGTGGTCCCAAAGGGAAGAGGGGATAAAGGGGGTCCCCAAATTGGAGGGGGGTCACTCACAGCGTTGCCAGGCGGGGGAGCCCCGGGGACCCCCTGACCCCCCGGCACAGGGCGCTCTCCCGGTCGCACTCGCAGCCCCCCGGGCAGCCGCCGCCCCCCCGGAGGGGTGTCCCAAACCCACCCCCACATCGGGACCCCCAAAGCCCCTCCTCACCCCCAGCAGCACCAGCAGCACCAACGCGGCCCCCTGCCCTCATGGAGCCCCTCCAAATGGCCTTCCCAAAAGATGCCCCCAAAATGATTCCCCGGATCTGTTCCCCCCAAAAAGCCCCCTAAAATTGCCTCTAAAACTGTCCCCTCAAAAGACCCTCTACAACTGTGCTCCGAAACTCCCTCCCCGAACTGGCTCCCCGCAAAAACCCTAAATCTTCCCCCCCAATGCCCCCGAAACTTCCCGTCCCCGAAGGGACCCCCCCAAGAGACCCCCCTTAAATCTGCCCCTCGAAACTTCCACCTCGAAGTGACCCCCCAAAAGGCCACCCTAAAACTTCCCCCAAAAGCCCACTAAATCTGCCCCCAAAACCTCCCCCGATCCGACCCCGCCCAAAAGACCCCTAAATCTCCCCTGTAACCCTCTCCCCAAATCTTCCTCCCTAAATCCCCCAAACCTGCCCCTCCCAGACTGACCCCTCTCTCCGCCCTCCTCCCCCTTCACCTGGCCCTCTCCGCCCCCTCCCGCAATAAAGCCCCCCAAACTGGGGTCCCCACCCGCCCCCCGGGCTCGGCTGCGGCGCTCACGGTGGCGGGCGGGGCCTATGGGTGGTGGACACGCCCACTCCACGTCTGGCCCCGCCCAGCCAGCGCTGGCCATGCCCCCTCCCAATACAAAGGGGCCGCTGTTGGGCCCTGGCCTGGGGCCACTGGGGACAGAGGGGGCCTTGTACTGGGAGCACTGGGAGGGACTGGAGGGGCTCCCAGGCAGCAGGGGGAGGGGACTGGGAGCACTGGGAGGGAGTGGGGGGCTCTCAGGGGGGACTGGGGAGGCAGGTGGGAGCACTGGGAGGCAACTAGGTGGAGCTGGGAGTTACTGGGAGTGGTATTGGGAGCGACTGGAGGTTACTGGGGAGCTCTATGGGGGACTGGGAGACAATGGGAGGCAAATGGGGAGTGCTGGAGAGTAACTGAGAGATGCTGGGAGCACTGGGAGTTAACTGCAGGGAGCTGGGTGTTATTGGGAGTGGTACTGGGGAGGGATGGAGGTTACTGGAAGCAGTGGCAGGGACTGGGGGGCTCTGAGGGGGGACTGGGAGGCAACTGGTGGGTGCTGGGGAATCACTGGGAGGCAACTGGAAGTCATTGGGAAGCACTGGGTGCTGCTGGGAATTACTGGGGGGAGGTACTGGAAGGAACTGGAGGTTACTGGGAGCCTTGGGTGGGACTGTGGGGCTCTGAGAGGGGACTGGGGGGAGAGCAGGGGAAGACACTGGAAGTCAACAGGGAGCACTGGGAGGCACCTGGTGGGTGTTGGGAGTTACTGGGAGCGGTACTGGAAAGGTGCTGGGAGGGACTGGGAGCACTGAGAGGGACTGGGGGCTCTGAAGTGGGACTGGGAGACACTGGATGGCAACTGGTGGGTGCTGGGGAGTCACTGGGAATGGTATGGGGGAGGGACTGGAGGTTAGTGGGAACACTGGGAGGGACAGGGGGGCTTTAAGGAGGAACTGGGAGGCAACTGGGAGGTGCTGGGAGTTACTGAGGCAGGTACTGGGGAAGGGACTGGGACGGACTGGAGGTTACTGGGACCATTGGGAGGGACTTGGGGGCCACCAGGGTGGATTGGGAGAAACTAGGTGGCAACTAGGACGTACTGGGGGGCACTGGGAGGCAAGTGGGGGGACGTGGGAGTTCCTTGGAGTGGTACTGGGAGTCAACTGGAGGTTACTGGGAGAGGTACTGGGAAGCACCAGAAGTCAACTGGTGGGTGCTGAAGGCAACTGGGAAGCACTGGAAGGTGCTGGGGAGTAACTGGTAGCTACTGGGGGCAACTGGGAGACACTGGAGGTTACTGGTGGGCAGTGGAGAGTTACTAGGAGATGCTTGGGGGCAACTGGGGACACTGGTTGCTACTGGTAAAGGTAACTGAGAGGCCTTGGAGGTTACTGGGAGGGACTGGAGGGCTCTGAGGGGGGACTGGGGAGGAGTGGGGAAAGTTACTGGGAGCACTGGGAGGCAACTGG
Source organism: Myiozetetes cayanensis (assembly GCF_022539395.1). Lineage (NCBI taxonomy): Eukaryota > Metazoa > Chordata > Aves > Passeriformes > Tyrannidae > Myiozetetes > Myiozetetes cayanensis. The sequence goes on along the minus strand of NW_026087842.1, from coordinate 78,083 downwards.
GGGCCCTGAGAGTTGCTGGGAGGCAATTGGGGGCTGCTGGAAGTTACTGGGAAAGGTACTGGGAGGCACTGGGATTACTGCAGTGGGGGATCACTGGGAGCTACTGGTGGAGTCACTGAGGACCAAGGAGAGGCGCTGGGGTTACTGGGGTTTTACTGGGAGTGTCACTGGGAGTTACTGGTGAGCACTGGGGGTTACTGGTGAAGAATAAACAAGAATTAACGCTGGGATTTGATCAGTGTTAAAAGTGCCAGTTCTCTCCTGCCAGCACAGGGTCGCACTGGGGATAAATCCTCCCATAAGTGCTCTGACAACGAGTTGATTACAAACCTTTATATTCATCTTGTCTCAGAAATATTTTACCCAAACACACCCATTGATCAGTGTCACAATTTATGGTGTTTTGCTGCCATCTGCAATACTTTTGCAAGAAATACAGTCACTCTGCTGGCTGTTTGGTGGTCGTTTTTCACGGTGTTCCTCACTTGACCCACGCTCAAGGTCTATTGTCGCGTTTCCAAACCTCGAAACTTGTTCTTTGTTTTTTGGGTGGGTAGAGTCACAGCCTTGGGGGGTGGTTTCTGACTGGTTACTCCTTTTAACTGATACATAAATGTTACCCACATAATTTCTACTTACAAAATTGTATTTCTTATCTAAAGGTAACAGGGTTCTCAGGCAAGCAAAAAGATTTATTTTGTTTATATTTATTATTATACTTATTTATTATTTATTATATTTATTATTATTTATTATTATTTATTTTATTTATATTATTTTAATATTTATTATTATTTTATCAGGTGAATTTCTCAGGCTAGCTAAGCTAAAATATTGAAATGTGTTAACAGATCCTTTCACAGCAAAGGCTCTTTTGCTGCAGGGCACACACAGTCTGCATCCCAATGGATGTTCCTCCCTCTGCATTCAGACAGGTGCCTATGGGGAACGAGCAGGATGTGGAGACCATCATCTTGTCATCTTCCCAACGTGGAACACTGGCACCATGGGTCACCAGGTGTGACCTCCACTGGGTGATGAAGTTGGAGCAGAGGAAAAAGCTCTTTCTGCAGTTTGGGCTTCGTGGGGCTTCCCTTACTGCTGCGTCCACTGGTGTTTGGTTAAGGCAGAGCTCACGACGAAGCTCTTCCCATACTGAGGACACTTGTAGGGCCTCTCCCCAGTGTGAATGTGCCAGTGGGGGATGAGACAGGAGCTGCAATTGAAGCTCTTCCTGCAGCTGGGGCAGCAGAAGGGCCTCTCCCCTGTGTAGCCCTCACTCAGGACACTTGTACAGCTTCTCCCTGGTGTGCAGGCGTTGCTGGGTGATGAGGATGGAGCTGTTGCTGAAGCTCTTCCCACATTCCAAGTGCCACTTGGATGCAGTGGATGAGAACTTAACTGAGAATTGATGCCCACTCGTGACTGAGAAAGATGATAAAGGACATCTTTGATAAATAGTATTTGATAAAGTATAGAGTTGTTATGACTGTATGTTGGAAAAAGGTAGGAAACACAAATGTGCACCTGTTTCATGACTCCACATATGGCCATGCCAGAGAGCCTGGCCAACAACCCAGGAATTCTCCCAATTACCTGAGACTCTGGGCATCAGCTGTAATGGGGCTTCTCAGAGGAATTGTGGTCCTGGATGTTGAGCATTAGGTGGTAATTAGTGGGGTATTGCTTCTTAGTCACTGTTCTCTCTCCCTCTAGGCATTAATGATTTGATGCATCACTAATTTTCTTTTGTACTGTATATATATTAGGAGCCCCTGCTGGTCTAGTGGTAAAGGTGCCGCGCTATCACCGCGGAGACCCGGGTTCGATTCCCGGTCAGGGCCACTCCCGGGCAGGTGGGGCTCGTTAGCCCTTAAAGGCAACCCACCTACGTCCTGAGGACCTCGCTGCCACCGTCCAAGCTCGCTTGGCCCCGGCAGATGAACCTTAGGATTAAAGGGTGGGCTCAGTTCCGCGCACACTGTGTCTCACCTAAAAAATCCAATGCGCAGGCTGGAAGGTGTAAAGACCTTCCCCGGATCTTCGCTCGCGAAGACTGGCCATTATATTTATTATATGTATATATATTGCATTCATTTTATTGTGTTTATTTAGGCAACTGTTCATATTATACAATGACTAGTGTATAGTCATTTTGCTGAGCACTCAACCCCTCAGCAAAACAAATGTGGCATCACAGCGCAGGGTACAAAACAAATATGTTTTTAATGTAAAGAAAAATGTTGCTAAGACAAATGTAGAACTGGATATTCCTGGCTGGGAACAATTACCTTATTGTATTTTGGCCCCTGAGCGGTTGTGTTATGGTTTCTGTGAGAACTGGGACTCCTATTTGAAAGAGGCAGAACCCTTTGATGTGATGAAATGTTTACAGAAGGTTTCAGTAGAGAAAGGAAAGGAAGTGATTGCTCTAGGGAGACCAGGGTGGGTTTTGCATGCTGCATATTGAAAACAGCAACAACAGAGAGAACAAATGTGTAAGGATGAGATTAATTTGGGGAAGTGAGTGTGTGAATTGCAGGGGGAAATAGTTATGTTGCAATGCCAAATGTTGCAACTATTAATGGACAAGTTGGACACTTATCAAACAGTAGCAGAAAGAGTGGCTCTTGGGGTAGCCCAATATAAATATTGAAAGCAAAGGGATTGAGTAAATAGAAAAATAGTGCATGCTCTGTTGGCAGAGGCAGGGATAGACTGGGATCCTGAAAAATGGGATGGAGATATCTGGAATTCAACGAATTTTGATAGTAGTTCAGAGGTCAAGCGTTTGCTGAAGCAAAGCCAATAATACAAAAGAAATTGGAAGGTGACCCTACTGGTTATTCAGTTAGGCATGATGTCGTGGAAGATTTTACTCAGTATGAAATCAGTGATATCATGGATAGATTTAAACAGAAGCCTGGAGAGTCTTTCATCTCCTGGGTAGTCAGGCTGCATGATCTTGGAACCTCTGGGATTAAATTATACTTGGATGACAGCAAGAAGTTTGCAGTGTTAAGTTCTGATTCATTTGTTCAGGATGCCTTCTGAGGCTCAGCTGGAGAGGCTAATTTGTTGGCTGCAGTGATGGAAGGTTGTTATAGAAAATATCCCGTGGAAGGGGGTAGCCCAGTGCAGATGGGCCCTGGGACACTCTATGGGATTGTGTTCAGCATATTAAGGCAGAAGGAATGAAGATGTTTTTTTTACTGGTGGTACAGACACTATGCTGCAAAATGCATTATCAGCTCCAGTTCAAAAGAGGATTACTAAGACAGCTCCACGTGCATATAGGTGTGTTTTTATGACTTTACTGATAAATGAAATAGGAAACCCCGCAGGAGAAGTCAGAGAAAAAAATCCAGCAGTTAGGAGACTGGGGGAATGGGGACACAAACAAAGCAGGGGAGGTGATAACAGGAATGGTGAGGTGAAAGAGAATCGAGTCTCTTGAAAGGATATGTTTGCTGCCTTGCTGATAGATGGGATGGCCCAAGATAAGACTGATGGGCTCCCCAGTAATGAGATGTGGAGATAAAACAAGCAGTGGGGTTTGAACAAACCTGTTATAAAAGTAAAGAGTTCAAGTTCAGGCCCAAAAGATGACATGATGGATGGAGCAATTCGACCTTCTGCTCCCCTCCATGAACCTCAACGGGACAGGACACTTGCCAGTGGAGGGCCCTCCCATTGGTGAGTCAACTGTTCCAGGGGACAAAACGGGATGGGATCATGTGCAGATCTCTATCCCTGACCAGATGTTAAAATGGTGCAACAATTGAAAGAATTACAACCAGAATGAGATGAAGGCCAAGCTTCAGCTCAAGGATGGGTGAGAAAAGACCACTGTCCTCATGTGGAGCTTCCAATTTCAAACATTTAATACCCTTGTTGATACTGGAGCTCAGGCCTCTTTAATTTATGGTAATCCTGAAAAGTTGAAAGGACAAGAAGTTTTGATTACAGGATTAGGTAGCAAACAAATTGAAGCCATACAGATAAAAATTGAGATGAAAAGAGGCAATCTGCCAGAGCAAACTTACTCAGTGTTGATTGTTCCTGTCCCTGGATATATAATTGGAACTGATATTTCAGAAGGGCTGACTTTACATTTACTGGATGGTAAGTATCAGTTTGGAACCAGGACATACATTAGGAAAGCTAAAATACCTCTGCTACAAATTCCACCTGCCACTAAAGGAATGACATGAGACGATATTGTATACCAGGGGGACATGGAGAAATATCACAAATCATTCAAGATTTGATACATACAGAAGTGTTGAAACCAACAACCACTGCCTTTAATAATCCTATCTGACCTGTTAAAAAGAGTGATGGAATGTGGAGAATGACAATAGACTATAGGGAGCTTAACAAATATACCCCACCACTGACAGCTGCGGTACCATACACTGTCACTTTAATTTAAATACGACACCCTGGAACTTGATATGCCATAATTGATTTAGCTAATTCCTTCTTTACAATACCCATTGCTGAGAAACACTGGGATCAGTTTGCTTTTACCTGGCAAGGCAGGCAGTACATGTTTACCCACTTACCTCAAGGGTGGCTCCATAGTCCCACCCTCTGCAATCGAACCGTGGCAGAACACCTGCACAAACCCTTGTTGCCAGACACAGTACAAATATAGGTATATCATCCATAATGTATAGATGTATATATAGAGATACAGATAGGATATATGTATATAACATATACTGTATATCATACATTATATGGATGATATAATGATTCAGGGAGAAACTGAGCAGGAAGTACAAGAGCAATTAGAATTAGTATTGCAGCGTATGAAAAGTAAGGTGTGGGATGTTAATCCAAACAACATTCAAGAACCACAAAATTTTTGGAATTCTGTGGTCATCGACAAGTATTGCCGAGGGCTACACAAAAGATTGTAGATTTTGTCACACCTCAGAGCAAGATGGAAGCTTGGTGCTTTATTGGTTTATTCAGCTTTTGGTGACAACATGGTCCTCATTTGGGACAAATATTTGCCCCATTATATAAAGTAACATGAAAGAAATATGAGTTTGAGTGGGAAAATGAACAAGAGCAAGTGTTTGGAACAACTGAATACATAATTCAACAGGCTCTGGACCTCTGGCCAATACAAGCCAGAGAGGTGGAATCAAATGTTTCTGTAAATGATAATTATGCCAATTGGAGCCTCTGGCAGAAGCAGGGTAGGAAGAAAGTGCCTTTAGGATTTGGGAATAGGAAATTACCTGAAGCCGGACAAAGATATACCTAATTTGAGAAGCAACTATTGGAATGTTACTGGGCTTTAGTGAAAACAGAACAAATGACAATAGGGCATGACATGGCACTAAGGCCTGAAATTCCGATAATGCAGTGGGTAAAAAGTTCACCCAAGATAGGACATGCTTAGGAAGCCAGCATACCCCTGTACTCAGCACTGGTAAGGCCACACCTTGAGTATTGTGTTCAGTTCTGGGCCCCTCAGTTCAGGAAAGACATTGAGGTGCTGGAGCGGGTCCAGAGAAGAGCAACCAGGCTGGTGAAGGGACTTGAGCACAAGTCCTATGAGGAGAGGTTGAGGGAGCTGGGGTTGTTTAGTCTGGAGAAGAGGAGGCTCAGGGGTGACCTCATCACTCTCTACAACTCCCTGAGAGGAGGTTGTAACCTGGTGGGGGTCGGTCTCTTCTCCCAGGCAATCAGCAGCAGGACAAGAGGGCAGGGGCTTAAGCTGTGTCAGGGGAGGTTTAGGTTGGATATTAGAAAGAGGTTCTTTACAGAGAGAGTGATCAGACACTGGAATGGCCTGCCCAGAGAGGTGGTGGATTCACCGTCCCTGGAGGTGATTAGGACAAGGCTGGATGTGGCACTGAGTGCCATCATCTGGTAATCACAGTGTGGTTGGATCAAGGGTTGGACTTGATGATCTCGGAGGTCTCTTCCAACCAGTTAATTCTATGATTCTGTGATAATTACAGGGAAATGATATATTCAAGACAGAGCTAAAGTAGAGGTTGGGGAGTAACAACACTTCATGAGAAAGTTGCAATGCCCCCGTGAATCAAACAACAAATGCAGATCACTTAGATAGTGAGCACGAATCACCGGTGAAATGGGGAAAACCCCTAGAGCAACTAACAGAAGAAGAAAGGAAGATGCGTGGTTTACTGATGGGTCAGCTAAATATATTAGTGGGAAGCATTTTTTGGAAAGCAGTAGCTTTTTTTTTTAACTCAAGGGTTGGGGGTTTCAGGCTGGCTTGATACCTGGGCCTCGAGTGGGTGTGGGGTCACCTTATCTGTGTGCCTGCCCTGCCTGGGGGTGTGTTTGGGATCAATTCTGTTCTGGCATTGTTGCAGTGAGGTTGGAATGTGCTGAGCTTGGCTCACCCATGGCTTCTGTCCAGGAACCGTTTGTTTTGGCTCGCCTGTGGCTACTGCCCAGGAATGGTTTGTTTCAGAACTACAGTATCCTGGAAGGGTGTTTAGGGCAAGGGAATGTCCCTGGGTTTGAGTGCAGGAGGCTGGGAGGGCAAAATAGGGAGTGAAAGGCTTGCCCTAATCATTTTAGTGGGTGAGAAGCTTATGTGCCCCTCTGAGGTTGCGAGCTGTGCTGGTGGTGGTATAAACCTCTGGCAGGGTTTCCCATGCCAGACAGACCCACAACTGAAGGGTCAGATCAAATGTGTCCATGGCCAGGATGGGCTCACCAGCCTTCCAGCAGTCATCCTAGGAGAAGGACAGCTCTGATTTCAAACCTGGGCAGACGGAGCTCGCTTAGCCCTGTAAGGCCATCCATCCAAGGGAAGGATACTCCAATTCAAACCTACATCCTGAGGACCTCGCTGTCACTACCCAAACTTGCCTGGTCCTGGCAGATGAACCTCAGGAGTAAAGGGTGGGACCAGTTCTGTGCAAGCTGAGCCCCACCTAAAAAATCCACTGCGCAGGCTTGAAGGTTATATCCACACTTGTAAAGCCCTGCAGCGACAGGCGAGGGACAAAACGGCAGCTGATAAAGGTGCACTGGAAGCCGCAGACCCAACCCTGCATGCAGGCGGTTCAGGACATTGATCGCCTGAGTCTGACCCTGGAGATGACAGACTCATTCGGCAGCATCCTGAATGACCAAGCAGCCTTTTTCAAGGAGAGCACTGCTTGCTCCACACAGAGAGGGGCCTAGAAAAGGTGGCCTAACCAAAGCTCATCTCCACCCTTCACCCGGTTGGTTAACCACGGCCAACAGGCATCTTCTGATGCAGTCAAATAAAGATTAAGAGTCAAAGGCACACACCTGCCTTCAAAGGTGTGTTCAAATTAACACTCGCATGCTGGAACATCAGAACCATGCTTGGTACTGCGGATAGTGGATGTCCTGAGCATCGCTCCGCTCTAATTGCCCATAAACTTGCGCGACTCAACATTGACATTGCTGCTCTCAGTGAAGTTCGTCTCCATGAGGAAGGCAGCATTAGAGAACATGGTGCTGGTTATACACTCTATGTATACTCTGGGTCAGGTAAACCCAGAACTGAAAGGCATCTCTCAGGAGTTGGCTTCATGATCAAAAACTCTACTGTCTCTAACCTCGAAAATTTGCCATCAGGTCATTCTGATCACCTTATCTCCTTACACCTCCCACTGCACAAAAAGCAATATATTGTTCTCTTTAGTATAAATGCCCCAACCCTCCAAGCTGACCCTGCCGAAAAAGATAAATTCTACACTGACCTGTGCTGCCTTATCCAAAAGGTTCCTGCAGATGATAAGATCATTATCCTTGGTGATTTCAATGCCAGAGTAGGAAAGAACTCCGAAGCCTGGAAAGGAGTATTAGGCAGGCGTGGTGTTGGAAACTGCAACGATAATGGTCACCTTCTGCTAGAGTTTTGTGCGGAGCAGCAGCCCACCATCACCAACACTGTCTTCCAGCAGAAAGATAGTTCGAAGACAACCTTGATGCATCCTAGGTCCAAACACTGGCACCTCATTGATTATATCTTGGTCCGACAGAGAGATATCCGCGATGTTCGTCACACCCGTGTGATGCCTAGTGCAGAATGTCAAACGGATCATCGCCTTGTGCACTGTAAACTTAACCTCCTCTCTAAGCTCAAACCTAAAAGGGGAGGTATTCCAAGGAGGAGACTTCAAGTTAGTAACCTTAAACAGCTACAGTGAGAGACAGTTTCCAGGCAAATCTTCAATCCAGGCTTGAAGATCATTCCACAGATCCCTCTCCTGAAGTGCTTTGTCAACTTAATAAAAGTAGCATTCTGCAGTCCTCTGAAGAATCCTTAGGGTTTTCCTTCAAGAAAAACAAGGACTGGTTTGATGATAACAATCAAGAGATCCAGGAATTGTTGATAAAGAAGAGAACTACTCACCAAGCCCACCTTGCTCAGCCATCTTGTCATGTAAGAAAAGCAGCCTTTCGACTCGCATGCAGCAAGCTCCAACAGAAACTTCATGACATCCAGAACAATGGTGATCAATCTGGCAGAAAAAGTTCAATTATGTGCAGATACGAGTGACTACAGGGGATTCTATGAGGCTCTGAAAACAGCCTACGGTCCTACACACCAGGTTCAATCGATGGTCTTGACACTTTTTCTCTTCAGTACCAGTTGTGTAGTTCAAGACTCAGCAATGTACATTTAACAACAACCAGTGAAAACTGAACTGGATATTGCCCCCACTATGGGAGAAACTCCTAAGGCCATACAGCAGGTGAAAACTGGCAAGGCAGCTGGGGTCGATGGAATCCCACCTTAAGTCTGGAAGCATGGAGGCCAAGCACTCCATTCTAAGTTTCACGAGTTCGTGGTGGGCTGTTGGGAACGAGGCGAACTACCATCAGACCTTCATGACGCTGTCATCATCACCTTGTACAAGAAGAAAGGAGATACATCAGATTGTTCGAATCACCAGGGTGTTACTCTGCTCTCCATTGCTGGTAAAATCCTTGCAAGAATTCTTTTGAACAGATTAATACCCTCTATAGCAGAAGAACTTCTACCTGAAAGCTAGTGTGGTTTCAGAACCAATAGGAGCACCACAGACATGGCATTTGTTCTCAGACAACTGCAAGAGAAGTGTCAGGAACAGAACAAAGGACTCTATGTTACCTTTGTTGATCTCACCAAGGCTTTTGACACTGTGAGCAGAAAAGGTCTGTGGTAGATTTTGGAACGTTTAGGATGTCCCCCCAAGTTCCTCAAAATGTTCATCTCGCTTCATGAGGACCAGCACGACCAAGTCAGATACGGCGATGCACTTTCTGAGCCCTTTCCCATAACCAGTGGTGTGAATCAAGGCTGCGTTCTTGAACCAACTCTATTCACAATCTTTTTCAGCATGATGCTCCAAAGGGCCACGGCAGACTTCGATGAAGAAAAGGAAAGCGAGCCCATAGACTCCGTCTCTCGAGTGCAGTTGATGAGCTAGTCTCGGCACTACAAAAAAGAGCAAGATCTTGCTTTCTGTGTGCGCACCTTTGGTCTGGGAGGTAACTTCGTCCACATGGAATGTTGGGTTTTGGATGGCCAGTTTCAGCCCAGTGCTCCTCTTCTCTTCCGGTGAGGTTCAGGAGCAGTGGGTCTCGCTTATCTAGTGCCTGAGGCCTGCAGTGACCGCTGCTCTGCCACGCGGGAGGATGGAGAGCGCTGGCCGTGTCTGGCGATCTTGTTTTTTCTGAGGGACGTGGTGAGATTTTGTTTTGCTGGTTCTCTATTTTGCCAGTTCTTGGGTTTGATTGTGTATATCTGTTCTGGTTTTGTCCCTTTTTGTCCCTCTTTTACCCTTTCCCTCTCCCTTCTGGGGGTGTTTGGGGTCCCTTTGCTGTGTACATAGCATTGTAATTGTATATAATTGTAATAAATGTAAAAATATATATTTGGATAGAATTCTTTTGGTTTCAGGTACTTCAACTTTTTATATTTTTTTTTTCCTTTGCCCCAAGGGCAGAAGGGAGGAGGAAGGGGTTGTTACTCTGAGTTTGGGCATTTGGAAGGGAGCCGGGTCCAACCATCACAGGGACACAGGGGACAATGGGGACACAGAGGGCATAATGGGGACAGTGATGGAGAGACGATTATGTCATTGGGACACTGGTGACATCACTGGGGGCAGCGGTGACATCACCGGGAACCTGTGATATCACTGGGGACAGCAGTGACATCACTGGGCACAGCAGTGACATCATCGGGGACCTGTGACACCACAGGGGATGCCGGCAACACCCAAGGGACACTGGTGATGTCACCAGGAAGTGGTGACATTACTGGGCTCAGCAGTGACATCATTGGGCTCTGGTGATGTCACCAGGGACACTGGTGACATCACTGATGAGCGATGACATCACAGGAGAGAGTGGTGACATCAGTGGACTGGTGACAACCCTGGGGATGGCAGTGACATCAGGGTGCAGTGACATCATCTTGGAGTGGTGACATTGTTTGGGACACCGGTGACATCACCGCAGACCTGTGACGTCACTGGGGTCAGCAGTGATGTTATCAGGGATCAGTGACATCATCACAGACCAGTGACATCACAGGGGGCACCAGTGACATCACGGGGATGCCGGTGACATTGAGGGACACTGGTGACATCACTGGCAGCGGTGATATCATCAGGGACACCGGTGATGTCATCCAAGAGTAGTGACGTCACCCAAGAGTTGTAACATCACAAGGATATGAGTGACATCATCACACACCAGAGACATCACTGGGAGCAGTGACATCACCAAAGACCAGTGACATCACTGGAGACATTGGTGACATGACCAGGGACATTGGTGACATCACTGTGGATCGGTTACATCACCAGGACCTGTGACATCGCTGGGGACACCGGTGACATCACAGGGACAGTGGTGACATTGCTAGGGACATCAGTGACACCACTGGGGTCCAGTGACATCCCAGGGACATTGGTGACATCACATAGACAGCAGTGACATCACAAGAACACTGGTGACATCAGAGGGGACTGATGACATCGCTGGGGAAAGCAATGACTTCATGGGAACAGCAATGACATCTTTAGGGACATGGGTGACACCCCTGGGGACAGTGGAGACATCACAGGGGACACTGGTCACATCATTTGGGACACTGATGACATCACTAGGGACATCAGAGACATTACTAAGATGGCAGTGATGTCACAGGGACATCGATGACATCATTGGGGACAGTGGTGACTTCACAAGGGCAGTGGTGACATCACAGGGACACCAGTGACATAATCAGGGACATTGTTCACATCACAGGGGACAGTGGTGACATCCTTAGGGACACAGGGACTAGCCCTGGGGACAGCAGTGACATCACAGAGGACAGTGGTGACACCTGTAGGGACAGCAGTGACATTACTGGAGACCAGTGACATCACAGGGACAGTGGTGGCATCATTGGGGATGTTGGTGGTGTCACAGAAGACTGGTGACATCACAGGGGACAGTGGTGACATCATTGGGGACCAGTGACATCACAGGGGTCTGGTGACATCGCTGGGGAGAGCGGTGACTTCACAAGGACATCGGTGACATCAAAGGGACAGCGGTGACATCATTGGGGACATTGGTGACATCATTGGGGACATTGGTGACATCGCTGGGGACATTGGTGACATCACTGGGGACAGTGGTGACATCACAGGGACAGCGGTGCCACCCTTGGGGACAGCAGTGACATCACAGGGGACAGTGGTGGCATCACTGGGGATGTTGGTGACATCACAGGACCCTGATGACATCACAGGGACATTGGTGACATCATTGGCAAACAGTGACATCACAGGGGACTGGTGACATCAAAGGGACAACAGTGACACCATTGGGGACCAGTGACATCACAGGGACATGGGTGCCACCCCCAGGACATGGATGACACCCTGGGGACAGTGGTGACATCACATGGACATCGGTGATATCGTTGGGGATGTCGGTGACATCACAGGGACAGCAGTGCCACCCCCAGGCCACGCTGCCACCCTGGGGACAGCGGTGACAATCAGGGAAACGAGATGTTGGGATGAGAGACAGAAGGTCCAGAGCCAGGAGTCTGCAAGGTTGGAGAGTTCAGGTCACCTCACTGGAGAGGTCAGAGCGAGGAAGGAGAGAAGCAGAGCCCCGGTTTGAGCAGGAAGGCTGGAACGAGCAGTGCCAAGAGAAGGATCTGGAAAGGTCACAACATCTGAACGTACATATTGATATGGGTGCAACATCCAATCATGCCCATTGATAACAGGCTCTTGGCGGAGGAGCTCACAGTGAACAAACGCAGGCAAACCAATATGGTTTAAGCAAATGTTCCACTTTATTTACATAACCTGGGCTCTTAAATACCCTCAGAGCCCTGCGGCGCGTGAACACCTTCAAACCACTGGTTAAGTGTTGTAAATCACAAGGCAAACGTGTATCCCTAACCCCCTTATCACTGTGCACGAGGCATGAAATCATTGTCTTTCTCCTCCTTACTATCTCAGTAGTTTGCATTCTTGCAGCCTGATATCAGTGCCAGTGCTTTTCCCGCAACCTGCAAGGAGGCCTCTTGCTAAGACAGATTGAGGCCTATTAGTATGGTTTGTTTATGGTGCTTTTTATTAGTTAAGCACCCCACAACAGGCGGGTCTGGGCACAGTGCTGGCCGAACTGGTGTCCAGTGATGTCACTGTGTCCCCAATGATGTCACCGCTGTCCCCTGTGATGTCACTGGTCCCCAGTGATGTCACTGCTGTCCCTGTGATGTCACCACTGTCCTTGTGAAGTCACCTGTAGCCGTCCAAACCAAGCTGTCAGCAGAAAGGAGCTTGCAGGGTTTGAGTGGCAAACCTTGGAAAGCAGAGGCTGGCAAACATGCCGGGATCTAAGAAGCTGGACCCCTGTCACAGGATCTGTCAAAGTACAACCTTATGGACTGAGTTGGGTCCAGCAGAATCAAGAAAGGACTTCTTGAGATTATGTAATTAAATAGTGTCTAAACACCCCTATATCTTTGATCCTGTTTGAAGAAAAATTTACCTATTTGGAAACAATAGTAAAAATTGTGCAACGTCCAAATTTTCATAACCTGTCCTGCCATAACACGTCCAGCACCCGAGGCCCCAAAAAATGTGTTTTCTGTCCAGTAAAACATTCCAGTTTTACTCCATACTGGGATCGAGTTAGTTTGGGTTTTTAGACTGACAAATCTACGTCCGTACGGAACACTACACGTAAACTTAATAAACATCCTAACCCTAACCCTAACCTAAATCTAACCCTAACCATAACAGTAATTCTAACCCTAACACTAACCCTAAACCTAACCCTAACCCTAATCGTAATCAATCCCTAACCCTAACCCTAACCTGTAACCTAACCCTAACCCTAACCTGTAACCTAACCCTAACCCTAAACACTAACACGAACCCTAACCCTAATCATAACCCTAAACCCAACCCTAACCCTAGCCCTAACCCTAAGCCTAAGTCTAAACCTAAGACTAAGCCTAACCCTAATCCTAATCCTAAAGGTAATCAAATCCCAACCCTAATCTTAACCATAACCCTAACTCTAACCCTAACCCTTATCCTAACCCTAACCCAAACCATAATCCTAACCCTAAGCCTAACCCTTAACCTAACCCTAACCCTAACCGTAACTCTGTCCCTTACCCTAACCCAAAACTTACCTAATAATTTACAGTAACCCAACCCTAACCCTAACCCTAACCCTGAGCATAACCCTTAACCTAACCCTAACCCTAACTCTAATCCTAACACAAAACCTAATCCTAATCCTAATCCTAACCCTAACCCTAAATCCTAACTCTAACCCTAACCCTAAAATCCTGGGAACAGGGGGGTTTGAGCCATGTCAGCCTCCCAATAACCCACAAACAAGGGAGTTTGGCACTCCCAGATCCCCAAAATCCAAGGAACTGGAGGTTTTTAGGCACCCTCGACCACTCAGAACCTCATTCTCCCGTATCCAGGTCACCCCAAACTCCAATCCCCGAAATCCGGGACTCCCCCAAAACCCACCCTGGCCTTCCCAAGCTGTGGGCAAGATCACGGGATGCAGCCAATTGGAGCGACCGCTGCTTGTGCGTCATCAGTTGCTGGGCAGACAAACTGAGCTCTCACCGAGATCAGTCAGTCAGAGAACGCCCTCAACGGGTTTTTGGGGGCACGTCGGAGCTCCGGGACACCTGGATCCCCGTTTTTGGGTTCAGTAGAACTGCGGGACCCCTGGGTGCCCATTTGTGGGTGCCCCTGAGCTCGCACCTCCCAATCAGAGTGCGTCTTGATGATGACTCATCAGTTGCCGGGAGGATGCACCACTAAACGGTTCCCCAATTTTGCTCTCAGCCAATCAGAGCGCGTCCAAAACAGCCCCAAACGGCCCCGCCCGGATGGTTTTGGGGTGTCAGCACCTGCCCGGCGCTGGGGATGGAGCGTGTGCGGGGAGCTGGGGCCGTACTGGTGGTACTGGTGGTGCTGGGAGCCCCGCCGGCTGCGGGCGAGGAGCTCTCGGGTGAGCGGGGGGCGGTGGGAAAGGGGCGAAAGGAGAGAAAAGAGGGGGTGGGAGCCCCAAAAGTGAGTGTGTGTGGGGTTGGAACCCCCGAAATTAGTGGGAGGGAAGTGGGAGCCCCAAACTGAGCGCGGGAGGGTCTGGGGATTGGGGGGACGGTGGGAAAGGGGTGGGAGAGGGGGCAAAGGGGAGCAGGAAGAGGGGTGCCATGGGAGTCCCTCGGTGTCCCCCATCACTGGAGCCCTGCAGCGGTTCCCTGGGGCTCTGGAGGGAGCAGCATCCGCACTGGGGGGGTCGCCAACCCGCCTGTCCATTCCTGGGGGGCTGATTGGGGGGGTTCCCCCCAGCCAAGAGCCGGTGCTGCGGCGGCCGTGGGGCAGAGTGGGGTGGGAAAGGGGGGTCCGGGGTGGCCGCCTGAGCTGTCAACCTGCTGGTAGGGGCTGGTGGATGATGGGGGGCGACGGGGAACCCCCTCACCCGTGTCCTGCACACACAGGGGTGTTCCAGTTTCTAGGAAAGATCAATTGCCATTTCATCAGCGGCACCGAGCGTGTGAGGTACGTGCAGAGGTTCATCTACAACCGGCAGCAAGTCGCCCACTTCGTCAGCGATTTGGGGGTCTATGTGGGGGACACCCCGGATGGGGAGATCCAGGCCAGGCACTGGAACAGCCAACAAGACTTGCTGGAGTACAAACGGGCTGAGCTGGACAGGCACTGCCGGCACAACTACGAGGCGTCCACCCCGTTCATTGTGAACCGCAGAGGTGAGCGCGGGGCAGAGCGGGTCCCCTCGGGAATTCCCTTGCGCCGGGAAAGACACTGGAGCCCCTCAAACCCTCCCTGGGAATCACCCCAGACCCCTCAGCCCTCCCTGTGCCCATCCCCGTGGCCTTGTGCCCCCTCCCAGTGCCCCCGAATCCATCCCAGCCTCTCCCAGTGCCCCCATTCCATTCTAATACATCCCAGTTTTTCCCAGTGCCCCCCAGTCCATCCCAGTCTCTCCCAGTTCCCCCCCGCGTCTCCACTCCGCTGCTGCCACTGAACTCCCGCCCCTCAGCCAATCAGAGCGCGCCTCGCAGATGACTCATAAGTTGCCGGGCAGACCCGCAGCGCAGAGTTCTCTCTCCAGGACAGTCTCCCAGTCCCGCTCGGTTCCTTCCCAATCTTTCCCAGTCGATCCCAGTCCTTCCCAGACCCTCTCACTCCACTCCCAGACCCTCTCACTCCATTCCCAGTCATTCTCAGTTCACTACCACATCTCCCTACTCTTTCCTCAGTGCCCTCCCAGCCCACTCCCTTCTACCCCAGTCTATTCCTAGTCCCTTCCAGTGCCATCCAAACGCCTACCAATGCCCTACAAACCCTCTCCCCTATCTCCCAGTGCCGCCTCCAGCTCAGCCCAGTGTCTCCCCCGTCTCTCCCAGTGCCCCCCAGCGTGTCCATCTCGCTGGTGCCCTCGAGCTCCCAGCCCGGCCCCGGCCGCCTGCTCTGCTCCGTGATGGATTTCTACCCTGCCCGGTGCAGATGAGGTGGTTCCAGGATGGGCAGGAGCTGCCGGAGCACGTGGTGGCCACCGACGTGGTCCCCAATGGGGACTGAACCTACCAGGTGCTGGTGATGCTGGAAATCCCCCCCGGCGCAGGGTCACCTACACCTGCCAGGTGGAGCACGTCAGCCTGGAGCACCCCCTCAGCTGGCACTGGGGTACGGCCCGGCCCCCCAGCACCGGGGGGACACTGTTAGCGGGGCCAGGGGGCTGGGGGAGCATTGGGGACACTGGGAGGCACTTTGAGGGGCAATGGAGAGGCTGAGGAGGAGGTTGGGGGGTCCTCGGAGGTCTGAGAGGGGCTGTGGGGAGTCCTGGGGTAGACTGGGAGGGAGTCTGGGTGAGCCTGGGTGGGATGGGAGGGAGGTTGGGGGGGGCTTGGGGTGACTGAGAGGGGGTTGGGGAAGTGCTGGGGGGCTGGGAAGGGACTGGGAGGGGTTCAGGGGGGTCCTGGGGGTGATGGGAGGGGGGTTGGAGGGTCCTAAAGGGGATGGAAGGGGCTTTGTGGGATGCCAGAGGGGCTGGGAAGAGACTGGAAAGAGGTTTCAGGGGGTCCTGGGTGGGCTGAGGGAGACCAGGACTGGCTTTATGAAGTCCTGGGTGGTCTATGGGAGGTTTTGGGGGTCCTGACCCCACCAGGTCCCCCCAGAGATGCCACAGGACACCGTCCGCAGCAAGATCCTGGTGAGGGTCGGGGGCTTCGTGTTGGGCTTCTTCTTCCTGGCGCTGGGGCTTGGCTTCTACCTGCGGGAGAAGGTAAAGGGGGGTCCCCAGGGGTTGTGTCCCCCCTTCCCCAGAGCGTGTGTGCCCCCCCTGCCCCCCAGCCCACTGTCACCCCTTTTTCTTTCCCCACAGAGCTCCTGAGCCAGTGGTGGCCGCAGCCCCTCCCCGTGGCCTCGGGCCCAGCCGGGACCCCCCAGTCCATCCCCACCCGGAGTTTGGGGGGTCGTGTGTCCCCCCCGGCCCTGCTTTTGTTCTCACACCAGCTGCCTGCTCCCAGTGTTCCCAGTAAAGCTTCCCAGTTCTCCCCAGTCCCGGTCACTGGGGGGCAGCGAGGGCAGGGGGGAGGGCACCCCTCGAAGGGGAGAAGAGTTTGGGAGAGCAGAACCGGCCCAGTGATAGACTGGGAATGGGGACCCCCGTGTGTCCCCCCGTTCTGGGGGAGCTTTGGGGCGTCACCTGTACCCCAACACGGCACCCGCTCCACAGCCTGCAAGGACCCCCCAGCCCGCTCTGACCCCACCCAGACCCCCCAAACCCCTCATGTGGGGAGACCTTTCTGGGCACTGGTGGTGCCGGAGCCCCCCCGGCTGCGGGGGCAGCTCCTCCGTGTGCGGGCAGAGCCGCAGCCCCAGCGCTCCCCACCTCGAGCCCACCGGGCCCTCCCTCGCCCTCAGCGCCCCCCGGGACGGCAATTTGGGCAGGGGGGAGGGGAAGGGGGGGGCTCAAAGGGGGCGCTGGGGCTGGGCCGGGGGGGAAGGGCTGCAGGGGGCGGATCCCGGAGGCGGAACACGGAAAATAGCGGCGGGACAGCCAAGGCGGGATCCGAACGGCAGCTCAAAGAAGAGGAGAAAGCACCACGTGGGGGTCGCTCGGTAATGGCGGGGGGGGCGAGACCGGTTTTGGGGTCCCCCGTGAGAGCCGGGGGGAACCCCGGTAGCCGGGGAGTGGGGAGAGCGGAGAGGGCGATCCCGGAGCTGGGGGATCCCCGGAATCCGGGAGTGGGGGGGGGAGCACAGAGGGAGAGCCGGGACCCTTAAACGGGGGTCTCGGAGAGGGGGAACCCCTTGGAGTCTGGAGAGGAGGGGGGGCCTTTAGACGGGGTGGGAGCCGAGACCCGCAAGAGCTTTGAGAGGGCGGGAGCCGAGAGAGGAGGGACCCCGGCCCCGGGAGGCAGAGAAGTGGCCCCTGTGATCCCCCTGGCAACACTAAACGGGACCGCGGAGAGTGGGAACCCCCCGGACGCCCGGGAGCCCCGGCAGCCCGGAGAAGGGGGACCTCCAATGGACGCAGAAGTCCCAGCAGCCCAGACAGGGGTTACCCCTATAAGCCCAGAGACCAGAAAGGTGAAACTCCTGGGAGGGCTTTTGGGGCTGAATCTTGGTGTTTTGGAGGTTTTTATGGTCACAGGATGCACGGTGAGCCCTAGGACTGGACTTGGGCAGGAGGAACCCCCAAGGCAATGCGCTCAGCCCTTTTTTTCCCCCCTGCCCCCAGCAGGATTTGTCCTTCCCAAAGCTTGGGCGGATGGAGGAGAAGGCTACGAGGAAGAGGAAGCTGCCGTGGGCCCCCCAGGCAGGTGAGGAGGAAGTCAGTGCCCCTTTGGCCCTGTCTTGTGGTGCCTGTGGCAGCCGAGCATCGCCCCCGGCTGCAGGACAACCCCGCTGGCACCGCCGTCCTGCCGGGGCTGGATCTGGGGGGATGTCCTTGGCCTTCCCTCTGGACCAGAGGCAAATCCCCTGCCTGTCCTTCTTCCTTCCTGCCCCAGGCCCCGAGCTGAGGACGGAGAGCACGGAGGACAAATCCCCCCGGCAGAGCCTGGTGGGAGAGGCCGTTTTGAAGGGCTCCCCGGTGCAGGAAGGCAGCGGGGAGGAAAAGGCCCGGAGATGCCCCCGGAGGAGGGGCTGCAAAGCCAGCCCAGGGTGCTCTGAGGAGGAAAGACCCGTCCTGTGCCGGGAAGGCGGCCGGAGCTTGAGCCGGAGCTCCGAGCTGGTGGTCCCTGAGCAGCCTCGCAGCAGGGAGAAGCCCTTCAGGTGCTTGGAATGTGGGAAGAGCTTCAGGAAGAGCACCTGCCTCCTCAGGCACCAGCACATCCACACTGGGGCACGGCCCTACACGTGTAGGGAATGTGCAAAGAGGTTTCAGACCAGATCGCATCTTCTCAGGCATGAGCAGGCACACACAAGGGAGAGGCCCTTCCGCTGCACCGACTGCGGGAAGGGCTTCAAATGCAACTCCCACCTCGTCACCCACCAGCGCATCCACACTGGGGAGAGGCCCTACAAGTGTGGGGAGTGTGGGATGAGCTTCAGCCGGATCTCCGGCCTGATCCAACACCGGCACATCCACAGTGGGGAACGGCCCTACAAGTGTTTGAAATGTGGGAAGAGGTTTCAGAGCAGGTCCAATCTCTTCAGGCATGAGCAGGCACACACAGGGGAGAGGCCCTTCCGCTGCACCGACTGCGGGAAGGGCTTCAAATGCAACTCCCACCTCGTCACCCACCAGCACATCCACACTGGGGAACGGCCCTACAAGTGCTTGGAATGTGGGAAGAGGTTTCAAACCAACTTCAGGCTCCTCAGGCATGAGCAGACACACACAGGGGAGAGGCCCTTCTGCTGCACGGACTGTGGGAAGGCCTTCAACCGGAACTCCCACCTCATCGACCACCGGCGCATCCACACCGGGGAGAGGCCCTACAAGTGTGGGGAGTGTGGGAAGAGCTTCACCCAGAGCTCCCATCTTGACCAGACACCAACAGACCCACCAGTAAGGGAAGCCCCACAAGTGCCCCGACTGCGGGAAGAGCTTTGGCTGCTGCTCCCACCCCGAATGACCCCCCTGATGGTGAGGCAACCCCTGGAGTCCAGTGACTGTCAGTCCATCCCTTTCCACCAGAAAGGGCCAGTCCCCTTTCCCAGGGGCAGGTTGTGCCAACAGAACCCTTCTTGGGGGGTGTGTGGAGATTCCTGCCTTGACTGGGACCCCCCCAAGGTCACTGTTGGAGGTTGAGAGCAGAGATCTCCCCACGAGCGTTGGTCTGGGGGAGTTCCATCCCTCCCTAATGAATAATTCTTGTTTTGGTGCCAGCTTGAGTAGAATTGCTTCAACAATTGCTTTAGTGTAGAGCACTGTCCTATCTTATGCTGTACTAGTGGTAGTTTTAGTGTTTCTATTGTGCAGTAAATAATTCTGATGAAGATCTTTTATCTGATAATTTGCAACCCTAAATAATTAATTTCTGTCAATAGATCTGATTTGCCATCATTAAAACCTGGGGGACAAAAGTGGTTCAGTCCCACCTCTGTAATTCCTCTCAGCTGAAACTGTTGGCATGACCCAAGGCTGAGATTGGATCCAGCAGCCCCCAGCACCCCACAATACTTTGGGAGCTCAGGGGACCACCCCCCTTTCCCAGCGTCCCTGTGCCCAAAGACCCCCATGGGACTGTCGGACCCACCAGACCACCCCCCCTTTTCCATCCTTCTCCCTGTTCCTCCCACTTTTTCATGGTCCCCTCGATCCCCAGCCCCTCCTAGATCAGTTCTGTGGTACCAACCCCCATATTTTTCCCCACCCCTTCCACATCATCCCCCCACTCCTCAGCCCCCTCATGCTCAGTCTGGGGGTCCCACCCTGCTCTTTCCCCACTTCTCACCTCTCCACCCATTTCCCATGAACCTCAGTCCCCCTCCCCCTCTACTTTTGGGGGTTCCACTCCCCTCCACACAGTTCAGGGTCCCACCACCCTTTTATCCCCTCTGACCCCCTTTTCCCACCAACCTCCCCCTTCCCACTCCCCGCTCATCCGAGAGCTTCTCGCCCGCAGCCGGGGGGGGCTCCCAACACCACCAGTGCCCAGAGAATTCCCCCAGAAAAGGGGTTGGGTGGGCTCTGAGTGTGGGACTTTGAGGGGCTTTGGGGAGGTTTTGGGAGGGTGCCCCAAGCACCTTTTGGGTTGAGCTGGGAGCCTATTGAGGGGCCGGTGCCATCCCAAAGTCCCCCAGAGCTGGGTGACACGGTGGGAACACAGGGGGGTCCCCATTCCCGATCCATCCTGGGGCTGGTTCTGCCCCCTCAAACTCAGCTCCATCCCTTGGGATTCCCCCAAGCCCCCCCACTGTTCCCCAATAACTAGGACTGGGGAGAACTGGGAAGCTTTGCTGGGATCACTGGGAGCAGGTGGGTGGAGGCAGAGTGACAGCAGGGGAGGGGGGACACACGACCCCCCAAAATCCTCACGGACACGGGGGGGGTCCAGGCTGTACCTGAGGCCCTGGGGAGGGGCTGCAGCCACCGCTGGCTCAGGAGCTCTGTGGGGAGAGAAAAGGGGGTGACAGTGGGGTGGGGGGACAGGGGGGACACCGGGATACACCCAGAGCTGGACTGGATCCAGCGGGACCAGAACTGGGGCAACTGGGATCATACTGGGAGCAGCTGGGCCCCTGCTGGGGTCATACTGGGATCATACTCGGAGTGACTGCAATAATACTGGGAGTGTGTGGGAGGGACTGCAGCCATACTGGGGATGAGTGGGATCAAACTGGGTTTGTACTGGAAGTGTCTGGAAGTTCCTGGGATCATATTGGTGGTGACTCTTATCCTTCTGAGATCAAACTGGGATCAGACTAGGATCATACTGGGAGCAACTGGTTCTATGCTAGGGACAACTGGGAGCTCTTAGGATCCCACTGGGAGGAACTGGGAGCAACTAGGACCATGCTGGGCACAACTGGGATCATATTGGGAGCAACTGGGCCCACAGTGAAGGTCGCTGGTGTCATACAGGGAATCACTGGGAGCATTCTGAGGGCAGCTGGGACCGTGTTGGCGCAACTGGGATATACTGGGAGCAAGTGGGATCACACTGGAGGTGACTGGGATCACACTGGGAGTGACTGGGAGTGGCTGTGAGCAACTGGGATCATGCTGGAAGCTACTGAGAGCAACTGGGAGTGAGTGAGGCCACACTGGGGGCAACTGGGATATACTGGGAGAGACGAGGAGTGACTGGGATCATACTGGGACGACTGGGAACAGGCTGAGATCGACTGGGAGAGACTGGAACTGTAGTGGGGTGAGTGGGAGCAAGTGGGACCCTGCTGGGGGCAAATGGCTTTATACTGGGAGTGACAGGGAATGTCTGGGTTCATCCTGGCTGTGGCTGCCACCATAGAGGGTGTCACTGGGATCTTACTGGAGTCATACTGGGAGGGACTGGAACTACAGTGAGGTGACTGGGAGCAGCTAGGACCATGCAGGGAGTAACTTGGATCCTACTAAGAGAGACTGGGATCATACTGGGACTGACTGGGAGCATACTGGAGGCAACTGGGATATACTGGGAGTGGCTGAGAGTGACTGGGATCATTCTGGGAGTTACTGGAACCACAGTAGGGGTGAAGGGGAGCAACTGGAACCCTGCTGGGGGCAACTGGGATCATACTGGGAGCAGCTGGGCCCCTACTGGGGTCATACTGGGGTCTTACTGGGAGTGTGTGAGAGGGACTGCAGCCACACTGGGGATGAGTGGGATCAAACTGTCTTCCTACTGGAAGTGCCTGGGATCATACTGGTGGTGACTGGAGTCATACTGGGATAAACCGGGACCATGCAGGGGGCAAATGGCATTGTCCAGGCAGTGCCTGAAAGTGCCTGGGGCCATACTGGGCTCAGACTGGGAGTCCCTGAGAGGGAAAGGAACCATCCTGAGTGGGGTTGGGAGGAACTGGGAACTGGGACCACCTTGGGGGCAACTGGGATCCTATTGGGAGTGACTGGGATCACAGTGGGAGTGACCAGCACCATACTGGGATCATAGTGGGAGCAACTTGAACTACACAGGGGAGAACTGGGAGCCAGTGGGGCAATGCTGGAAGCCATGGGGAACACACTTGGAGCAACTGGGATCATGCTGGAAGCAACTGGGAGTAACTGGGAGTGACAGGGTGCATGCTGGAGGCAACTATCATGAACTGGGAGTGACTGGGATCACACTGCTGGGAACTGGGACCATCCTGGGGCAAGTGGAAGTCACTGGGTGTAGTGGGTTTCTGTGGGTGGGTTTTGGTAGCAGGGGGGCTCCAGGGGTGGCTTCTGTTGGAAACTTCCAGAAGCTTCCCCTGCCCCGTGGAGCCAATGCCAGCTGCTCCAGGATGGACTTGCTGCCGCTGGCCAAGGCTGAGCCCATCAGGAGCAACAGGAACAGCTCTGGGATAACAGATTTAGGGCCAGAAGGAATTGCAGCCAGGGAAGAGCAGAGTGGGAACGTGGGAACAGCAATGCAGACCCCAAGGGCAGTGCAGAAGGAGGGGCAGGAGGTGCTCCAGGAGCTGGAGCTGAGGCCCTGCAGCCCCTGGGGGAGCATTGGGGTGCAGAGACCCCCCTGCAGCCCATGGAGGCTCCCACGCTGGAGCAGGGGGATGCAGGAAGGAGGCTGTGATCCCGGGGCAGGCCCAGGATGGAGCAGGTCCTGGCAGGGACCTGCAGCCCGTGCAGAGGGAAGCCCAGGCTGGAGCAGGTTTTTCCCAGCAGGATTCGTGGCCCCTGTGGGGGACCCACGCCGGGTCAGCTCATCCCTGAAGGACTGACCCCATGGAGGAGGGACCCACGGGACAGCAGGGTGGGAAGAGCTGCTGCCCAAGGGATGGACTCACTGGAGCGGTCCATCCAGGACTCTCTCCCATGGGAGGGACCCCAGGGGAACAGGGAAGGATCCAACTCATAGAATCATAGAACCATAGAATAGATTGGGTTGGAAAAGACCTCCAAGATCATCAAGTCCAACCCCTGATCCAACTCTAATTACTATATCATGGCACTAAGGGCCATGTCCAATCTCTTTTTAAAAACTTCCAGGGATGGTGAATCCACCACCTCTCTGGGCAGGCCGTTCCAATGCCTGATCACCCTCTCCCTGAGCAGTGACAGAAACAACAACTGACTGTAACCCCCATTGCCATCCCCCTGCACTGCTGGGGGGAGGAGGGAAAGGTGGAAGGAGGGGTGGGGGGAAGGTGTTTTTCAGACTATTTCCCACTCTTTGACTTTTATCCTGTCAGTAATAAATTTAAGTACTATCCCTACTTTGAGTCTGTTTTGCCCATTAGGAAGCGACTTTCTCCCCACCCTTATCTCTACTCAGGAATCCTCAGCTGTTTTTTTTCTCTCCTCTGTGGAGTTGCAGAGGGAGGGGGAGGTAGCAGCATTTAGTGGGTGTTTGAAATCCAGTCAGGGTCCACCCACTAAACCAACCCATGTGCTTGAGGCCCTTTTGTGATGTCACAGCCCACCCTCTCCGTTCTGGAATGGCCCTTGGCAACCACAGAATCAATACCCCACAAGGTCAGAATGCAGTCCCACCCATGTGCCCCTTTATGATGTCCCGGCCCATCCTCTCCATTCTGGAATAGCCCCTGGAAACCAAAGAACCAACGCCCCACACCCCCACAGTGCAACCCCACCCATCTGCCATGGGACTCTTTGTGAAGTCATGGCCTTTCCCGCAGGAAAGCAAGCCCCTACCCTTTGTCTCTCATGTGCAGTTGTTGGGCCACTACTGGCACTGCATGGATTGCAAGAGCTTTCTGTCCTGACACCTTTTATCTGGGAGGAATCTTCATCGTTATTCAATGTTGACAGTCTGACTGACGGTTTAAGCGAAGGCCTCCGAAAAGAAAGAGACAGCCCTTTCCCCAGGGAAAGAAAGCCTGTGACCTTTGGGTGTTAGGTGCAGTTGGTTGGCCACCCTGGGCACTCCACGGGCAGCAAGAGCTTTCTGTCCTGCCACCTTTTGTCTGGCAGGAATCTTTGTCCAGATTCAAATTTGGCAGTCGGACTGACAATTCCAACGCGAGGCTCCTGCAAGCGAACGACAGCCCTGCCCTCCAGGAAAGAAACCCCTTACCCTCGGTCTCTTTTCTTCTTCCTTCAAATACAACCTGCAGGGCAGCTTTCTACCATCTCTTCTCTTGGGAATTGTGAAGATAGACCCACTCTCATGTTTTACACCTCAGGTAAAACCACCCTGTTAACACCTTTCCCAACCTTCCCCAGCCTTTCCCAAAGCCGAGATGTGGAAAGAACAAATACCCTTGTCCCTGGCTGTGCTGCTGTGCTGGGAGTCTCTTCCCTCCAGCTCTGCACACAGGCACTGCCCTGCAGATTCAGAGAAGGGCTGAAGAAGCATCTTCAACACAGAAATCAGGGCAGGGAACTTTATTTCATTCAAATGTTGTGATGGTTTTGGTCTAGGCCTTCCCGGTAGCCAGCTTGTAACCAAGGAAGTGGCCACGTACCCAGCATGCCATACAATTTTTATGTAAACCAGAGTATAAATAAGTTGGAGATCAGAGACCTCGCTCTCTTCTCTCCCGGCAAGGTTCAGGGCAGTGAGTCCTTGCGTTGGTCTCGCTTATCTAAGGCTGAGGCCTGCAGGGTCCATGGGCCTGCCACATGGGAGGTTTGGAGAGTGCTGGCCTTGTCTGGCAATCTTGCTTTTCTAAGGGACGTGGTGAGATCTGTTTTGCTAGTTATTAGGATAGTTCTTGAGTTTGATTGTGTATATCTATTTGGTGTCCCTTTTTGTCCCTTTTTATCCCTTCTTTCCCTTTCCCTTTCCCTTGGGGGGGGAAGTGTTTGGATTGCCTGCACTGTGTACATAGCATCTTAACTGTATATAACTGTAACACACGTAAATATATATATTTTTATATAATTAGCTTGGTTCAAGTTCTTCAATTTTTATAGTTTTTTTTTTCTTTACCCTAAAGGAGGAAGGGAGGGGGAAGGGGGTTGCTACTCTGAGTTCGGGCATTTGGCAGGGAGCCAGGTCCAAACCATCACAAGAGATAACCCAGACAGAGTGGCTAGCTATGTGCAGAGAGCAATAAAAACACAAAATCCTGATTGGTACGATTTGGAAGTGATAATGGAAACATTATTAGATCCCACAGAGAAGGAGATGGTAAAGTGAGCTGCCCAGAATGCAACTGAGATGCTGATAACATCTGGGCAAATTCCAGGGGAAACTCAAGGATGTGTTCCCCTTAGAGGATCCCAAGTGGGACCCCAATATACCAGAAAAAAGGGAAGCATTGAAACATTAACAGGACTGGGTAGTTTATGGTTTTAAGCATGGAATTCCAAAGGCAGTTAATTGGTCAAAAATGTATGAAGTGAAACAAGACAAAAAATGAGTCTCCCACAGACTTTCTGAACAGGCTAAAAGAAGCCATACAAAAATACACGGACACAGACACAGAATCAGATACAGGGAAAAAGCACTTACTCTATTTATTTATAGGCCAATCTATATATAAGGAAAAAGCTGCAGAAGGTGGGTGATAAAAAAGATATTGGTGACTTACTGGATATAGCTTGGATGGTCTATCAGAATAGAGACCAAAAAGGCAAAGGAAAGGAGCTGGAGCCGGACAGTGACTACCAAAAACACTGCAAACACAATGCCCACTGTGAAAATTACAGATCCAATTGCCAATATGATAAGACTAATGATCATTGTTCTTTTTGTAAAAGGAAGGGGCACTGGAGAAAGGATTGTCCAGACTTGAAGAGAAATGAATTTCCACCCCCTCCTCCAGCCTCCCAACTGACTGTGGACCAGAATGCATGAAGGGGACTGGAGAATTGTACCCCAGCAGAACCTCTGGTTGTAGCTAAGCTAGGGGGGAGGACGTAGAATTCTTAGTTGATACAGGTGCAACATATTCTGTGTTAAACACCTTGGAAGGAAAACTGAGTCATGATACAGTAACTGTGGTTGGTGCCACAGGGGTAAGTGAAACCAGGCCTTTCTTCAAATCTTTGAGATTTAAATTAGGTAAACACTAAGTAACTCATCAATTCATCTATATGCCAAATTCCCCCTTGCCTTTATTGGGTAGAGATTTATTAGAAAAAGTGGAAGATGAAATTAAATTCTGCAAGGGAGGGGAGTAAAAGTTATTATCCCTGACACTAAATATATCGAGGCAGCTGCCTTCTTCATGCAGGAGAACCACGGAGAGATCCCTGCAGAGGTTGAGAATGCTGTGATCCCTTTAGTGTGGGCTAGTGATTATCCTGGGAGGTCCAAACAAGCAGAACCCGTAAGCATCACGCTCAAACCAGGAGCAACACTGGTAAGACAAAAACAATACCCCTTGAAGCTAGAAAGTCGTCAAGGTTTAGCACCCATAATTGAAAAGTTTCTCAAATTTGGCCTATTGGTAGAATGTGAATCTAAATATAACACCCCCATCCTTCCAGTGAAGAAAGCTGATGGTAAGAGCTATCGATTGGTCCAAGATCTGAGGGCAATCAACAGAATAACTGAGGATATGTATCCCGTAGTCGGCAACCCCTATACCTTATTAACCACATTAACAGAGGAATTAGGGTGGTTTACAGTGCTTGATCTAAAGGATGCCTTTTTCTGAATTCCCGTGCATAAGGAGAGCTTTTTGCTTTTGAATGGGAAAATCCTGAGACAGGGAGAAGAACCTGAGGTTCTACCTCAGGGCTGTAAGAATAACCTGACGATATTTGGAAACCAACTGGCAAAAGAACTGGAGGACTGGAGAAGGCAGCAGCCAGAAGGAGTTGTCCTGCAGTATGCAGACGACATACTAATTGCTGCTAAAAGTCGGGACCAATGCATCGAGCTCACTGTAAGTCTTTTAAGCTTTTTGGGACTAAGTGGGTATAGAGTCTCAAAAGAGAAAGCACAAATTGCAAAGGAAATACTCATTTACCTGGAGTTTGAAATCTATCGTGGACATTGACGGCTCAGCACAGATTGGAAAGAAGCCATCTGCCATCTCCCAGAGCCCCGCACCGTAAGAGAAATGCAGGTTTTCCTAGGAATGGTGGGATGGTGTCACCTGTGTGTTGGCGGAGGAGCTTCCAGAACGAACTGCACACAAATCAATATGATTTACACAAATGTTCCGCTCAATTTACATAACCCAACCTCTTATATACTTTCACTACCCTCCGGTAGTGAAACTCTTTCAAACACTTTCAAACTATTGGTTATGTGCTGTAATCCACGAACTGAGCATGTATAACTAACACACTTCCTACTGGGTGCATAAAGGTGTCCACGCGATAGGAAAGCATTGCTTGTCTCCAAAAATCCTCCTTATTTTTGTCACAGGTTTCTCTTCGTTTACATTCCTGCAGTCTGTTATCACTGCCCTGTACTTTTCCACTGCCTGCAAACAGGTTTCTGGCTATGTCAGGCCCAGGCCTAACTGAGGTCTATTAGTATGGTTTGTCCATAGTGTGTCTTTTTTCATCTAAGCACTCCACACCTGTGGATAGCTGACTATGGGTTATTGGTCAAACCCCTGTATGAAGCACTGAAAGTGGCCAAGGAAGGAGTTATAACATGGACAGATGAGATCAGAGCTGCATTCAAACAACTGAAACAATTTTTAATGTCAGCTCCAGCACTGGCACTACCAGACCTGACTAAGCCTTTTGAACTGCTCACATATGAGAAACTAAATGTTGCTCTAGGGGTACTGTCACAGACCCTGGGAAACCAGCGAAGGGCTGTGGCCTACTTCTCCAAACAGCTAGCCAGTGTCAACCAAGGATGGCCGGGGTGTCTAAGAGCTGTCACAGCGACTGTTGTCTTGATCCAAGAGGCCCAGAAACTCACCCTTGGGCAGCTCATTGTCGTGTATGTACCCCATGCAGTCCAAGCTGGGCTTGAGCAAAAAGGGGCCACTGGCTGGCCCCTGGCAGAATGCTCAAATACCAAGCTGTGTTGTTGGAACAAGACAATGTTACCCTGAAAACAACATCTATTGTAAATCCTGTTGTGTTTCTGTCCTCAACACTGACTAACAGTGTGCCTGAGCATGACTGTTTGCAGACCTAGAGGAGGCCTATTCCAGCAGACCAGACCTGAAGGATGTGCCTCTGGAAAACCCAGACTGGGAACTGTACATGGATGGAAGCAGCTTCATGCGGGATGGAAAAGGGATGACAGGGTATGCTGTGACAACCAAAGACGAGGTAATCGAGGCGAAGGCCTTGCCAGCTGATGTGTCATCCCAAAAAGTAGAACTGATTGCACTGACAAGAGCTCTAGAGCTGAGTGAAGGTAAGAAAGTGAGTATCTGGACAGATTCTAAGTATGCATTCAGTGTGGTACATGCCCATGGAGACATCTGGAAAGAGAGAGGGCTACTAACTGCCCAAGGCAGTGGGATCAAACATGCAGACCAAATCCTTGCACTCCTTCAAAGTATCTGGAAGCCAGAAAAGGTATCTATTATGCTCATCAGAAGGGGAAAACAATTCCCGAATTGGGAAATCATTTTACTGACCAGGCTGCACAAAGGGCTGCAGAAAAAGGCATTCTAGCAGTAGTACCACAAAAAGAAATAGATTTGACAGGGTACACCCCAAAATATGATGAGAAGGACCACCAACTAATTAAATCCCTTTAAGCTGAAATCAAAGAAAGTGGGTGGGCTGTTACACCAACAGGACAGGTTGTGGTCACACCCCCACTCCTAAGGGAAATAGTTTTGTGGGAACATGAGGCTACCCACTGAGGAATAGAGAACCTTCTCAAACACCTAAAGAAGGTAGTGATAGGGACAGATATGACGGAAACTGTGCAATCCATAGTGAGTAAGTGTGAAATCTGCAAGCAGAACAACCCTGATACAACCAAGAGGGTGGTACTAGGAGTGACAAAGACTGGGAACCTCCCTGGAGATTATTGGCAAATAGATTTTGCTGAGTTACCACCGAGAGAGGGGTACAAATACACACTAGTGCTGGTTGACACTTTCAGTGGATGGCCTGAATCTTACCCGTGTTGTACTAATACAGCAAGGGAAGTGGTAAAAGCTTTGCTTAATCACGTAATTCCAAGATTTGGGGTTCCTCTGGGAATGTCATCAGACAGAGGGACACATTCATTGCAGTGATAGTGAAGGAGGTGTGTCGTGTCCTAGGAATTGTTTGGGACCTCCACACTCCCTACAGACCTCAGGCAAGTGGCAAAGTCAAACACTTGAAAGGCACTCTTAAAATGCAAATTGGTAAAATTTGTCAGGAAACATCCAGGTCATGGGTTCAGGCTTTGCCTCTGGCTCTGCTGAGGATTCATATCCAGCCAAGGCGGAGGGATAACATAAGTCCTTATGAAATATTGTATGGAAGACCATACCAGGCTCCACACATTCTAGGGGACATTCACATGAGAGGGAAGGTTGATTTACAAAATTGCTTTAGGCTCTACTTTACAGAAGCTCCAGAAATTTGTTGAGCTTTCCAGGTCCATAGGATTGGACACCCCTGCTCATCAATTCCAACCAGGAGACTGGGTCTACATCAAATGGTGGGACAGTGACCCGCTGCGAGCCAAGTGGAGAGGACCTTTCCAAGTCCTGCTGACTTCCCTCACTGCCATCAAAGTTGCTGGCAAAGGACCCTGGTTTCATTACTCCAGAGTGAAGAAAGCTTCAGTTCCTGGAACAATCAGCAAAGCAGAACCTGACTCAGATGAAGAAGATGTGGCGTAGACTGTTTCTACTGTACATGTTGTCTGTACAGTCGGTAACTATGAATCGAGTTTGGGATCCAAAATTGCATGTGACCATAGTCCAAAATGTATCTAAAATCCTCCGCAGAGATGACTGCTGGATTTGTACCCCAATACCAGCAATCGGCAGCTGGCCCCTTACTGGCATTTTACTAAACGAAACAAACTTTGGTTAGTCTATGTTAGAACTCCCAGGGACCTGGAAGCCAGTTACTGAGGCCTACTATCCAGCAACCCTGGGTCATGTAATGCCTGATCAGGAAAATTATACTGTCCCCTGCATGGTTGTTAATGCCACAGGAAAAATCATTCTCCCTCCCTACTGCGATAAAGATAAATCTAAAGAAGACAGAAACCCAGAAGTTGTAATAAAGTTGGCACAGGTCCCCTTGAGATTAATTCCTCCCCATGGTTCAGGGTGGTACTGGATCTGTGGAAAGGAGGCTTGGAAAGTTTTGCCCCTTGATAAAGATCAGGCCTGTGCCTTAGGGGCTGTAATCCCAAACATAACAATCTTTGACCAAACTGATGAACAAGAGGAATGGGAAAGAACTTATCCAAAAAGAATAAAAAAGACAAACAATCGCCTTGTTGAGCGTCCCACACTCTTTCACAGTATAGTCAGAGCTATGATCCCATCTCTAGATGTGAGTGAATTGGAAAAAGCAATAGTTATTGAAAATATTCAAGATCAGGCTTCAGATGCAATTTCAGCTTTACAAGAGGAGTTTCATAGTCTGTCTCGTGTAGTTCTACAAAGCCGACTGGCTCTTAACATCTTGTTGGCCTCTCAGGGAGGCGTGTGTAGAGTCATTAACACCAGTTACTGTTCTTACATAGACTAAAGTGGAAGAATTAATAACGATTTGGCTGCAATTTGGAACCAAACCAAAATTCTGCATCAGGTATCTCTGGATAATGTCTCACTGGGTTTGGGAGATGTTCTCCACAAACTTACTTCATGGTTACCAAACTGGACCAGGATAAAACAACTGTTTCTATTGGCAATGTACATAGTCAGTGTTTATGTAATAGCTCAATGCATGAACCAATGTTGTAGATGTTGGTCATCTCTTTTGAAAAGATTAGAAGTAAGTAGTAGAGATTGGACAACATTTTTGAATGCCTGGAGTAGCAGGGGCAGGAGCCACAGGGAGCTGGGAATGGGTGGGAGTAGATTTGGCCCAGGTGTTGAGGCAGCCCCTGTGCCCTCCCTGCAGCCCCAAAAGCCACCCAGGGTGGCCCCAGGCGCTTGTGGGCAGCCCTGGGGCAGCCCAGCCTTGCTCCCCCTGCCCCACTCAGCGATGCCTCGAGCTGCTCTGCAGTGTCAACGCTGCGGCCTGGTGTGCCTGGAGCCCCTGGAGTGTTGGAGATGGCCAAGACTGTGAAGGAGACGAGGATTCATTTGAGGAATGGAAAAGCCATTTTGAGGATGATTGTGCAACCATTTGAGACTGTTTTTAGTAGCTATGAAGTCTTAAAACCTATTCGTAGGTTGAATTCTCCATTTTCTGCTCTTGCAGTTATCAAGTGGACATTACCTGTCACACATAGGGACAGTGTCCCATTGGCTGGTTTACCCTGAGGTACCAACAATCACTGTTCTCCCCAGTTACACTGTGGTTTGTTAACACCTACCTATGTTTATGCATTTTCCCTAAGCCAACCCTGTGAGGAGGATTTGCATGCTCCTCCATCGTACTGCCCTCTTTCTAGAGCATTCCTTCCCTGACCCTATAAAACCCACCATTTTGTTCAATAAAGCAGATCAACCTTGGCTGTTCACCTGTTCACACGTTCGTCTCGTCTCCTCTCATTCTGGGGTGCGTAGCGCGTGTGCGCTTGAGCTAGCCTCTGACTACTGCCTGCTATTAACACCTACAGGCTACTCACCAAACCCCAAGCTGGTCTGGTCCTTTCCTGATAGCAAAACCGTGTCACTGGAGCACCGTTCCACGGCTTGTCCTGCGTGATGTCACAGGCCATGGAACACGGCAACACCTCACCGTTGCCATGGCCAGGGCCCCACCCCCGGCAAGGGGACCCCCTCGCCTGCCTCGACCTCCCTCATGGCACAGCCCGTGGAGCCCCACGCAGACAACCTGGCCACGCCCACGGCTGTTGGCAGTCAGGATGATTATGAGGACATGGAAAATGGAATGACACAAGATCAGGCCATTGACAGACTTTTCGGCGAGGGTGAATATACTTCCAACTCACGGCAAGCCTTAACACATTCAACATTACTACACAAAACAGGTGACCTTGCCCTGCAAACTATTAAAAAGGTAGCTAAGGTAACAACCTCCACACTATCATATGCCTTGATATTTCAAGGACCAAGGGAACCTTTTCTTGATTTTGCTACTCGGCTTAAAGAGGCCATAATAAAGCAAATTTCTGATGAGGCTTCCCAAAATGTTTTATTTAAATCACTGGTTATAGAAAAAGCTAATGAGGAATGTCAAAAATTATTAAGACCTTTAAAAAATCCTACATTGCTAGAGATGATTGAGGCGTGCCGCAATGTAGGCTCTACCAAAGAAAAAATAAGGCTTATGATGTGTGCTGCTAAAGGGCAATGTTTCACTTGTGAGCAGTCAGGACATATTGAATGAAAATGTCCTGAGAATAGGCCAGATACACCCAAAACATTTCCACGATTTAACTGTCAAAGGTGCGGTAAGGGGAAGCACTGGACCTCAGACTGCAGGTCCACTAGTGATATTAATGGTGCTCCCCTCCCACCAAAGTCTCCAAAAAGTCAATACCGAAAAAAAGTCACATTTAGTACACCACCTGCACAAAGGAAGGCTGACATGGGTCGGGGAAACTCACTCTAGAGCGCCATGAGGGGCACGAAGACACTAAGTTCCTCAATGGAATGCCAATGTCATCTGCCAGACAGGACCCAATCCGAGCCAAATCAACCTACACTAAACACACCACAGCACGTTGCACTTTATTCCTCCTCTCCTAACATCATCTTCACAGAAGAAGAGTGCACAGTGACAGTGCACCCATCGCATCCTTTACAGAAAGATCAGTGGTACTTAATCCAACCCTCAGAGGAAGCATCACAGAAGGGCATCATTGCTCAAGTGGAGCTTTTTACTCACAAAGACTCAGACAAACTTACTATTTCTGTGCATGTTCCTTTTCCACCAGTGACTATGTCTAACGAGGAACCTCTAGGTGTTTTGCTTTCAGTATCCAGACTGTTTCAGCAAATACAGGAGAAGCAAGAAGCCATCGAGACCACCGCTTCAGTAAACTGGACCAGGATACTTTCTGACAACCAGCCGCTAATGACAGTCACCGCCACATCTCCGGCTGGAACCACCACCATCACTGGACTTCTGGACACGGGAGCTGACATCACAATCATTGCTGCTTAGGATTGGCCTAAGTCCTGGCCTGTTGAGGGAACCTCCCTCAGTGTTTCGGGGGTGGGGAGATCCTGCAAGCCACAGAAGAGCAAACTGGTTGTGATATTTACAGATGATGACAATAGGCATGCGTCGTGCAAGCCACTTACTCTCCCATTGCCTATGACGCTCTGGGGCAGGGATATAATGACTCAATAGGGAACAAAAATAGGAGCAAATTTATAACATTGGCCACTGGAGAGCAGCTGCTACCCAAACTTAATTGGTTTACTCAAAAACCTATTTGGGTAGACCAGTGGCCACTTGCAGAGGAAAAGCTGCATCAACTGGAGTTATTAGTAGAAGAGCAGTTGAAGTTAGGACATATATCTGCATCAGTCAGTCCCTGGAACTCTCCAGGTTTTGTCATTCAAAAATCATCAGGCAAGTGGAGATTTTCAGTTATCAATGAAAAATTTCACTGGTCAAATTAAATTTTCCGCACTGGGACAAAAGATTTTACAGAAATTAAGACATATTCCAATAAAATTAAAATTTACACAGTCATCAGCCCCTATTCCTAATGCCATCACAGTCTTCACTGATGGCTCAGGTAGATCAGGGAAAGCAACTGTTACCTGTAAAACAGGTGACAAATGGGAGCATGACTGTCACGTAGTCACTGGCTCTTCACAAATAGTTGAATTGTCTGCAATTGTACGTGCATTTACACTTTTCTCAGACCAAAATTTAAATATTGTCAGTGACTCAGCTTACGTGGTAGGTTTAGTGCAAAGAGCGGAGCACTCCTACCTCAAACATTTGCCTAACAAACAACTGTTTCTCCTTTTCAAATCCTTACTATTCTTAATTGGCAAACGGGAGCACGCTTGCTTTATCACTCACATCCGCTCTCATTCCACCCTTCCAGGTCCTATGGCCGAGGGAAATCGCCAAGCCGACCTTTTGGCAGGTGTGACTGTTGTCCCTAAAGCATTGGAGCAGGCAAGGATCTCTCACGACTTTTTCCATCAGAATGCAAGAACCCTTCAAAAAGAATTTCATATAACCCAAAATAAGGCTGGAGAAATAATCAGGGCCTGCCCTGATTGTCAAAAAATTACTCCCCTCCAACCTGCTGGGGTTAATCCCAGAGGTTTAGAACCTTTGCAAATTTGGCAAACTGATGTCACCCATGTCCCACAATTCGGTAAACTAAAATATGTCCATGTTTCAATTGATACCTTTTCTAAATTTTTAGTAGCCACAGCACATTCTGGGGAAAAAAGTCGAGATGTTAAGAAACACTTCTTAACTGCGATTGCAACTATGGGAGTTCCACAACAAATTAAAACCGACAACGGACCTGCATACGTGTCTTTAGGCACCCAAATTTTCTTCAGAGAATGGGGCATCAAGCACACCATGGGCATCCCTCATAATCCCACAGGACAGGGAATAGTGGAACGTGCTCACCAGACTTTAAAAAATATGTTGAAAAAGCAAGGGTCCAGTACAGAAAACCTCACACCTCATGAAAAACTATCTAAAGCCTTATATGTTCTTAATTTTTTAAATTGTCAAGATGGAGACGTGACCCCAGTACAAAAACATTTTAAGGGGGATAGTACAACACCTGACAGCAAAGCCAGAATTATACATAAAGACCTCCTCACTAACCAATGGAAAGGTCCTTTTCTCTTGATCACATGGGGAAAAGGACACGCTTGCATTTCCACAGGTACCGGTCTGTTATGGATACCTTCAAGGAGGATAAGAGTCTACAATGGACCGTCATCACCATCATCTACCTCATAACCTGCATCTTTCCTTTCTCCAAACGTCCATCATGGATCATCACCCTCCTTGTTACCATCATCACTGCAACCTGTGGACGACCGCTGCAAGACCCCATGCCTTGGACCTTGTCCAGGCAAGGGAACATTTGGGTAAAATTGGCTGAGATCCTTGGTACCGATTCTCTCTGTCTACCTACCTCTAATACTAACGATCCTCTCAAAACTAGTCTAATCGGTTTACCTGTAAAAGAACAAATCCTCCAATTTCTAAGGACATTCTCATATAGAGATACCGAACCCCCAGAATTCCATACTTTTGGTACTGTAAAAGCTGACCTATGTATAATATTCATAGAAAGACCCTCTGCCTTTACAGAAAAGTATCTGGTTACACTCTTCTCTTCTCTTTACAAAAATACGTTTCTATGGTGCAATGAAATCCGTACTGTATAAAAGGACATGATAAAAAAACCTTGGAGCCTCCCGACAGGAGAGTTTTTGCTTTGTGGAGACCGAGCTTGGTCTGGAATACCTTCTTTTCCTGTGGGAGGACCATGCACCATAGGGTTAATGACATTTTTAAATTGGACTAAATTTCTATCTCTAAAACACCTGTCTTTCACATCAATGCAAAAAGTGCAAAATTCTACTAAGTGTAACCTCCAAATTTCCATTCCTTTAAATGTGGAATCTATACAAATTTTTGATATCCTGGAATCTACGCAATGTCCAATCACAGGAAAGACTTGCGGTATTAGCAATACTCTCCATAAAATGGTAGAAAATTCTTTATTAGTTGCTGGAATGTCCTTAAACTATCGAGCTGCTGTTGATCTCTTTCTACTGACCCAAAACCCTGGTTGCCAGGAAATTAACAATTTCTGTTGTTTCAATCTTTCCAATCCCTCTTCACTTCCTCAATACTATGCCTACTATACTATCTCTGGACTGAAAAATCTGATTAATGCAGCCAAAGTACCTGCAAATTTTTACTCCTCAGACATCTTTGATAATTTACATCTACCCTCTCTTCTGAATTGGCTAAAACAAATACTTTTAGTCTGTCTTTCGGCATCCTTCACTTATCTGTCTTCATACCTTAAAGGGAAAGGGATCGTTACCAAGCGTGTTTTCTCAGTTTCTTTAAAAGACAAGAAAGGAGGAGATGTTGGCAGTCAGGATGATTATGAGGACATGGAAAATGCATTTAGGAAATGGAAAGATGCTCAGAAAACAGAAACTACCTTTGAAGAATGGAGAAGTCACCTTGTAAGAATGAACAGTGAACCTCAGTGTGCCTAAGAGACTGTCTACGGTGGTTTAGTGAAATATAAAACCTATTTTTAGGTTGCCTTCCCGCCATTTCCCTTCCTCCCTCATGAACTGACAGCCTGACAGGCTTGGATACAGCTCCCCATTGGTCAGTCTACCGTGAGGTACTGACCAACCCGGTTATCCCCAGTTCTCGCCTCCCTCATTTACACCCACTAATGTTTATGCATAATCCATTGTCCAACCACTGTAAGCGGATTTGCACGCTCCACCCAAGTTACTCCTCTGTTCAGGATGTTCTACCCAGTACCCTATAAAAACCCACCATTTCGTTGAATAAAGTGGATCAGCTTTCAGCTGTTCAGGTGTTCGCATCTCGTGTGTGTGTCTCTTTCCTGGGGCTCTGCGTGGCTGTGAACCTAACCTGTCAGTGCTTGCTATTGCCACCCTAACATCTGCAGGCAAGGCAAGAACCCCCCATCGCTGGTCTGTCTCCCGATCCCGAGACAAGGCTGTGGCACATGGCCATTGCCCCCGGCTCTGCAGCCCCACAAGGGGCAGAGCACAGAGCCCAGGCAATCACACATCCCCTTGGCACGAGAGGGATGCAGTCTCACCTCTCAGGGTTCCTATTACTGCTGTCTGGAACATGGAAGAATAGCCCTGAGGAGAAAAAGACGTCCAAAACTCTTGTTTTTTCCACCAGGACATCGAATTCCCTTTGGATTTTGGGTTTTTTTCTTGTTTTTCCTCAGCATTATTTCTCTGGGAGAAACCCACGTGAAATGAATAATTAGGAAAAGTTTATTTCTTAGAGTAACTGATGGATTTGTGAATTCTTGATCTGATTTAGAGAAGAACCTCTCCCAATGTTAGGTTTGAAATTTAAAGTATACTGCTGTTATAAATTGGCAGTAGAGTGGAGCAAAGGCAGATGTCTGACATGTACAGTTCTGGGTCATCCCTCACCTGTTGCCCAACTCTGGAGTGCTCTTAATTCTTTGCCCAGGGTTTCTGTGATTTGGACCCTTTTTCCAAAGTCTTTTTCCACTTTTGAGTCCTACGAAAATCTCGTCCCTGGTTCTTAGCTGCAGGTTCTTTGATTCCATTCCCAGCATATTTATTTTGTTGAGATACATCCTCCCCTGTATTTATCTTCCTTCTATCGACTGTTGTTTGTGTGGAAATGCGTGTTATCCACGGGTACAAGGCAAGGTTGGCTTATGCAATAGTGAGATAAATATCACAGATGATGAACAGTCACAGATGCAATAATTTTTAAAATTTACATGTAAAGTTTATTATTTGCATATGGTCCCCTAGAAACCATTGTTTGAATATGATTCCAGTGTTTCTACTGGAGAGTTAATGCTTTGGTCTACCTCTGTTTCCCAGGGAAGAATACCACGTTTGCTCCTAATGA
This sequence comes from Myiozetetes cayanensis, assembly GCF_022539395.1. Taxonomy (NCBI): domain Eukaryota; kingdom Metazoa; phylum Chordata; class Aves; order Passeriformes; family Tyrannidae; genus Myiozetetes; species Myiozetetes cayanensis. Next base: position 39,851 of record NW_026087842.1, on the reverse strand, counting down.
TTGGACGTGATGATGGGTTTTAAGGAGTGGGGGATTGTGTTTAGCACCAGGACATCACCAGGCAAAGACAGCACACAACAAGACAAACCTTATGCACAGGGATGACTTTGTGGAGTTGTCTTGGAGAGAGACTCTGTGTGTCTTAAGCATCCCTCACTTGCTTGATGCCATCAGCCAGATTCACCAGCTGGAAAAGACCAAGCCATGGCACGCCTCCTCTGCCGGGAACAAAATGTGAGTGCCTGCATTTCCTGAGCTCAGAGCTTGCTCTCCTTGCCAGTCCTTCCATTGATCTACTCCTTCCTACAGCATCTCAAGGAATTCAAATAAAACCTGTGTCTCCAAGAAAGAAATGGTCTTTTAATGGTGCAGTCAACAATGTTTAATACCCACGTTCTGCAACTGGGGACAATTCTGTGAGGGGTAAAGCCCATGAACCGTGGGTTTGTAGTGCTGGCAGCTGCCCTCTGTCACAAGCTGGGAATAAGACACGAGACCAGCGGGGTTCTTGAACAGAGCTGCAGGTCCAGCCAGAGCAATGCTCAAAGCTGATCTGCTTTATTAACAGCATTGTGGGTTTACATGGGGTAGGCTGGGGAAGGTGCTGGAAGGTAGGAGGGATATGCAAATCCTGGACATGGGATAGGTGGGGGGTATATGAATAAACATTAGGGGAAGGGGTAGGAGAAGTGACATAACAAGGTCAGACAGGGATTGGTTGTGACAGATTACATCGCTGGAAATCATCCAATGAAGACACACCAGAGAGCTCCAGGGAGCAAAGTCCACAGTGACAAGATGGTGGTATCAGTGACACAGTTCATACACAGAGGCATGCTCACTGTCCCTTTCAGTGAGAAAGTCTTCTGTCCATTGCAGATATGATGAATTTCCAGAATGGCCACCTCCTACAGTAAACCCTCTGAACCGTGGGTTTGTAGTGCTGGCAGCTGACATCCATTTCAACATGAGCACTGTGTGCCTTCTGTCCAGGGGCTGGAAAAATACAATGATTTCATCTCTTCCCCATTGGTTGACATTTATCTCAAAATCAAAGACTGCCTGTCCTCATGAACCAAATTCTCAATTAACGCGTCATTTTCATAAATTCCTAGCGGATAGATTTGCATAAGGAACTTATTTCATAGGATGTTGTTGCTGTGTAAAATGGGCTCTGTATGTTACTTGTAAAGATGTCTTCCCAGAAACTGATTGACAGAGCAAGAAATACATTTTAGTCCTTAATGGGTTTCCTACTCAAGTGCCCTACCCAATTTGGGCATTGGAAAAAAAAATCCACTGAATCATTCCTTTTTGAAATCAAAGAAACTTATTTATTTATAGATTTCAACACCTATGGAAAGTACATCTTACAAAAGGTTTTCTTGAACAAAGAAGTCTGGAAATGACTACAAGAGTTTTGAAGGATACCATAACACATTTAGTTAACATTACACTTGCTGCTTTAATATTTTTAAATTCTACTTCTTACTTATGAACAATTCTACTAATAGTCTATGAACTATTTTACCAATATTACTTGAACCATGCTACTAATCTCCTAGGAGTATTTTTTTACTAACATTCTTCAAACTTAAAATGAAAAGTACTGTCTCTAAATTCTACTTTTTGTTTATGAATAATTTTACTTATCTCCCAGGAACAGTTTTCCTAACATACTCTATACCTAAAATGAAAACTTCCTCAACATCTAAAATGGCATCCAGTTTAGAAATGGAAAATCTAAAAAACCTAACATTTCAAGAGCTAAAATCTATGGTCTAAGAATGAATATTAAAATATTCCTGAGAAGCATGGCCTTCCAAAATTTCTTTGTGGGCACCCGCCTGGTGCTGCCCTTCCCCAAGGACTGCCTGTCCATCCAGGTCAGATGCTGCCGGGAAGCCCTGATGGGACACAGCTGGGCCCTGCAGTCTGTGCTGCCAGGCGTCGTCTGCCACCTCCTCAGGCTTCTGCTCCTCAGCTCTGCCCCAGCTTTGCTGGCGCGGGAGCGTTTGTAGGCAGAGCTCCTGCGCCTGGACAGCCAGAAGGCGGCCAAGAGCAGCAGGAGGATTTCAGCAGGGAGCCAGAGCCACCAGTGCTGGCAGGCAGAGGGGAGCACGCTCTCTTGGGAAACTGTGAGTGGTTCCTGTCTCCGCTGCTCCATCTCCTCCAGTATCTGGCACCTCTGCTTCCTGTCAAACATCAGTTGGATCCTCTCCTCCCTCTCCTCCATGATGTGGTTCCTCCACTTCATCTCCTCCAGCATCTGGCTCCTCTGCTTCATCTCAAAGAGCAGTTGGATCCTGTGCTCCATCTAATTCAGCACCTGGCTTCTCTGCTCCATCTCTGCCAGCAGCCAAGCCATCTGCTGTCTCTGCTGCTCCTCATGCTGGTGCAGGAGCTCTTGAGTGGCCTCTTCTCTCTCGTCACCGACTCTCACCACACACAGGAAGATGCTCAGCAGCACCAGGAGGTGAGTGAAGCTGCCAGCCATGGCCTGGAGGAGGAGGAGGGAGAGAAGGGGCTCAGCGGGGCTGGGTGGGGAAATTGGTGCCTGGGGTAGCAGGGGCAGGAGCCGCAGGGAGCTGGGAATGGGTGGAAGTGGATGTGACCCAGGTGCTGAGGCAGCCCCTGTACCACTCCCTGCAGCCCCAGAAGCCGCCCAGGGTGGCCCCAGGTGCTTGTGGGCAGCCCTGGGGCAGCCCAACCTTGCTCCCCCTGCCCCACTCACCGCTGCCTCGAGCTGCTCTGCAGTGTCAACGCTGCATCCTGGTGTGCCTGGAGCCCCTGGAGCACCGTTCCACGGCTTGTCCTGTGTGATGTCCCGGGCCGTGGAACATTTCAACACCCCGCCGTTGCCATGGCCAGGGCCCCACCCCCGGCAAGGGGACCCCCTCGCCTGCCTTGTCCTCCCTCACGGCACAGCCCGTGGAGCCCCACACAGACAGCCCGGCCGTGCCCACGGCCACTGTCCCCGGCTCTGCAGCCCCACAAGGGGCAGAGCACAGAGCCCAGGCAGTCACACATCCCCTTGGCACGAGAGGGATGCAGGCTCACCTCTCAGGGCTCCTGTTACTGCTGTCTGTAACAAGGAAGAATAAGCCTGAGGAGAAAAAGAAGTCCCAAACTCTTGTTTTTTCCACCAGGACATCAAATTCTCTTTGGATTTTGGGTTTTTTCTTGTTTTTCTTCAGCATTATTTCTCCAGGAGAAACCCACGTGAAATGAAGAAATAATAATTAGGAAAAGTTTATTTCTTAGAGTAGCTGATGGACTTGTGAATTCTTTTTCTCATTTAGGGAAGAACCTCTCCCAGTGTTAGGTTTGAAATTTAAAGTATACTACTGGTTTCAATTAGCAGTGCAGTGGAGCAAAGGCAGATGTCTGACATGTACAGCCCTGGGTAATCCCTCACCTGTTTCCCAACTCTGGAGTGCTCTTAATTCTTTGCCCAGGGTTTCTGTGATTTGGACCCTTTTTCCAAAGTCTTTTTCCGCTTTTGAGTCCTAGAAAATCTCATCCCTGGTTCTTAACTGTAGGTTCTTTGATTCCATTCCCAGCATATTTATTTTGTTAAGATACATCCTCCCCGGTATTTACCTTCCCTCTATCAACTGTTGTTTGTGTGGAAATACGTGTTATTCTTGGGTATAAGACAAGGTTGGCTTATGCAATAGTGAGATGAATATCACAAATGATGAACAGTCAGAGCTGCAATAATTTTTAAAATTTACATGTAAAGTTTATTATTTGCATATGGTCCCCTAGAAACCATTGTTTGAATATGATTCCAGTTTTCTACTGGAGAGTTAATGCTTTTGTCTACCTCTGTTTCCCAGGAAGAATACCAAGTTTGCTCCTAGTGACTGGACGTGATGATGGGTTTTAAGGAGTGGGGGCATTGTGTTTAGCACCAGGACATCACCAGGCAAAGACAGCACACAACAAGACAAACCTCATGGACAGGGATCACTTTGTGGAGTTTTCTTGGAAGGAGACTCTGTGTGTCTTAAGCATCCCTCACTTGCTTGATGCCATCAGCCAGATTCAGCAGCCGGAAAAGGCCAAGCCATGGCACGCCTCCTCTGCCGGGAACAAAATGTGAGTGCCTGCATTTCCCGAGCTCAGTGCTTGCTCTCCTTTCCAGTCCTTCCATTGATCTACTCCTCCTCCCTAACCCATCTGAAGGGATTCCAATAAAACCTGTGTCTCCAAGAAAGAAATGGCCTTTTCATGGTGCAGTGAATGATGTTTAATGCCCACGTTCTGCAACTGGGGACAATTCTGTGAGGGGTAAAGCCCATGAACCGTGGGTTTGTAGTGCTGGCAGCTGACATCTGTCACAAACTGGGAATAAGACACGAGACCAGCGGGGTTCTTGAACAGAGCTGCAGGTCCATCCAGAGCAATGCTGAAAGCTGATCTGCTTTATTAACAGCATTGTGGGTTTACATGGGGTAGGCTGGGGAAGGTGCTGGAAGGTAGGAGGGATATGCAAATCCTGGACATGGGATAGGTGGGGGTATATGAATAAACATTAGGGGAAGGGGTAGGAGAAGTGACATAACAAGGTCAGACAGGGATTGGTTGTGAGAGATTACATCGCTGGAAATCATCCAATGAAGACACACCAGAGAGCTCCAGGGAGCAAAGTCCACAGTGACAAGATGGTGGTATCAGTAACACAGTTCATACACAGAGGCATGCTCACTGTCCCTTTCAGTGAGAAAGTCTTCTCTCCATTGCAGATATGATGAATTTCCAGAATGGCCACCTCCTACAGTAAACCCTCTGAACCGTGGGTTTGTAGTGCTGGCAGCCGACATCCCTTTCAACATGAGCACTGTGTGCCTTCTGTCCAGGGGCTGGAAAAATACGATGATTTCATCTCTTCCCCAGTGGTCAACATTTTTCTCAAAACTTAAGACTGCCTGTCCTCATGAACCAGATTCTCAATTAATGCATCATTTTCATAATTTCCTAGCGGATTCATTTGCATAAGGAACACATTTCATAGGATGTTGTTGCTGTGTGAAAATGGGCTCTGTATGTTACTTGGAAAGATGTCTTCTCAGAAACTGATTGACAGAGCAAGAAATACATTTTAGTCCTTAATGGGTTTCTTCCTCAAGTAACCTACACAGTTTTGGCATTGGAAAAAAAAATCCACTGAATCATTCCTTTTTGAAATCAAAGAAACTTATTTATTTATAGATTTCAACACCTATGGAAAGTACATCTTACAAAAGATTTTCTTGAACAAAGAAGTTTGGAAATGACAACAAAGAACAAGAGTTTTGAAGGATACCATAACACATTTAGTTAACATTACACTTGCTGTTTTACTATCTTTAAACTCTACTTCTTATTTATGAACAATTCTACTAATAGTCTATGAACTATTTTACTAATATTAATTGAACCACGTTACTAATTTCCTAGGAGTATTTTTTACTAACATTCTTCAAACTTAAAATGAAAATAAATATCTCTAAATTCTACTTCTTATTTATGAATAATTTTACTTATCTCCCAGGAACAGTTTTCCTAACATTCTTATACTCTATACTTAAAATGAAAACTTCCTCAACATCTGAAATGTCATCCAGTTCTAGAAATGTAAAATCTAAAAAACCTAACATTTCAAGAGTTAAAATCTATGGTCTAAGAATGAATATTAAAATATTCCGGAGAGGCATGGCCTTCCAAAATTTCTTTGTGGGAAGGCCTTGTCAGATGCAGGGACCACCTGCCTGGTGCTGCCCTTCCCCAAGGACTGCATGTCCATCCAGGCCAGATGCTGCCGGGAAGCCCTGATGGGACACAGCTGGGCCCTGCAGTCTGTGCTGCCAGGCGTCGTCTGCCACCTCCTCAGGCTTCTGCTCCTCAGCTCTGCCCCAGGTTTGCTGGTGCGGGAGCGTTTGTAGGCAGAGCTCCTGCGCCTGGACAGCCAGAAGGCGGCCAAGAGCAGCAGGAGGATTTCAGCAGGGAGCCAGAGCCACCAGTGCTGGCAGGCAGAGGGGAGCACGCTCTCTTGGGAAACTGTGGGTGGTTCCTGTCTCCGCTGCTCCATCTCCTCCAGTATCTGGCACCTCTGCTTCCTGTCAAACATCAGTTGGATCCTCTCCTCCCTCTCTTCCATGATGTGGTTCCTCCACTTCATCTCCTCCAGCATCTGGCTCCTCTGCTTCATCTCAAAGAGCAGTTGGATCCTGTGCTCCATCTAATTCAGCACCTGGCTTCTCTGCTCCATCTCTGCCAGCAGCCAAGCCATCTGCTGTCTCTGCTACTCCTCATGCTGGTGCAGGAGCTCTTGAGTGGCCTCTTCTCTCTCGTCACCGACTCTCACCACACACAGGAAGATGCTCAGCAGCACCAGGAGGTGAGTGAAGCTGCCAGCCATTGCCTGGAGGAGGAGGAGGGAGAGAAGGGGCTCAGTGGGGCTGGGTGGGGAAATTGGTGCCTGGGGTAGCAGGGGCAGGAGCCGCAGGGAGCTGGGAATGGGTGGGAGTGGATGTGACCCAGGTGCTGCGGCAGCCCCTGTGCCCTCCCTGCAGCCCCAGAAGCCGCCCAGGGTGGCCCCAGGTGCTTGTGGGCAGCCCTGGGGCAGCCCAGCCTTGCTCCCTCTGCCCCACTCAGCGCTGCCTGGAGCTGCTCTGCAGTGTCAACGCTGCGTCCTGGTGTGCCTGGAGCCCCTGGAGCACCGTTCCACGGCTTGTCCTGTGTGATGTCCCGGGCCGTGGAACACGGCAACACCCCGCCGTTGCCATGGCCAGGGCCCCACCCCCGGCAAGGGGACCCCCTCGCCTGCCTTGGCCTCCCTCACGGCACAGCCCTTGGAGCCCCACACAGACAGCCCGGCCGTGCCCACGGCCACTGCCCCCGGCTCTGCAGCCCCACAAGTGACAGAGCACAGAGCCCAGGCAGTCACACATCCCCTTGGCACGAGAGGGATGCAGGCTCACCTCTCAGGGTTCCTATTACTGCCATCTGGAACAAGGAAGAATAGCCCTGAGGAGAAAAAGAAGTTCCAAACTCTTGTTTTTTCCACCAGGACAACAAATTCCCTTTGGATTTTGGGTTTTTTTCTTGTTTTTCTTCAGCATTATTTCTCCAGGAGAAACCCACGTGAAATGAAGAAATTATAATTAGGAAAAGTTTATTTCTTAGAGTAGCTGATGGACTTGTGAATTCTTTTTCTCATTTAGGGAAGAACCTCTCCCAGTGTTAGGTTTGAAATTTAAAGTATACTGCTGGTTTCAATTAGCAGTGCAGTGGAGCAAAGGCAGATGTCTGACATGTACAGCCCTGGGTAATCCCTCACCTGTTTCCCAACTCTGGAGTGCTCTTAATTCTTTGCCCAGGATTTCTGTGATTTGGACCCTTTTTCCAAAGTCTTTTTCGCTTTTGAGTCCTATTAAAATCTCGTCCCTGGTTCTTAGCTGCAGGTTCTTTGATTCCATTCCCAGCCAATTTATTTTGTTAAGATACATCCTTCCCTGTATTTACCTTCCCTCTATCGACTGTTGTTTGTGTGGAAATGCGTGTTATCCACGGGTACAAGGCAAGGTTGGCTTATGCAATAGTGAGATAAATATCACAGATGATGAACAGTCACAGATGCAATAATTTTTAAAATTTATTCCAAATAAAATACTTCTTTCCTTATGGTCCCCTAGAAACCATTCTCTGAACATGATTCCAGTGTTTCTACTGGAGAGTTAATGCTGTGGTCTACCTCTGTTTCCCCAAGGAAGAATACCACGTTTGCTCCTAATGACTGGATGTGATGATGGGTTTGAAGGAGAGGGATTGTGTTTAGCACCAGGACATCACCAGGCAAAGACAGCATACAACAAGACAAACCTTATGCACAGGGATGACTTTGTGGAGTTGTCTTGGAGAGAGACTCTGTGTGTCTTAAGCATCCCTCACTTGCTTGATGCCATCAGCCAGATTCAGCAGTTGGAAAAGACCAAGCCATGGCACGCCTCCTCTGCCGGGAACAAAATGTGAGTGCCTGCATTTCCCGAGCTCAGAGCTTGCTCTCCTTTCCAGTCCTTTCATGGATCTACCCCACCTCCCTAACCCATCTGAAGGAATTAGAAAAACCCCTGTCTTTCCAAGAAAGAAATGGTCTTTTAATGGTGCAGTCAACAATGTTTAATACCCATGTCCTGCAATTGGGGACAATTCTGTGAGGGGTAAAGCCCATGAACCGTGGGTTTGTAGTGCTGGCAGCTGCCCTCTGTCACAAACTGGGAATAAGACACGAGACCAGCGGGGTTCTTGAACAGAGCTGCAGGTCCAGCCAGAGCAATACTCAAAGCTGATCTGCTTTATTAACAGCATTGTGGGTTTACATGGGGTAGGTTGGGGAAGGTGCTGGAAGGTAGGAGGGATATGCAAATCCTGGACATGGGATAGGTGGGGGGTATATGAATAAACATTAGGGGAAGGGGTAGGAGAAGTGACATAACAAGGTCAGACAGGGATTGGTTGTGACAGATTACATCGTTGTAAATGGTCCCATGAACACACACCAGAGAGCTCCAGGGAGCAAAGCCCACAGTGACAAGATGGTGGTATCAGTGACACAGTTCATACACAGAGGCATGCTCACTGTCCCTTTCAGTAGGAAAGTCTTCTGTCCATTGCAGATATGATGAATTTCCAGAATGGCCATCTCCAATATCTCCCCCTTTTTTGTTTACTAAATGGAAAGTTTGAAGAATATTTTGAATGATATATTTTTTAAACCTAATGACATATAAGTGAATATTAACAAGAAATAGAAAGGGAATTACAATGATTCTGTTTAGAATACTAGTTGAACAGGTATTAGGAGGCAGAGCATTTAAATAGAAATTATAAAAAGAGAACATAATTTTACATGGTATTACATAAGAAACTGATTAATAAAAATACAGGATTTATATATAAGGGACAAAGTACATGTAAAGGTAATAAAGTAAAAAATCAGCAATTTTTATCTTAAGAAGAAAGAAGGGAGTAAGATTTTCACTAAACTTGGAAGAAAAACTGAAACTAAACTTTCTGTTGGAACATAATGTAGTGAGGTTGACCCTAAAAGTGTTCTTGTCTGGCTCGATTGGTGTTGCTTTTTGGAAGAGACTGCTTTCACTTGTGATAACTCTTGATGTTGTTGTCTGCAGTGTGTGTAATGCTGAATTTGGTTAGCTCCATCTTTTCCTATCAGAATGCTCAGTTGTTGAAGTTCCTGGAAGGTTGTCAGCTGATTAAATTTTACAGTGATGGTATCCGTGTTTGTTGTGAAATGGAGTACTAAACATCAGGCTGTAGTAACTTGGGAAAACAAGTGCTTTTAACAAGGAAAAACTTGATATTTTTGTGAACTTTTCAACACTTTGAAGGTTTTCAAGTTGTCATACACTCACACTTTCTCATCACATTCATGGAGGCCTCCTTTCATTCATTCAAACACACTCCTGAATTTACCCTTCAAAATCAATCATTAAAGTTTGACTAACTGACACGGTTTTGGTGTCAAGGGGGAGCCGACCAGCTCGGGGTTCGCAGCTCTGCTGTAGATGGTGACAGAAGCAGAAGGCTGCAGGCGAGCACTGCCCCATACATGCCTACGCAACCCGAATAAGGAGAAGCGAGACACAGGTGCGAGGCAAACATCAGCCAGGGCTGATCTCTTTATTAAGGGAAAATGGGGGGTTTTTATAGGGCAGGTTTAGGAGCGTGTGGAAGTGCGTTGAAACAAGGGAGAAGCATGCAAATCCTCTCACACTGACTGGACATGCAAATCCTCTCACACTGACTGGACAACAAGGAATGAATAAACATGAGGGGGTGTAACTGGGCAGTAACTGGGGAGCGGTAGGTGGCTAAAGCCTGCCAAACAACTTGATTGGTAGGTACTTCGCAGTACTCTGCCCAACAGGGAATTGCTGTCATGCCTTGCTAAGCAGAAAGTATCTGAAAAGAAACTTAAAATGAGGGTTCAACCTACGTATAGGTTTTACCCCAAAACTATGGTTTAAGTACAGTCCCAAGTGGTGGTGATTCACTGCTGATCTCCCCCAAGCTGCATCCGTCCACGAATCGTGCCTTCCATTCCATAAATGATGTCTCATTCTCTTCCTCAGGTGTCGAGTGATCCCCAGCATCTCCTCCTCTTTTATCTCTTAAAATAAAATTTGCTGCAACGCTTTTTGTTAGTAATTTACAAGCACAGGCTAACAAGCAAGGGGTCATAACCAAAATTACAAAAAAGATGATTAGTATTATGATTAAAAAGCCAATAACAGTGCGAAGCCATTGGGGTATGTTAGGCAGATGTAGCCAACTGAAAAGTCCAGATAAACTGGGTAACTCAGGGTCATTACTCTGAGAAGAGGGAGCATGTATGTCTTTGACTAAGGCTTTTAATTTATGGATACTTTGATAGATGGACTCCGAATTATCAGAAAAATTCATACAACACATACCTTCAAAGTCTTGGCACTCGTGCCCGTGTGCCAAGAGAAGGTAGTCAGTTGCTGCCCTATTCTGCAGAGTAACGGTTTTTAGTCTTTGAATGTCTTCTAATAAGTCCTTGATGGCTCTGGAAGTTGTATTGTCTTCCTTAGTTAGCCAGCAGCCGAGATATGTAAGGACTGATAAGGCATGGTTGGCTCCAATCGCAGGTATAAATGTGGCAGCCCAAAAATTTCTCATCTGCGACCAGATCTCAACGTGTGAGTCGCAGTCCTCCGGGAAAGGTAAAGGAGGAGACATGGTTTGGTAATGAAAGGCGGGGGGAGGTGGAGCATGCCAGACAGGAGAAGGAGTGGGAGAAGGGGCTATCTGTCTGGGTTTACCCCAAGTTGGAGATCTCCACCATGGTCTATTTTGAATTGGAGCTTGTTTGGGATCTTTAGATTTATCCAAAGTCCAAAACCATGGGGGGACAGATTTTCCTGTTTTTAGATCTTGTACTTGGGGAAGAGATCTGGGTAACCGAATTGTATTTTGTTAGGGGATGATAATTGAAATTTTGTGGAGTTGATTAAAGACTGAAATTTACCAGAGTTGAATAAGGAAAGCATACCTACTGTACACGGGCCGCCCATGGGAAAGGGGGGAATACTCTTCCAGGCCCTATCTCCACAAAGAAGGAAAAATCCTGATGGTAGGGGACGGACTTTGGGAAAGTACTCAGAGACTCCCACAATCACCTGCATGTTGTCGCACTATCCTTGAAATGAGGGGTTAGAAGAAGACACGTCAATATATTTAATTTTAGTGAAAAACTTAGTTACATGCCACTTAAAACACAAAGCAGGGGGAAACAAACCAAAGAGATCTACTTCAGGAGGAGGCGTGATATCACTCGCGATGTTAAGGTGGTCTTTGAGCGCAACATAGAGGTTGTTAGCGGTTGTGGTCATATACCTGGGAGCAACTCTCATGATGAAATTTACCCACTCTGCTCCTGGTACCAGGGGAATTCCAATGAGGCACGATCTCAATGGATCTTGGGTGCTGGATGTCGCAAGGCACAGAGAGTCAGTCCCTGTAGCCTCTGCCAGGGAGATCTAGACATTCTTCTTTGGTTGTTCCATCCAGCTGGGTACTGGGAATGATGCCGTCGTACACATGCTTATGACGAAGAGACCAATGATGATGATAAGTCGTGGTGGACCTTGACACGTTTTGCTGGAATCCATAACGGCCCAGAATCTGTAGAGATACAAGCATGTCCCTTCCCCCACGTGATAAGGGGGAAGGGACCTCTCCATTGATCCGTTAGTAAGTCTTCATAAATAACCCTAGCTTTTCCCATATGAGGTGATGGACCTGCTGAAAAATGCTTATGGACAGGAGGTAAGTCCTCACTGTCCTGTCTATTCAGGAAATTTAAAACATAAGTGGCTCTGGTGAGTTTCTCCTGGGGAGTAAGGCCTGATCCCCCCTTTTCTTGTTTTTTCAGCATATTTTTTAATGATTGGTGGGCGCGTTCCACTATTCCTTGTCCTGTGGGGTTATGAGGGATGCCCGTAGTGTGTCTGATGCCCCACTGTTGCATGAAAATGTGAGTGCCTAAAGACACATATGCAGGTCTGTTATCAGTTTTGATTTGATGTGGAACTCCCATTTGAGCAAAAGCTAGGGCCCAATGTTTCCTAGCATCATGACTTTTTTCACCTGTATGCGCCATTGCAGCAAGGAATTTTGAAAAGGTATCAATGGATACATGAACAAATTTTAGCCTACCGAATTGTGGCACATGCGATACGTCAGTTTGCCAAATTTGAAGAGGCTCCAAACCTCTGGGATTAACTCCAGCCGGTTGGAGAGGGGTTACTTTTTGGCAGTCAGGGCACGCCCTGACTATATCTTTAGCCTGATTTTGGGAGAGTTGAAATTGTTTTTGTAACGCCTTTGCATTTTGATGAAAAAAGTCGTGGGAGATCCTTGCCTGCTCCAATTTCTGTGGGACAACTGACACACCTGCAAGAAGGTCCGCAAGGCGATTTCCCTCAGCCACAGGACCTGAAAGAGTGGAATGAGATCGTACATGAGTGATGAAGAAAGCGTGTTCTCGATTCTGTATTAAAGATAAGAATTGTTTAAATAAGAGAAAAAGTTTTTGGTTATTTAGATATTTCAAATACGCATTTTCTGCCCTCTGCAGCACGCCCACAATGTAAGCCAAATCAGAGACAATGTTTATTTGGACCTGATTAAAAATTTGGAATGCCCGAACAACTGCTGACAACTCCACTAACTGCAAAGAACCTTCAACTTTATGGATATCCTGTTCCCAGGTTCCATTAACACACTAGACTATTACGGCGTTCCTGGTTCTCTTGGAACCATCCGCAAAGACTGTGAGTGCTCCTGGAAGTGGTACTAGGGATTGGACAAATTTTGGCTCGATTGGAATTAATTTGAGCTTTTGCAGTAATTTTTGGCTGGGTGGGTGAAATTTAATGTACCCAGTAAAATTTGCTAGTGCCAATTGAAAGTCAAGAGAAGTTATCAGCATTTGTTCAAGCTGTTCAGATGTCAGAGGGAGGCAGACGGTGTTTGGCTCTTCTCCTGACATCTCCCAGCATCGAATTCGACCTTTGAATAAAACTTTGGAAATGAGTTCTGGTAATGTTACCAAAGTTTTCCCAAATTGATGGGGGAGGAAAACCCACTCCCACAGAAGAAAGTCAGTGTTCTGGTGTTGTAGCTGACCAAACAGACCAAAAGGCTGCTTAGGAGAACAGCTAAAACAGGTGGAAGTCCTGGAACTTTCCTGTGACTTTGTTGTTGAGAGATCTTTTGTTCAACAAGCTGAAGTGCTTGTTTTGCTTCCATCGTAAGGCATGTAGGGGACCTCAGGTCGGGATCTCCACTGAGTAACTCAAATAGCGGATGGAGTTCATCAGTGGAGATTCCCAGCTGAGGCCTAATCCAATCGATATTCCCTAGAAACTTTTGTAAATTATTGAGAGTAGAAATGTCTTTGGAAATTGCAACTTTCTGTGGAGTGATAGATTGTTGGTCAATTCTCCACCCCAAGTAAAACCAAGGGGAAGTCCATTGGATTTTCTCTCCAGAGATTTGCAATTGGAAGGTCTTGAAGGTAACTAAAATAACATCCAAGGTATTTTTTATTTCGAATTTATTTTGGGCACAAATTAAAATGTCATCCATATAATAAAAAGTTATTGAATTGGGATTTTGCAGCCGAATTGGAGATAGAATTTTGGAAACATATAATTGACAAAGAGTGGGGGAGTTCTTCATCCCCTGTGGCAAAATCTTCCAAGCAAATCTCTGGTTAGGCTTCCCTGCATTCACCAAAGGGATGGTGAATGCAAACTTGTCCACATCCTGGGGGTACAGCTGAATTTAAAGAAGCAGTCCTGGATGTCGACGACCACAAGGGACCACTCCTGAGGTAACATGGCCAGGGATGGCATGCCTGGCTGGAGTGTTCCCATAGGCTCAATGACCTCGTTAATTTTATGGAGATCATGCAGGAGCCTCCACTTGCCCGACGCTTTTTGAATGATGAAAACAGGGGAGTTCCATGGGCTAACAGTAGGGACAATATGGCTCAATTCTAATTGTTCCTTCACCAATTGTCGGAGTATTTGCAGTTTTTTAAGAGGCAAAGGCCACTGGTCTACCCAGACTGGGGTGGTTGTTTTCCACACCAGAGCAGGTAGCAGCTGCTCTCCAGTGGCCAAATTTAGAAATTTGAATTTAATTTGGTTCCCCACTGTGCCGTAAGGTCTCTCTCCCATAGCGTCATGGGCAAGGGTAGCACCAAAGGCTTGCAACTGGCCGTTTGGCCATCGACATCTGTAAATAGGACTACCAATATATTTCTCAGCGGCTTTTGCGTCCCACCCACACCCGAGACACTTAAAAAGGTGTTTTCAAATGGCCAGTTCGCTGGCCAATCATGTGTGACGATGATGGTGACACCTGCCTCAGTGTCTAATAGACCTGAGACAGACATTTCTCCTGCGGGTGAGACAACTTTTACTGTCATTGTCGGTTGGTCTTCTGAAACCGCATGTATCCAATTGGCTTGGACTTCCTCTTCTCCTTCTTTAAGATGTTGAACTGGAGGTAACAGAAGGAGAGCTGCTACTGGTTCTTCTGGTGGCAACTCAGAGGGAGGAAAAGGAACAGACACAGTCACAAAAAGTTGCGAAGCGCAGTCTATATCAGTAAGGAGTTCATGCTGGGCTATAACACCTCTTTGAACCGCTTCTTCTGTTGTTATAACCAGATACTGGTGGCCCTTGAGTAAAGGTTCCGCAGGTCTAACAGGAACAACTTCTTCCGCACAAAAAGGTAGGGACGGGGAGGAGGTATATGGCATGATTTGATTGTAATGACCTAGTTTAACTCTGTGATGGTCAGACTGGGGTCTGACTGTGCTCTGTGGAGTGTCTGCTGGCAGGGCAGTGGTGTTGGGTGGAGGTATTTAGTGTCATGGCGCTTTTCACGGAGTTTCCCTGAGAGGTTGTATTTAAATCCCTTCGAGCTGTTGGAGGAGTGGCAAAGGTTACTTTTTTCTTTTGAAAGTTTGGAGATTTTGGAGGTAGTGGATCATTATTGATATCGGTAAGGGACCGACACTGAGAAGTCCAGTGTCTTCCCTTGCCGCACCTTTGACAGTTAAAGTTTGGGAACTGTTTTGGACGGGGGTTCTGTGGGCAATTATTTTGCATATGTCCCGATTCACCGCATTTAAAACATTTTCCCTTTGCTGCACACATCATCAGCCTAATTTGTTCCACTGTATTTTTTACAGAACCCCGTTTCGACAAGCCTCTGTCATTTCTAACAATGCTGGATTCCTTAGAGGCTTAAGCAGCCATTGACACTCCTCGTTTGCTCTTTCAACCACTAGGGATTTAAATAGAACCTCTTGGGATTGCTCATCACTGATTTGTTTGGTAATAACTTCTTTTAGTCGGGTAGCAAAATCTAAGAAAGGGTCTTTTACACCTTGGAAGATTAAGGCATAAGAAGGGGTTGGTGTAGTGACCCTTGCCACCTTTTTTAAGGCCCTAAAAGCTAAATCCTTAGACTTGTCTAATAGTTCTTTGTGGGTACGGGCTCGAATTGCATTAGGTGTATATTCACCTTTTCCCAATAGTCTGTTAGCTGCTTGGGGTGGTGTCATTCCCCTAAGATTTCCTCCTTCCCTTACATATCTTTTGACTAGGGCCTGCCACTCAGCCTCAAAAACTGAGAATTGAATAACAGGAAGCCAGGCCCTAGCTATAAGTCTAATATCATTGGGTGTAAGTGTAAAGGCTTGGAAGAAGGACTCCATTAGGCCTATGGTAAAAGGTGAATTTAGTCCATAATCAGTAATTGCTTTCTTCACATCCTTCATAATAGGATATGAAAATGGAATCCATTCTGGAGGCCCTCGGTCTGATGTTTGGACTGGAAAAGCCTGCAGCATTTCAAGGTCACCAGCCAAAATAGCTTGATTTTGAAAAGTTTTCCAAGCTCTATCATGAGCTTCCACCACCTGGTGGGTGATGTCTATCCAGGGTCCTGGTGTCATTTGTTCCTGGAGAGCAGTAGATGATACATATGCCTGTGCATCACCCGGACTATTAGTGTCAGTGTTATCATCAGCAGTAGGTTCAATAGTGCTTTCTGCTGAGGTACTTTTATCTTGTCTCAACAGACTGAGTGGTGTACATGTCTGTGTCTGAGTAGTTGCCATGTTCTTTTTTTTAAAGCTTACTATTTTAGTAGGTGTGATTGTTTTCTTTCTAGCACCAGCTAGGATTGTTTTTAAGGGTGGCGGTGGAGTTATATTACGTGCCAGTGGTTCATCATCCCCCAGACTCTCGCTGGAGGTAGATTGAGTCTGGGTTGAGATTGTGGATTTAGGTAATTCTTGTTTTTGAGGGGACTTAAGGGTAGAAAAGGTGTGTTGTGAATGTGAGGAGTGAAGGGAGAAACGTTGGAAAGCAGTTGGTGGAAGTAAGTATGTAGGTGGAGCAGTCAGAGTGATATTAGGAGCAGGTGGCACCTGATAGTTATAAGCCACTGACTGGGCTGCAGCATCAGGGGTAGGCAGGGGGGGATAGGCCACAGGCCCTATAGGTCTTCGTCCATGGGCGCCACCATGTTGGCTAGGGGCAGTGTCCTGGATGACATAATCACGTAGGAGGGGTGCAGAGATGACATGTGGTTAGGGGCGGTGTAGGTGGGCGGCACCTAAACCATCGCGTGTGAGAAAGTCTGCGCCCTCTGCTCCTCCCTCCTGTGGCCCCCGGGGGAAGATGGAGTTTCCCGCCGTTTTTGGAGTCGACGCGAGGCATACAGTGAGGAGGGACCCTGCGGTCGCCTTGTCTCCCTCCCCTCAAGGTGTCTTCTCCCACCATGATGGTGTCAGGGGTAGAAGAAGGTGGTGACGCAGCCGATAAAACTGAGGGGACCCCATCTTGGGACGGAGAAGCTGTATTTGCTGCTGAAGGCTTTAAGCTCTCAGCTTGAGGTTCTTTGGGCAATAACATCAGAACCAGTCTCCATGCAATTAGTCCTCTAACTGTGACCTTGTTGCCCCTTCTCTCTGCCTTCCGCATTTTTTCTCCAATCTTGTCCCACTCCTCATAAGAAAAATGTTCAGGGAACTTGGCTTTGTTAGAATGCAGCCACATCGCTAGCGCTTTAAGAGACATCTTATCGTATTTATATCCCTGTAGTTCGATAACAGCGCAAACGTGCTTGTAAATTTCTCTCTCTTCAGGGACACACGTTTTATGGACATGAAGCCAGGTAGCCAGCACTTTCAAGGAAGCTTTATCATATTTATGTCCTTGAAGTTCTATGATGGCACGCATACGCTTGTATATGGCTTTCTCTGGCTTGGATAATAAAGCGCCCGTTTTGTATTTGATGTAGAAGACAAGTAGTGTAAAATAGGGGGAAAACGGAGAAGGGTAGGAAGGTAGGGAATGCCCCAGATGTTCACCTCTCCCGACGAAACGCCTGCGCAGCCGGTGAGGGGGACGTGAAGTCCAGTCTCGTCCGGGGAAACTGCCGGAGCTGCAGGGTCTCTTGTACACCACTGCAGTTGTCGCCCTGTTTGAGCCGTGCAGATCTTCTTGAAACAGAAAACCTACAAGCTAGCCCCACAGCTGGGCTCCATTTGACGCAATTTTGGTCTGGAGAGGGACCGGAGCAGCTCAGGGTTCTTGCCTAGCCTGTAGGTGGTATTAGTAGGCTCAAGGCAATGGCTGAGAGTTAAGTTCACCCTGCAGGCGCACCCAGAGAAGAGGCACGCACAACAGTAGTGAACACTCGAACAGCCGAGGTCGTTCTAACTTTATTAGGACAAAATGGTGGGTTTTATAGGGTTAGGGAGAGAAGGGTCTGGAAGAAGGATGGAGACTGGGAGGAGCATGCAAATCCTCTAACAAGAATTGGTTCAGGGCACATGAATAAACATAGGGAGGCGTCAACAAGGGATGAGTTAACGGGAGAACATGACTGGTCAGTACCTCAGGGTACACTGACCTATCAGGAACTGTCTCTGTGCCTGTCAGGCAGAAAGTCCATGAGGGGAGACAAAAAGTGTGGGAATCAACCAACTAATAGGTTTTATAACTTTAACAAAGCTACCACAATAAAGTCCTTAAATGTTGGTGTTATCATGGGTAGTGGTGTGGACAAGGTTAGTCTTCCAATCACCAGATGAAATCTCTCTTTTCCCTTGATCCTTCCACAGTGCAAATGCTGTTTCCATCTCTTCATAGTCTCCCTCACCTCCAGCAGTGGGGTTCTTGAACAGACCTGCAGGTCCAGCCAGAGCAATGGTCAAAGCTGATCTGCTTTATTAACAAGATTGTGGGTTTACATGGGGTAGGCTGGGGAAGGTGCTGGAAGGTAGGAAGGATATGCAAATTTTTGACATCGGATACGTGGAGGGTTTATGAATAAACATTAGGGGAAGGGGTGGTAACAGTGACATAACAAGGGCAGACAGGGATTGGTTGTGACAGATTACATCGATGTAAATGGTCCCATGAACACACACCAGAGAGCCCAGGGAGCAAAGCCCACAGTGACAAGATGGTGGTATCAGTGACACAGTTCATACACAGAGGCATGCTCACTGTCCCTTTCAGTAGGAAAGTCTTCTGTCCATTGCAGATATGATGAATTTCCAGAATGGCCATCTCCAATATCTCCCCCTTTTTTGTTTACTAAATGGAAAGCTTGAAGAATATTTTGAAGGACATATTTTTTAAACCTGATGACATATAAGTTAACAAAGAGAATAGAAAGGCAATTACAATGATTCAGTTGGGAATACTAGTTGAACAGATGTTAGGAGGCAGAGCATTGAAATAGAAATTATGGAAAGAAAACGTAATTTTACATGGCATTACATCAGAAAGTGATTAATAAAAATACAGGATTTATATATAAGGGACAAAGTACATGTAAAGGTAATAAAGTAAAAAATCAGCAATTTTTATCTTAAGAAGAAAGAAGGGTGTAAGATTTTCACTAAACTTGGAAGAAAAACTGAAACTAAACTTTCTGTTGGAACATAATGTAGTGAGGTTGACCCTAAAAGTGTTCTTGTCTGGCTCGATTGGTGTTGCTTTTTGGAAGAGACTGCTTTCACTTGTGATAACTCTTGATGTTGCTGTCTGCAGTGTGTGTAATGCTGAATTTGGTTAGCTCCATCTTTTCCTATCAGAATGCTCAGTTGTTGAAGTTCCTGGAAGGTTGTCAGCTGATTAAATTTTACAGTGATGGCATCCATGTTTGTTGTGAAATGGAGTACTAAACATCAGGCTGTAGTAACTTGGGAGAACAAGTACTTTTTAACAAGGAAGAACTTGATATTTTTGTGAACTTTTCAACACTTTGAAGGTTTTCAGGTTGTCATACACTCACGCTTTCTCACCACATTCACTGAGGCCTCCTTTCATTCATTCAAACACACTCTTGAATTTACCCTTCAAAATCAATCATTAAAGTTTGACTAATTACAAATTATAATATCAATTTCAGTATGAAGACTTAAGACATGCATGTTTTTTCACATTTTAAAGTAAATGTATGCCCCCAATGTAAGGAAGTATGACAAGAGAAATTATTGGGGATAAAAAAGAAACATTCTTGTTGTTTTTCGTTAACCAACGAGTGTTCTAGTCTTAATCTTCCTTTTTATTTCTATTACTTCTATTCCCCCTCTTTTGTTTTTATAAAAATAGTGAAATATAAGGTACTTTGCAGAGTGTTTCATTCTATTTTTTGTAAACTGAATCTTGTTACTAATCTTCTAGAAACATGTTACTAATCTTCTAGAAACATTCTAACATCCTTATAGCTTATTCTTAAATTGAAAAGTAATCTCTCTAAATTCCACTGCATTTTTATGAACAATTTTACTAATCTCCTAGGAACAGTTTTACTAACATTCTTATACTCTATACCTAAAATGAAAACTTCCTCAACATCTAAAATGTCATCTAGTTTTAGAAATGTAAAATCTAAAAAATCTAAAATTTCAAGAGCTAAAATCTGCAGTCTAAGAATGAATATTAAAATATTCTGGAGAGGCATCGCCTTCCAGAATGTCTTTGTGGGAAGGCCTTGTCAGATGCAGGGACCACCCGCCTGGTGCCCCCCTTCCCCAAGGACTGCTTGTCCGTCCAGGCCAGATGCTGACAGGAAGCCCTGATGGGACACAGCTGGGCCCTGCAGTCTGTGCTGCCAGGCGTCGTCTGCCACCTCCTGAGACTTCTGCTCCTCAGCTCTGCCCTGACACGGTTTTGAGTGTCAGGAAGGGAGCCAACCAGCTTGGGGTTCACCGCTCTGCTGTAGGTAGTGAAAGAAGTGGAGGGCTGCAGGCGAGCACCGCCCTGCACGCATCTGCGCTACCTGAATAAGGAGAAGTGAGACACAGGTGTTAGGCAGGCATCAGCCAGGGTTGATCTGAGTTTATTGAGGGAAAATAGAGGGTTTTTAGGGGTCTGGGTTGGAAGGGTCTGGAACTTGTGTGGAGAAAGGGGAGGAGCATGCAAATCCTCTTACAGTGACTGACTAACAGGGAATGAATAAACATAAGGGGGTTGAATTGGGTGGTAACAGTGGAGTGACAAGTAGCCAAAGCTTGCCAAACAGCTTGATTGGTTGGTGCCACACTGTACTCCAACCAATAGGGGAATTGTTGTTATGCCTGGTAAGGCAGCAAGTCCATGAGGGAAAAGAAACTAAAATGGGGGTTTAACCTACATGTAGGTTTTACCCCAAACATCATTTATTCAATAACAGTCCCAAGTGGTGGTTCTTCAATACCAATCTCTTCAAGGCTGCACCTGTCCACAAATCTGGCTTTCCATTCAGAAAAAGATGTTTCATTCTCTCCATCAGGTGTTTCCCCTGGTGCCTCATGATCCCCAACACTGCCCCAGGTTTGCTGGTGTGGGAGCGGTTGTGGGCAGAGCTCCTGCGCCTGGACAGCCAGAAGAAGGCCAAGAGCAGCAGGAGGGTTTCAGCAGGGAGTCAGAGCCACCAGTGCTGGCAGGCAGAGGGGAGCATGCTCTCTTGGGAAACTGTGGGTGGTTCCTGTCTCCTCTTCTCTGTCTCTTCCAGCATTTGGTTCCTCTGCTTCATCTCAAAGAGCACTTGGATCCTCTCCTCCCTCTCCTTCATGATGTGGCTCCTCTGCTTCATCTCCTCGAGCATCTGGCTTCTCTGCTTCATCTTACACATCAGTTGGATTCTCCTCTCCTTCTCCTTCAGCATCTTGCTCCACTGCTCTGTCTCAACCAGCATATGGCAGGTTGTGCTGCTGTTCAGCTCTTGCACGTGAGGCTTTAGAGGGAAAAAGAAAAGCTCTTTATTTCCCCTGCTAGCTTCAAGCCCTGCCCAAGCCTCTGTCCCTGGGATACAGGAGAGCTGCAGGGAGCTGGGCCCTTTGCCTTCAGTTTTGGTTTGATTCTTTTCCCCAGTGGTCCCTGCCCCACCAGGGGGCCCGGGATGCCCCATCTCCATCACCCCACAGCCCCACAGCCCACAGGGATTGCTGCTCAGCCTTGGCATCTCTCTCTGCAGGCCCCTGCAAGGAAAAAAAGGCAGAGGTGGGAGGCAGAGATCCTGCACAGCTCTTGTTTTTCATTCTCTGGGCCACACAGTGAGGATGATGGGCTGAACCTCCACACCTCACTCAGAGAGGGATTTTTCAAGCCCACCCAATAAAACAGTGAATTCCATTTCCCAGCCTGGCCTCTCCCAAACTCTCAGCAGCAGAGCACAGCCAGAGTGTGGAGGAGCTGTGCTGGTTCCACTCAGGCCAGCTCAGACACTCCATTCTTGTGTCCAGGGGATGGGAGCCAACATGTGCCTGTGGCAGGGATGCATTTGGTCTCTTCCTCCTGACTTTGGCATTCAAGCACAGTAACCTCTGATAAAGTCTTTGCCTTCTCAACAGCTTTACTTGCTTCATTTGACAAAGGAAAGGCCTGAGAGGTTCAGCTGCCTGTGAGGGGAGGATGCTGCTGTCCTAAGGCAGCAGGGCTCAGACAGCAGCAGCAGCATCAGAGTGCAATTCCAGCCTCAAATGTTCTTCTCGATATCCCCAAATCACTCACCTTCCACCACAAAACAGTTGGTGGTTGCAGTCAAGAGGAGGAATGGTGTGGTCACCAAGCCTATCATGAGGTCCTGTGAAAATGTCTGGAAGCTGTTGGGGAAGATGAGTGGAAGCAGAGAGCAGGATATGACCTCAGACACAAGATAGATCCCAGCTGATGAACCTCCCAATGTCCTCGTGGGGGCAGCTGGGCAGCCTTGGTCCAATGCTGAAGGACTTTGGGTTGGAGGGAGGGAATCCCTGCCCTTCAGTGGCTGTGCCTGCCTGGGAGCTGGACCCGCTGCCTGGGAGGAGAAAGGCACAGGCTGAGACCCTGCAGCTCCCCCAGGTGCTGCACACCCTGAGACACTCTGGGGACCCCCTGAGCCACCGTCTGTCAACTGTGGGGATCAAGAAATGAATGCCCTGGCCCAGTTGTGGCTCTGGATTAGACCTGACACCACCATTCTCCCCTTTCTGTGGTTCAGGGGCAGGAGAGGAGCAGGATGCTCTCCCATGACTGGGAGGGTTGTCCCTGACACGGTTTGGTTCAGGGAAAAACGAGACCAGCGGGCTCGTAGCAGGACTGCAGGAGTTCTTCTAATTGGCAGAGCCTGCCACAGGCTGAAGTGCAGCACACACACTCTGCCTTGCAGGGTCGTATGCAGTCTCACCCAAAGGGTTGAAACCCACCGTGCCCAAAGCAAGAGACAAGAGACGATGTGAACCAGAGGTCAGCCAAAGCTGATCTAACTTTATTGAAGAAAATGGATGGTTTTTAAGGGTGTGGCTAGGGAAGGATCAGGAATAGGGGTGGAGCATGGGAGGAGCATGCAAAACTAGGGAAGGTGATAGGATTGGTAACAGGGTGACATGACAAGGGGGTGGAACACAACTATGAGGCAACTGGGGAAGGAACTGATTGGTAGCTACCCCATGGTAGACTAGCCAATAGGTAAATTGTTACTGTGCCTGGAAGGCAGAGTCCATAACTAAAGAAGAAGATGAAACACAAAATGGTGGCTTCAGCCTAGAAATAGGTTTAGCCATGTGATCATTAATAGAAAGTTCATTAGGTAGGCTGACAGGCTGTTGCAGGATCTTCTGTCTCATTAATAAAGTTGTTCCTCCAGCGAGTGAACTGTGTCTCGCTCTTTAGCTCATCCCCAACATGTCCCCAGTGGCAAAGGCTGGGCTGAACTGCCCAGTGACCCCCAGCATCCTACTATCCAGAGACATGCCATAGGGCAGGGCAGGGTCTCCTTGCTCACCTGAGGTCTGTGGAGCCGATGATATTTTCCTGCCTTTTACACAGTGCCACAACTCACCTGCGACGTTCAGCTTCTGGGGACCACTGAGGGCACAGTTCCTCACTCAGTTGCTGTTGTTCTTGTGCTGGTATCCACATGGGTATGTCGCTGGGCTCACCCTGGTCCCAGGGAAGAGCATGTAGTAACTCTTCTGCCTTTCTTGGGCATCCAGGCTGCTTATCTCCACCCTGTCCTTGTAGAAGACAATTGGAGTGGCAGCAAGACTCCCAGGAAATTGGGCACCAAAACAAAACCTGTTCCCCCCCTCTGTAGTAATGTGGTTCATGAAAAGGTCAGGAGCTGGGAGGTCACCTGGAGGTCACCTTGTCTTCCATCTTGAAACTAACTCAACAACTACTTTGTTTGGGTTTCTGGTTCCAGATGGGTGCCTCTTGCTGCCTAAAGCACTTCAAGCATCTGCGAAGTCTCACACTATGACCAAATATTTAGGGAGGCCTAGAGAATAGTCTTAGAGGGACATTAGCACATTTTGGACTGAAATTCAATCTCTGGAACATGCTTGCCCCGAAGGACATTTCCAAAGTTCTAATGCAAGTCTATAATTGTGCTTTAGTGACTCCCCTTATCAAACTTATCTGGGCAAGGCTTGGAGCCCTCTGGTCTATTGGGGGAGTGTCCTCCCCATGGCAGGAGGTGGAAATGCATTTCTTTGGTGTCAACACCCCTGCACTGCAATGGTCAGTTTGAGCCCCAAATGGAATAAGAATTGTGGGGTTTCTTGCACAAGCACGGACGACTCAGCACACCAATATGATGATCAGAGAAACACCATTTATTTAAATTAAGCAGCAGTCTTTTATACAGTTTTCTAACAATACTCTTCTATTAGCTTTGTTTCTTTATGTCCTTTCCCACCCTGAAAGCATGTACTGAGAACCTGTTTTCTATATCTAGCTTTGCTGCTGGTTTTTTTGGTAGATCTTTCACATCCTGGTACCATCAGAAGGCCATCAGAGCAACAGATCATGTTTTCAGAATTGAAACATAAGATTATATTCTCATAGCAGCATATCCTCTAGTTAGCAACATAACATTATGTTCTCACAGCAGCATACTTTCTATGTTAGCAACATAAGGCTGTGTTCTCACAGCTGCAGCATATCCTCTATATTAGCACTAAAAATCCCTACATTTCCCCCTTTTTCTTTAAACAAAGCAGATACAGTTTAAGCCATTAAGCTGTGAAAACATTGTACCAGACATGGCAGAAAAATACATACTCCTAGAAGCAGAAAGGCAACGGGTGCCAATCATTGTACAATTTGCATAAGGCATGGTCCCATTCCAAGTCCTTTCAGCCAATCAGTAAATGGTGATGTACCATAAGTAACATGATCCAAACATTCCTGTAAGGTCTGCAGTTGTTTGTGTATGCTGTGTGAATGGTCAGACAAATTCATGCAACACATTCCTTCAAATTCCTGACACCTGTGGCCTTGTGCTAGCAGTAAAAAGTCAGTTGCTGCTCTGTGTTTTGCGAACACTATCTACGTCAGTCAGAAGCTGATATATGATATTGGATGTTGTGTTAAACTGCTTAATACTCCAGCATGCTGAGTGCTTCAATTTAGCATAATTAGAAGCAGCAGCTCCTCCAGGAAGGAAAATGGCTAATGCTATTGTTCCTGCCTCTGATCCAATTCTAACATCATCATCACAGTCTGGACCAAAGCGATGAAGATTTCTTTTTGTACATCGTGTTTCGTTCCACAATTGCCTTAGGCTGGGGGCAAAGAGTGTTAATTTTCCAATATAACACAGATGGTCCGATGGACCTCCCACTGGATGAAAAGGGATACCTTCCCATGCACGGTTACCACAAATTAGGAAATATCCTGGTGGTAATAAAAAGCCTCCAGATGTGTTGACAGTAAATTGCCCTGCACTGTTCTCAGAAAAATTCCAGTGTTCAGAATTACCACTCAGATTTTTATATCCACTCCTTGCTAGTTGTTCACCCTGTGTGTGAAGCCAAAGGTACCAAGGCTTCCCAAAATCAACTACTCCTGTTCCATTCCATGGTTGTTCTTCAGGGCTAACATTGCTGCAGTTGGTCTATGAGGTCACATTTGCCCATTGAGCAGGTGCTACAGAGCCTAATAGGTCTAATTCTTGTAAGGGAAGTGGACTCAAATGGTTCAGGTACTGTATAAGATATTGTTGTGCAAAGGCGCTTTGCATCACAAGCACAGTGTTGCTCCACATACACTCTCCCTTGGAGCTCTTGTTCTGTTTGGTGTTGTTATACAGACGCTCCATGTCAGTAAAACTGCCATTAAACCATCCGTCAAATGCCCTTTCCTCAAACATATGATAGCCAATAAGGCACGTACGAAAAGGATCTCCAGGCATTGTCAAAGACAGACAAAAGTCAGTTTGTGCAGTTTGATTTGCCCATGTAACCCACATGTTTTGTCTCGGGTTAATTTCTGTAATAGAGCCTGTAGTCAGACCAACAGCGAGTGTCAACACCACAGTGACTGTCGACGCCACCAGCGACGGCATTCTGACTGCCACTGATCACTTTTTACAAACCGAGATCGTGGTACTTTGATCTGTTCTCCACAGCTACTATCCACAATAGCACACCTTTTTATCACCTGAGTGTGGGCTGCCAAGCAAACAAATTGAAATATAATCACTGCATTTGCTCTGCATTCACAATTTTCTATTAACCCTAATACTTGCAGAAATGTGCCATCCCAATGATTAACTGAAAAGCCTAAAAAATCACTAAACCATGTCTCAACAGAAAACTCATTTCTTAGCTGCTGATCACAAACATGGCATAGTAGATGCAGTGCAGCTGCATCAGAATTACGTACAATCCTCCAATGACTTTGATTACAACTACTACAATACACACAAATTCACGGTTTACATTAATACCCGTGTGTATAACAAGTACAATTGTTCTTCCAATTCTGGAGGGGCTTGTAGTACTGCTTCTATTTCTCCTTGCATCAGAGCTTCTGGTGTAATGTTTGTCAAATTCTGGAGACCAGTAGCCTGTATCCACGGAGTAAGGATACAATGCAGTCTGTACAGACGTCTTGCTTCAGCTTCAGGCTCTAACTGGAAAGGCTGAGTCATGGTGTAACCACGGCTTTATCCATTTTGCTGGAACCCAATGGGGTTCTTGATGATCTGTGGAAACACAAGCATAACCTTTTCCCCAGGTTAACAACATACATGGTCCTTTCCACTGATCAAGGACAGGGTCATAAACCTGTACCAAAGATTTTTGCAAATTCTGATCCATATCCTGATATTGTATAATATGTGTCTGTGCTGCTGGCAAATCATCATCCCCACCATGGGGATTAAGTCAATTTAATACATAAAGTGTTTTGTGTAACAGTTCTGAAGGGGAGATATGTTGGGCATCTCCCCCTTTCTCAAAACATCAAAATGACGTTTCAGAGTTCGATGGGTTCGCTCAACAATAGCTTGGCCCGTCGAATTGTGAGGGTTACCAAATGTATGACTGACTCCCCAGGCATGTAAAAAGGTACAAGTTGATTGGGCACAGTAACCAGGCCTGTTATCTGTTTTATTACACTCTGGTACCCCCATAACAGCAAAATAAGTTAGCCAGTGTTTTCGGACTTCTTGGGAATTAGTTGATATATGAGCTGTGGCCCGTAGGAAACCAGAAAAGGTATCAATGGAAACATGAACATATTTTAGTCTATCAAAAGGTGCAAATTCTGTTCTATCTGTTTGCCAGAGTTGTAAAGCAGATAGCCCTCTTTTGTTAGTTGCTTGAGGCTGAATGTTAGGTACAAGTGTGCAGTTGGGGCATGCAGCTAGAATAGCTCTGGCCTCAGTCAAAGAAATACAGACCTGGTGTTTCAGAGCTTTAGCTGACTGATGAAAAAAGGCATGGGAGAGGTATGCTTGTCCCAGTAAATCAGGTTTTGGCATTAGCTCTGCTGGTACAGAAACTAATTATTGGCCTTTTTAACCATCAGTGCGCTTGTAGCAAGCGTGGGTAGAGCCCTTCTCAAATCTTCGTTCGCAAAGCCCAGCCATGATGATGATGATGACAGAAACTAATAAATTAGCCCTTTCATTGTCTTCTACTAGATATCCTGGTAATGTAGCGTGACTCTTAATGTGGGTAATAAAAAAAGGGGAATTTGCGATCATCTAAGAGATGCCACAGTTGATAAATGGCATAAAACAGGGCCTTATTGAAGACTTCTTTAAAAAGTGCACGATGCAGGCGAGACACAAGGCCAACAACATACTAGAGTCTGACACAATATTTAAAGGGCATTGTGACCACTTTGCAAAGATGTTGCAGACACGGGAAAGCAGGGACACTCAATATGAGAATCAACATGCTCCATTTATTGAACACACACCACAGCAAAATATAGGATAGATAATGAGCTTATTAATATTCTGTAATTTAACTACATGATTGGTAAGAGCCCTAGAGGTCCGGACTGCCTCCACTTCTTGTCTGTGGGGACCCTCAGCCCCTCACTTTCCCAGGCTGTAGTAATAACAAGATCTTGTTATTGAGCAACAGCTATCGCTAAGAGATTAGCACGACCTTGCTTGGACAGCAGCTACACCAGCTGTGCTTAAAGTTGCTGAGTCGATACCTTCCCAGCTCCTGTGGGCCTGCACGCCTCTTTTCAAATAGCCAGTTCTTCACACAAAGACGCGTGTTACAGTTACTAATTCCAGAACTTGTACTGAGTCGTCAGCTACAACGATTTCTGAATTCCAAGTATCTTGAATCTTCCAGAGAAAGCCAGCTTTACCAGTGCAACTGCTGGCATCTGTAAAAACTGGAAGACCTTCTAGGGGGTGTTTGCTGAGTAAGGAATATGATTCCAAATTCAAAGTGGTTTTGAACAGTGGATGTGACGGGTAGTGACAGGTTAAAGGCACAGAAAGACCTGTTACTGCAAGGGCAAATGTTTAGTTTGTAAAAATTGCTGTTGCAATCTGATCTTGTTGTAATGGGACAACAATTTCATCTGGATACTTTCCAGATGTTTGCAAACAGTTATCTACAGCTTTTTGTATACCGAGTCCTAATGCTTCTACATGGGTAACAGTTGTTTTAGATAATGATGCAGGAAGAAAAACCCATTCTAGGATCCATAAAGGATTTGTTTGTGTCGTGTCCCATTGACAAAGTAGTCCTCCAACTTCTGTGTCTGTGTTATAAATGATAAGTTGAACAGGTTTATCTTGAAGCAATCGCCCTGAAAAAGCATGTGCCAGTTTCTGCTCAATTGTCTGCAGGGCCTATTTTCCAGCGTCTGACAATGATCGAGCTTCTGTCAATTGATTACTGGTTCTGAGCATATCCAGTAAAGGTTTTAAGTCTGTGTTTGTTATGCCACAAATGGGTCTGACCCACTGTAGATCTCCTACTAATTTCTACACATCATTCATGTTGTGAACGCTATCATGAATGAAGCCACTCACTTAAAACTTTGAAACATAAAAGGTTAACACAAAATTGTAAGAGAAATTTCAAAACCTTAACATTAGGAAACTAGGCAGTCCTTGACATAGCAACTCAGCGAATCCTAGAGCAGTCCTAGAGAGATAGCTGCATTCCTCACAGAGATAGCAACTCAGCAAATCGTAGGATGAGCCAAAAGTCAGCCTGACCTTATTGTGTTTGCCAAAACTGCCTTAAAAGGAGAAGATCGAAAGAAAGTTCAGAAGTTTACAGTGAGGAAGACTCACACACGACCCCCGCCCAGAGGAAGGCAACAGGAACTCCCACCGTGAAATCTCCCCAAATTGAAGACTCCGCCCAGACTCCGCCTTCATATGAATATTACAATTAGATGTTGCAATTTAATGAATATGCATGATTGTGTTGTAATCCTATACTCAAAAACTGTATAAAAGAGCTATGCTGATTGTACACGACGGAGCTCTTTGCCCAGGGCGACCTGGAGAGCTCCCCAACGCGTTGCAATAAAATACCTCCTGCTTTAAAGAAACAAACTTTGTCTCTAAAGCAGTTTCTCCGTGCCTTTTGGGGCAAAATTTCGGCATCATGAATCTGAAGTTTCTGAGGTCGAACAGTGGAGAGAATAACTTGCAGTCCCAAATATTTCCACGGTGCAGTGACCTGTATTTTTCCTGGAGCTATCACAGGTCCAAATGGTTAGAGTACAGCTTGTAATGCTCTCAACATTTCTTGCTGTGCTAGTTGTTCTGCAAAGATTAACAGATCGTCCATGTAATGAAAGATCAGATGAACAGAAAATTGTTTCCGCAAGGGTTGTAAAGCAAGGTCCACAGACCACTGGCATATGGTAGGAGAATTTTTCATACCTTTGGGGGAGAACTACCCAATTATATTGTTGCGTTGGTTGAGCACGATTTTTTGCTGGCACAGAGAAAGAAAATTTTCACAGTCCATGGGGTGCAAAGGAATAGTGAAAAAACAGTCTTTGAGATCAATTACCATCAGTTCCCAATTGCTAGGTAAAATATTTGATGATGGAATCCCGGGCTGTAATGCTCCCATCACAGCATTTACAGCTCGTAAATCTTGTAATAATCTCCATTTACCTGATTTCTTTGGAATAGTGAACACTGGTGTGTTCCAAGGACTGGTTGAAGGTACTAAATGACCTAATTTTACCTGTTCCATTCCATGGTTGTTCTTCAGGGCTAACATTGCTGCAGTTGGTATATGAGGTCACATTTGCCCACTGAGCAGGTGCTACAGAGCCTAATAGGTCTAAATCTTGTTAGGGAAGTGGACTCAAATGGTTCAGGTGCTGTAGAAGATATTGTTGTGCAAAGGCACTTTGCATCACAGGCACAGTGTTGCTCCACATGCACTCTCCATTGGAGCTCTTGTTCTGTCTGGTGTTGTTATACAGACACTCCATGTCAGTAAAACCACCACTAAACCATCTGTCAAATGCCCTTTTCTCAAACATAGGATAGCCAATAAGGCACGTACGAAAAGGATCTCCAGACATTGCCAAAGACAGACAAAAGTCCGTTTGCCCAGTTTGATTTGCCCATGTAACCCACATGTTTTGTTCTGGGGTAATTTCTGTAATAAAACCCGTAGTCAGGCCAACAGTGAGTTTCAGCGCCACAGTGACTGTCGACGCCACAAGCGACGGCATTCTGACTGCCACTTATCACTTTTTACAAACCGAGATCGTGGTACTTTGATCTGTTCTCCACAGCTACTATCCACAATGACACACCCTTTTATCACCTGATTGGGGGCTGCCAAGCGAACAAATTGAAATATAATCACTGCATTTGCTCAACATTCACAATTTTCTATTATCCCTAATGCTTGCGAAAATGTGCCATCCCAACGACTAACTGAAAAACCTAAATAATCACTAAACCATCTCTCAGCAGAAAACTCATTTCTTAGCTGCTGATCACAAACGTGGCATAGTAGATGCAGTGCAGCTGCATCAGAATTACGTACAACCCTCCAATGACTTTGATTACAACCACTACAATACACACAAATCCATGGTCTGCATTGATACCTGTGTGTATAACAAGCGCAATTGTTCTTCTAATCCTTGAGGGGCTTGTAGTACTGTTTCTATTTCTCCTCACAACAGAGCTTCTGGTGTAACTTTTGTTGAATCCTGGAGACCAGTAGCCTGTAACCTCGGAGTAAGGATACAATGCAGTCTTTGCAGACATCTTGCTTCAACTTCAGGCTCTAACAGGAATGGCTGAGTCATACTGTAACCACAGCTTTATCTATTTTACTGGAACCCAACGGGGGTCTTGATTATCTGTGGAAACACAAGCATAGCCCCTTCCCCAGGTTAACAACATCCATGGTCCTTTCCACTGATCAAGGACAGGGTCATAAACCTGTACCAAAGGTTTTTACAAATTCTGATCCATATCCTGATCGTGTATAATATGTCTCTGTGCTGCTGGCAAATCGTCATCCCCACCATGAGGATTAAGCCAATTTAATACGTAAAGTGTTTTGTGTAACAGTTCTGAAGTGGAGATAGGTCGAGCATCTCCCCCCTTTCTCAAAACATCAAGATGACGCTTCAGGGTTCGATGGGCTCACTCAACAATAGCTTGGCCCGTCGAATTGTGAGGGTTACCAAATGTATAACTGACTCCCCAGGCATGTAAAAAGGTAAGAGTTGATTTGGCACGGTAATACACTGTGGTTCACCCATAACAGCAAAACAAGTTAGCCAGTGTTTTCGGACCTCTCAGGCATTGTTTATACATGAGCTGTGGCCCATAGAAAACCAAAAAAGATGTCAATGGAAACATGAACATACTTAAGTCTACTAAAAGGTGCAAATTCTGTTATATCTGTCTACCAGAGTTGTAAAGCAGATAGCCCTCTTTTGTTAGTGGTTTGAGGCTGAATGTTAGGTACAAGTGCACAGTCGGGGCACGCAGCTAGAATAGCTGTAGCCTCAGTCAAAGAAATACAGACCTGGTGTTTCAGAGCTTTAGCTGACTGATGAAAAAAGGCATGGGAGAGGTATGCTTGTCCCAGTAAATCAGGTTTTGGCATTAGCTCTGCTGATACAGAAACTAATAAATCTTTCATTGCCTTCTACTAGGTATCCTGGCAGTGCAGTGTGACTCTTAATGTGGGTAATAAAAAAGGGATCATCTAAGAGATGCCACAGTTGATAAATGGCATAAAACAGGGCCTTATTGGAGACTTCTTTAAAAAGTGCACAATGCAGGCAAGACACAAGGCAAACAACATACTTAGGGTCTGACACAATATTTAAAGGGCATTGTGGACACTTTGTAAAAACCCGTGTTACAACTACTAATTCCAGAACTTGTTCTGAGCCGTCAGCTACAACGATTTCTGAATTCCAAGTATCTTGAATCTTCCAGAGAAAGCCAGCTTTACCAGTGCAACTGCTGGCATCTGTAAAAACTGGAAGACCTTCTAGGGGGTGTTTGCTGAGTAAGGAATATGGTTCCAAATTCAAAGTGGTTTTGAACAGTGGGTGTGACAGGTAGTGACAGGTTAAAGGCACAGAAAGACCTGTTACTGCAAGGGCAAATGTTTTGTTTGTACAAATTGTTGTTGCAATCTGATCTTGTAATGGGGCAACAATTTCATCTGGATACTTTCCAGATATTTGCAAAAAGTGATCTACAGCTTTTTGTATACTAAGTCCTAATGCTTCTACATGGGTAACAATTGTTTTAGATAATGATACAGGAAGAAAAACCCATTCTAGGATCCATAAAGGATTTGTTTGTGTCATGTCCCATTGACAAAGTATTCCTGCAACTTCTGTGTCTGTGTTATAAATCGTAAGTTGAACTGGTTTATCTTGGAGCAATCACCCTGAAAAAGCATGTGCCAGTTTCTGCTCAATTGTCTGTAGGGCCTGTTTTCCAGCATCTGACAATGATTGAGCTTCTGTCAATTGATTACTGGTTCTGAGCATATCCAGTAAAGGTTTTAAGTCTGTGTTTGTTATGCCACAAATGGGTCTGACCCACTGAAGATTTCCTACTGATTTCTGCACATCATTCACATTGTGAACGCTATAGTGAATATGAAGCTTCTGAGGTCGAACAGTGGAGAGAGTAACTTGCAGTCCCAAATATTTTCACGGTGCATTTACCTGTATTTTTTCTGGAGCTATCACAAGTCCATATGGTTAGCGTACAGTTTGTAATGCTCTCAACATTTCTTGCTGTGCTAGTTGTTCTGCACAGATTAACAGATCATCCATGTAACGATAGATCAGATGATCAGAAAATTGTTTCTGCAGGGGTTGTAAAAAAGGTCCACAGACCATTGGTATATGGTAGGAGAATTTTTCATACCTTGGGGGAGAACTACCCAATGACATCGTTGCGTTGGTCAAGCACAATTTTTTGCTGGCACAGAGAAAGCAAATTTTTCACAGTCCATGGGGTCCAAAACAAATAGTGAAAAAAACAGTCTTTGAGATCAATTACCATCAGTTCCCAATTGTTAGGTAACATATTTGGTGATGGAATCGTAGGCTGTAATGCTCCCATATCTTGCATCACAGCATTTACAGCTCATAAATCTTGTAATAATCTCCATTTGCCTGATTTCTTTGGAATAGTGAACATTAGTGTGTTCCAAGGACTGGTTGAAGGTACTAAATGACCTAACTGTACCTGTTCCTCTACCAAAGCCTCAAGGTGTGCCACCTTTTCATCTGGTAGCGGTTATTGGTCCACCCATACAGGTTTTTCAGTAAGCCATGTCAATTTTAGGGTTGATCTCCCATCAGTGGCCCCTACTGAAAATTTGTAGTTAAGACCATGCCCCACTGACTAAGGACATCCCTGCCAATGAGCCAAATGTTGATATGAAGAACATATGGGCGAATGGAGGCCATAGGCCCTTCAGTGACATCACAGAGCTGTATGAATTGTGTACTGATCATGGTGGGCTGAGCTCCACCAATACCTGTTACCATTGTGTTAACTGGTTCTAGAGGCCAGGTATGTGACCAAGACCCGTTTGGTACAATGGTCACATCTGACCCACTGTCAATCATCATTGATGCTGCTTTTTCTGTGTGTGTGTCCTAGTGCCCCCCGACCTGGCGCTCCTCTGGCCGTTTCCCGAAAGCAGAGTTCCATCCTTCTTATATCTTGACCAGGACTCATGAACTCGATGGCAAAACTTATCACACTGACTACAGGTGCCTGTAGAAGATGTTTCAGTATTAGCTGTAACAGCTGGTTGCTTTGGTTTCCTGGGGCAATCTTGCTTCAGGTGCCTTGCTTGTCCACACTGGTAACATACTGCTTTTCCCTGTCCTCCACAATTGCCATGTCCTTGCTGTATATAGGCTTCAAAGCTGTTGCTAATGCACTAGCATGTGCCTTGACCTGAATGTTGGTTTTTCGTTGTTCTTCTTCGATGATTGGTGCTCTTGAACAGGCCTCAATCATATCTACCAAAGTGACTGTTTTTGGTAAGGCAGCTATAACTTGTTTACATTGTTTGTTTGCATTAACCACAGCCAGGTCTTTTCCGACTGCACCCTTGGCATCAGGGGTAAGATTCGGAGATGCTTCGATGGCTTCTTTTAGTTGATTAACAAATTCCATATATGGTTCATTGGGAGCCCCTGGTGGTCTAGTGGTTAGGGCGTGGCGCTGTCACCACCAAGACCCGGGTTCGATTCCCGGTCAGGGACGCTCCCCGGGCCAGATGGAGCTCGTTAGCCCTTAAAAAAAAGGCAACCCATCTACGTCCTAAGGACCTCGCTGCCACCGTGCAAGCTCGCTTGGCCCCGGCAGATGAACTTTAGGATTAAAGGGTGGGCTCAGTTCCGCGCACGCTGTGTCTCACCTAAAAAATCCAATGCGCAGGCTGGAAGGTGTAAAGACCTTCCCCGGATCTTCGCTCGCGAAGACTGGCCATTATTATTTATATGGTTCATTGGAGCCTTGCATTATCTTACTATAAGGTGGTAATGGTCGTCCGATCTGTGGTACTTCCTCTACAGCTGCTAAACTAAGGGCCTGAGCTTGTTGTAATATAGTTGGATGTGATGCAGCCTGCACATTAGGATTGGCAAAGTGTCCTTGTCCTAAAAGCATGTCTTCAGTAGCAGCAGTTAACAGATCATCGGGTCCTCTATTCAGGTTTTCCACCTGAGCAATCCACACCTTATCCTTCCATCTTTCAGAAAACAACAATTGTGTAGGATCAAAAAACATTTCTATCACAGCCTTAATGTCAGTTTGAGTAAGAACTTGGCTTTTGAAACATTGTTCTAACATTTGTTGTACATATTTGTTATCAAGTCCATATTGCATGATGACCCGTTGTGCTTCTCTAATTGTTTTCCAATCCAGGGGTGCCATCGTCTTTGTCCCTGCAGGTCTGTAAGTACAGGGTAAGCAGTAATAGAAGAAGGCAGTGTATACCCTTCAAGGATTGCATGTTCAATCACACCCTTCCACTGATGTCCTAGTGAACAGTCAGGATCCAGTGGTGGTGGTGGTGGTTGATTAGGAGTGTTCCCACTTTTGACACTACATGTCACTGTCTGCTGCTGAGATCGTGGAGGATCCGTCAATTGTTGCATACCTTGATATCATTCACTGCCCTGCTTTCTCATAGCCTTATATTCTTCTATCTGTTCTTTAGGAATTCCTCCATATCAGTCTTGAATATATTGATCTGCCTCTTGACAAGACATAGATCCATCTTCCACACACATTTCAGTCCATCGCAGGGTTCTCCTGATTTTTGCAATATCACCAATCTTTTTATTTTTATGTGTCTTGCTAGAAGACTGCTGAATGGGTTCTGGTTGAATGGGTTCTGTTTTATTTTCCATGGTTCCTGACTCCACTAAGTAATCCAAACTCTCTTTGATAGACCGCTCTGCTTTATCATACATTTTTTGAATTTTCCTGTTACTTACTGAGCTGGTATCTATTCGGCACACTTCTTCTAAGAAGTCCTCTAAGTGTTTGTTTTGTTTCCGCACTTCTTGCAGGATAGGATCTGGGTGAAGCTGATCCTGTGCCGTGTCACTATCGTCATTCGGTCAAGGCTCATTTTCAGGTTCTTTGAGAGGCTTACACAGAGGAACTGGAAAGGATGCAGATGCCTGTTCGGTGGGTGTCAGCGGTGCAGATGGAACAATAACATTACCATTCCAGAAATTTGTTTCCTCTGTTGGAAACGAAGTGATCAGGACCCTCCTGTCTTTCAGAGTGGCTTTCGGCACCACTGTTGCAGCTTTCAGCACTTCTGCCACAGCCCTCCCCTCCGCTCAAAAGAGTTTGTTTCAATTTTTGAACTGCTCCTGCTTCCACAAGACCTTGTTCCAGCATTCTAGCACAGGCATCCCACACAGATGCCAGACGTGCTACACTGGTGTTTCCTGCACGGATAGATTGCCACAGATTATCTCCCAACTGACTCCACACAGTGAGAGAGAACACTTGATCTGTGTCTTCAAAAAACCTTTTCTACTGCCCCTACCGCAGCAAATCTTCTAAAACAACAGTCTTAACCTCTGTCTCTGTTGTTTTTGCTAATTTTAGCAATAATTTTCATGTCACCTTTTCTTTCACAGATGCCGTGTTTCCCATGGTCTCCCCTAAGCTTCCATTTCCTGCCTCTCTTGGGCAGTCCGGCGCTTTGCGACAAAATACTCTGATAGCCGGTACTGAGACCCTGTTTTCTATATCCAGTTTTGCTGCTGTTTCTCTTGGTACATCATTCACATCCTGGTACCATCAGAAGGCCATCAGAACAACAGATCATGTTTTCAACAATTGAAACATAAGATTTTATTCTCATAGCAGCATATCCTCTAGTTAGCAGCATAAGGTTATGTTCCCAAAGCTACAGCATATCCTCTATATTAGTACTAAAAATCCATACAAGGGACCTTTACACACTCGGATATTTATCGTCCACACATCTCTGCCTGGGAGTAGGTGTGCATTGACTGTGTTGTGATTGTTGTTATTGTGAATCTATAACTCAGTAACTGTTAAATTTTAGAAAATGCTATTGAATCACTTGATAACTGTAAAACTGGTCAGTAATTAAGTCCTACTAATCTCCTTTGCCCCTTTATCTTTATGTCCAACTCCCTTGTCCCCTGACCCTCTTGCATCCCAAGGCTCTGTGTAAATCATTCCCTTTCATAGAAAAAAATTTTTTTTTTGACATCCACTTTAAAATCTTCCTCCTTAGCTAAACTACAAAACAACTCCAATTAGTTGTTGAAGACTTGAAAATATCAAGATAATTAAAAGAAGGAAAATAATTTGTTTTTCTCTATTTTAATGAGCCCCACAGAGTGTTTAAAGAAAAGTCCATTGTTCTGAAGTACTGAGAGAAGATTGAAGAAGCTGCTCAAGAAGTCAGAAGCCAAACTCCCAGTCCCTTGAAGCATTGCTGGGTCCCACTGAGGGCAGGCACTGACAAAGCCTCCCCAGGGACTCCTTCGAGCAGATCCTTGCAGGCCAGGAGTGCAGGCAGACAAAGGAAAGGTGCTTGTGGTGGCCTGAGGGGCAGAGGCAGCTGCCAGAGCCAAGGGCACAAAGGCCTGGGTGCCTTTGGGCCTTGCAGCCCTGCCAGAGCCCTTGGCCATCTCTGCTGCAGGCTGTGCTCCCCTGGCCCTGCTGCTCCTCTGGCCTTGCAGGCTGCACACACCCCTCCTGCTTTCCCACCCCCCTCCCAGCAGCATTTCTGGGCCCTCCCTGATGGCTCTGCTGTCCCCCAGCTCTGGCTGCTGCCATGTGCACTTGGCCTTCTTGGCTTGGATGCTGAGCCCCTGTGCCACAGGACATCCCTGACAGAGCCCAGGCCCTTCTGCTGGGGGTCCCTGCAGAGCTGAGCAGATCCAGGTCACCTCCCATTGCTCTGCCAACCCCTTGGGGCTGCTCTGGGCCCTGCAGGTCCTTGCCCTGCTCCCAAGGGCTGTGGGGGTGCTTCATGGTCAGGCCTTGGGCTTTAGAGCTCAGGGTGGGGATTGGGCAGAACTTTGGCAGGTTTGTTGTTCTGCTGGCAGGGTCTGGTGCATGTTTACAGGAAGAGTTTTTTTGGGCTGGGTCAGGATTAAAGCTTGGTTTTGCACGCTGGTAATGCAGGTTTGGGATTGGGGTGGGCATTGGAGTACAAATAAGAGTCTGGAGTTCTTGGTTTGGGCTTTTTCTGGCATGGAATTAGAACAGTGGATTCCTGTCAATGGGAGAGGCAGCACTTTTTGGGAGTGTTGGGACTTGAGGTTACAAGGAGCCTAAGGGTCCACCATGAATGTTTGCACAGTCAGTGTTTCAGCACCAGCAGCTTTCCCTGAACTTGCTTTTACCTCATCAAAATCTTTCCTCTCTGTTGGCCAACCCCCTCTTTCCCTCCCCAAATATCCAACCTTTTTTTGTCCTCTTTCCTCCTGATCTCCCCCAAAACTTTCACATGGGTGGGGTCAGCTTTGTGGTGACCCTGTGCAACCTCATGGAATCCAAAGGACCACTGTGGCACTGCAGGGCCTCATGGAAAGAAAGGGACACAGAGACACTGTGAAATCTTGTGGAACCAGGGCACTATTTTACATGTGGGGCCTTCTGGAAAAAGAGTAACCCTGAAACCTTTTAGAATCTCATGGAACCAGGGAGCCATTGTGTCACTGTGGTGCCTCCTAGAAACAAAGACGCCCTGGGACACAGTGGAACCTCATGAAAGGAAGGGGCCACTGTGACACTACAGGCCCTTTTTGGAGCTAAATGGACCTTGGGACACTGAGGAACCCAACTGAGGGACTTGGGCAGGGCCATGAGGAGGGGGTAGAACAAGGGCTGTGTCCAACTATGCCAGGAGGGCTGTGCTGGGCAAGGAGGAGGAGGCTGCAGCAAACAGTGGCACTGCTGAGGTGAGAGGAGCAGGGGGAGAGACCTTGTGCCTGCCCACGCTGGGCAGGAGCTGCCCCAGGATGGCAGCTCTGAAGCACTCCCAGCATGTCCCTGGAAAAGAAAGGGAAGACTGGATTTCCAAATCAGGCTGGGAATGCAGAGAGCAGGAGTGTCCTGGTGTCACTGCAGGAGAGTTCCAGCCCTGCAGCAAGGGCACAGAAGAAGTGACCCAGTCCATGCAGTGGCCTTCGAAGATCCCACAGCATCCTGTAGATGCTGTCAGGGAGGCCTGCTCTGCTTCACAAGTTCCCAGTGCCTGTCCCTGCCTGTGCTCAAAGGGCTCCCATCCCCAGGACGGTGCTCAGAGAGCACTCAGGCCTTCCAGCCAGAAAGGGGCTCACAAAGACAGTGTGGAAGTAGAAAGTGCAGCTCTGCAAAGATCAAGCTCTGCTGCTCCCTTGCAGTGCTGCTGTGCTGGGATTTTGTCCCCTTCCCTTTGCAAATCCCCCCTGTCCTGCAGTGTGCTGTCCTTTAGGAACAGCTAAGAAGAAGGGTCTTGGACAAAGAAGGCACTGCAGGGTCCTTTTTTTTGATAAATATTTAGAGAGCACAATTCATCATTTATACATCTCTGGGTCAAATTCAAAGAATAGACATTAATTTAGAAGGAAGATTTATAAAAATATTTAATTGCACAAAAATTTATTGCAAGAAGAAACCAATGACCTCCATGAAAATCTTGAGCAGGAAGGTTGGGCCACTATGGAGTCCCATTCTGAATGCTACACACCAGAAAACAGGCACCTTTTTGCTGCTGAAAAGCATCCAGTCATCATTTTCCTTATGGCATCCTTGAGCTCCTGGTTCCTCAGGCTGTAGATGAGGGGGTTCAGGGCTGGAGGCACCACCGAGTACAGAATTGACAGGGCCAGATCCAGGGATGGGGAGGAAATGGAGGGGGGCTTGAGGTTGGAAAATATGCCAGTGGTGATAAACAGGGAGACCACGGCCAGGTGAGGGAGGCACGTGGAAAAGGCTTT